>NW_028080737.1:600000-1042870 GCF_014824575.4 Sturnira hondurensis | reverse complement strand
TGGTCCATTCCATTGATTTGAGTCCCAGTTTCCTTTCCATCACTATTGGTTCCCTGTGCATTTTGCTTCATTTCACTTAGTGTAACCTTCGGTTTTTCATCTAATTTGTGACTAAAATCAACCAATTCTGTGAGTATCCTGACCACCAGTGTTTTGAACTGTGAAAGGTTGGCTATTTCTTGGTCACTTAGAATTATAGGCTCTGGAGCTTTGAGTTGTTCTTGAGTCATGACGTTTGGTCTGTTCGCACCTGTTATGTATGATGGGCGGAGCCTTAGGTGTTCACCAGGGCCAGGCAACCCAGTGGCTGGGTTGTGATGCTGTATGTGGAGGTGGGGTCAGAGAAAGAGCAGTGGCACTTGTTTCGCTCTCTCTAGGATTTCAGTCCCCTCTGCCACTTCCCACAAGCTGGTACCTTTTCAATTGGTGCTTTTAGGCATTATTTCCCATCGCTGGGGCCCTGGGTTAGTAGTTTTTAGTATTATTATATTTATTAGCATTATTAAGGAGGCTCTGTAGATTTTATTCTTAGCTTTTAATAGGTGATTAATCATCCTCAACTATTCGTTGTTTTTCTGCAGTGCATCACTTGCTCCCAGAAACATCTTTCCAGTGGTACAGTATTTATAATTATTATTTTTCCCTGTACCTCTTAAATGCCTGGACATTGTGCCAGGTTAGTGAATTCCCTCCCATTAGTATCTCATCCCAACTATATTAAAACAGGCTCTTATCTTCTGCAGCCAGGTAGAAAAGGCTGAGCATCGGGCCTAGGACTTAATTATAAGAGTAGCAGAGTTCTAGGGAAAGTAAAATTCTCAACTCTGGCAAGTCTTGTGTACCAAGATCATGACGTTGATTGGAAAGGAATGGGACCCTGAGATATGGAATAGAGACATCTGATCAACACAATAAAAAAGTCTTAACTCACCATATATCCTAAAATCCTCTGGACCTTCAGAAGTGGTCCACTTCTCCATATTAAAGGCTAGTGCTAGCAAAAATGGCAGAGTGAGGAATGTCAAAAGTCTATCCCTCCATAAAAGCAATGAAAAAACTGGCAAAAACTGTCAGAAACAACTTTTTGAGAACTCTGGAAAATAACCAAAAGTTTGCAGCAACCAGGGGAATCCTTAAGCAAAAACAAAAAGAAAAATCAGGTTGAATCTCAACAGTGAAATTTGAAACATTTTCATTATCCCTGGTTCTATCATGGCAGTGGCCTTGATGATAACAGCCCACATTCCCAGTTTTAGTACTTTTACTGGAAGGAGAATAGACCCTACTCACAAGAATTGTGGTTGTTTGTTTTGACCTGTCTGGTAGCTTCCTGGAGGACCAGCTCCAAGGGCTTGCCTTTATCTCATCTAACTCAGAACTTTCCCAATACTGAGATAACTGATGGAGGCATTAGTTAAACACATTTACAGGCAGCTATGTTAGTTATTGCTGTCTAGGGCAATGAATCACATTTGGGACAAACAATAGAAAAAGATGGGGAGAAAAAGCTGGGCAATGAGGTGCTTTTTGAGTAAGAGCTTTGAAAAACTCTGAAATATTCCTGGGATCCTAGAAGGTCATGTGTGTGCCCAGGGCTATGTGCATGCTTAGGAAAGACCTGAGAAGGCCCTAAGATCCCATCTCTGGCTGGCCTTCAGGCTCTGTGAAAGCAAGAAATGAAGTCTAAGGCCAAGTTGTAAAATGCCTGGCTGAATGTTGAGGGCACGCCCCAACACATGCACAGACCTTTTTTTTTTATTGGGTTTTTGGTTCTAGGAATTTAAAGAAATCTTTCTCCAATTACTAGTTGTCCACTGAGTTCATGAAACAGAGACTTCAATAGCCACACATTACTAAGAAATTAGTTCAGAAAACTCAGTAAACAAACAACTACTACAGTAGTCAGCAACAAAAAATCTTAGGGAGGTGGAGAGAGTCTGATTTCCAGAGCTCCCATATTATAATAGTCAAAATGGCCAGTTTTCAACAAAAAAAATTGTAAGATATGCAAAGAAAATACACAGAAAAAGAAAAGCAGCTAATAAAAACAGTTCCTGAGAAAGCACAGACAGAAACTTTAAATCACCTACTTTAAATATGTCCAAAGAACTAAAGGAAACCATGAGAGCAATGTCTCACACAAAAAAAGAATTCCAATAAAGATGTATAAATTATAAAAAGGACCAAAATAAAAATTCTGGAGTTGAAGTCACAATAACTGAAGTGAAAATTTACTAATGGGCTCAACAGCAATTCAAGCAGGTGGAAGAAAAAATTAGAAAACTTAAAACTGTGTCAAATCAGATTATTTAGCCTGACGAACTGGAAAAAATGAAGAAAAATTAAGAATGCCTAAGAGAACTAATGGAATTCCAAGAAGAAAGAAACAGAGAAATGGACAGGAAGAATACTTGGAGAAATAATCCCCCCGAACCATCCAAATTTGATGAAAAAATATTAATATACACATTCAAGAAACAAAACAAATGCCAAGTAGGATAAACGTAAAGATATCCACACTGAGACATATCATAATTGAATTTTTGAAGGACAAACACAAAAAAGAGTTTTTGAAAGCAGCAAGAGAGAACCAACTGATCACATACAAGGGATCTTCAATAAGATTTATGTGGTCTGAATATTTGTGTTCCCCCTAAAATTCATATGTTGAAATCCAGACTTCCAAGGTGATGGCATTTGGAGGTGAGGCCTTTGGGAGATCATTAGGTCATGAGGGTAGAGCCCTCATGAATGGGATTAATGCCCTTATAAAACACACCTCAGAGATCTCCCTCTTACCATCGTCCACCAAGTGAGACCACAACAAAAAAACATCTGACTATGAACCAGGGAGCAGGCCCATCACTGGATGCCAAAATCACTAGTATCTGGACCTCGATGTTCCAGCCTCCAGAACTGTGAGAAGTTTCTATTGTTTATAAGCCACCCAGTCTACAGTGTTCTGTTATGTAGCCCAAAGGGATTAAGACAGAAATTAATAGCTGATCTCCCATCAGAAACCATGGACACCAGAAGGCAGTGAGATGGCACATTCAAAGAGCTGAAAGAAAAAAAAAGCTGTCAACCAAGAAATCTATATCTGGCCCTGGCTGGTGTAGCTCAGTGGATTGAGCTCAGGCCTGTGAACTACACAATTGCGGTTCGATTCCCAGTCAGGGCACATGCCTGGGTTGCAGGCCAGTTCCCAGCAGGGGACTCATGAGAGGCAATCATACATTGATATTTCTCTCCTTCTCTCCTTCCCTTCCTCTCTAAAGATAAATAAATAAAATATTAAAAAAAAAAGAAATCTATATCTGGCAAAACTACTCTTCAGAAATGAAGGACATTCCAAGCCCACCTGAATTCTGTGCTCTCTCACAAATAAAGTTTATCTTCAAAAATTGCTGTTCTAAATTTCTTCCAAAACAAATTCTTATTTAAATAAAATAATAATTGCTATAGTTTTTAGTGAAGAAGAAATTAAGATATTCCAAGATAAATAAAGCTGAGTGACTTTGTCATTTGCAGACATGTTCCTGGAAGCTCCTCAGGTTGAAATACAAGGATACTAGACAGTAACTCAAATCCACACAAATAAATAAAGAACATTGGTAAAGGTAACTATGTAAATAAATATAAAAGTTAGTATTAATGTATTTTTACTTGTAATTTCTTTTTTCTATCTGAGTTAAAAGAAACCTGCATAAAACTATAGTTATAAATCTATGTTGATAGGTACATATGTATGAATATGTAGTTTGTGACAATAACAACTTAAGGGGGGACAGAGCTCTATTGGAGAAAAGTCTTTGTATACTATTAAAATTAAGTTGGATTTGATCTGAAGTGGATTGTTATAAACTTAACATGGTAATTGTAATCCCTACAGCAATTACTAAGAAAATAACACAAAAACATATAGTCTCTGTTCTCTTTGATTTTTAGTATTAGAAGTTCTATTGCTATATCCTCAGGCTCAGAGATTCTTTCCTTAGCCATGTCCACTTTACTTATAAGCCCATCAAAGGCATTTTTATTCCTGTCACAGTGTTTTTTAAAGCCCTACTATTTCTTTTTTGGTTCTGTTTTAGCATTTCCCTCTGTTTGCTCAAATTGCCCGTTGGTATTTGCATGCTGTCTACTTTATCAATTAGAAGCCCTAGCAATTTTAAAATTTAATTCTTCTTCAAGTACAGTTTTCTGTCTTATATTCCCAGCCCTGTCCACTCCCCTCAGTGTTCCCCACCTCCCTCCTATTTCCACCCCCCACCTTAGTTATTGTCCATGTGTCCTTCATACTTGTTCATGTGAATCCTTCCCCTTTTCCCCTGTGATTCTCTCCCCTCTCCCCTCTGTTCCCTGTCAGCCTGTTCCATATTTCAGTGTCTTTGGTCATATTTTGCTTGCTTGTTTGTTTTGTTGTTTAGATTCCTGTTAAAGGTGATATCATATGGTATTTGTCTTTCACCACCTGGCTTATTTCACTCAGCATAATGCTTTCCAGTTCCATCCATGATGTTGCAAAAGGTAGGAGCTCCTTCTTTCTTTCTGCTGCATAGAATTCCATTGTGTAAATGTACCACAATTTTTTGATCCATTCATTTACTAATGGGCACCTAGGTGGCTTCCAACTCCTGGCTATCATAAATTGTGCTGCTATGAACATCGGGGTGCATAGGTTCTTTTGGATTGGTGTTTCAGGGTTCTTAGGATATACTCCTAACAGTGGAATTGCTGGGTCAAAAGGCATGTTCATTTTTAGTTTTCTTAGAAAATTCCATACAGTTTTCCATAGTGGTTGTACCAGTCTGCAATCCCACCAACAGTGGACTAGGGTCCCCTTTACCCCACAACCTCTCCAGCACTTGTTGTTTGTTGCTTTGGTTATGATGGCCATTCTGACTGGTGTAAAGTGGTATCTCATTGTGGTTTTAATTTGCATCTCTTTGATAGCAAGCGAATTTGAGCATCTCTTCATGTGTCTCTGGATCCTCTGTATGTCCTCCTTGGCGAAGTGTCTGTTCAAGTCCTTTGCCCATTTTTTAATTGGGTTGCTCATCTTCTTTGAGTGGAGTCGTGTGAGTTCTTTGTATATTTTGGAGATTAAACCTTTGTCTGAGGTATCATTGGCAAATGTGTTTTCCCATATATTTGGTTGTCTTTTTATTTTAATAATGTTTTCTTTAGCCATGCAGAAGCTTTTTATTTTGATGAGATCCCATTTGTTTATTCTTTCCTTTATATTCTTTGCTCTAGGGGATATATCAGTAAAAATGTTGCTGCATGAAATATCTGAGATTTTCCTGGCAATGTTCTCCTCCAGGACTTTAATGGTTTCATGGATTATAGTTAAGTCTTTTATACACCTTGAATTAATTTTGGTGTATGGTGTAAGTTGGTGCTCGAGTTTCATTTTTTTGCATGTAGCTGTCTAGTTCTCCCAACACCATTTGTTGAAGAGGCTATCTTTACCCCATTTTATGTTACTGCCCCCTTCGTCAAATATTAATTGACTGTAGAGATTTGGGTTTATTTCTGGGCTCTCTGTTCTATTCCATTGGTCTATGTGCCTGTTTTTATGCCAGTACCAGGCTCTTTTGATTACAGTGGCCTTGTAATACAGTTTGATATCAGGTATTGTGATCCCTCCTACTTTGTTCTTCTTTCTCAAAGTTGTGGCTGCTATTCGAGGTCTTTTGTGGTTCCATATAAATTTTTGAAGTGTTTGTTCTATGTCTGTGAAATATGCCATTGATACTTTAATAGGTATTGCTTTGAATCTGTAAATTGCTTTTGGTACTATGGACATTTTGATGATGTTAATTCTTCCAATCCATGAACACAGTATATGTTCCCATTTGTTTGTGTCTTCCTTGATTTCTTTCTTGAGTGTTGTGTAGTTTTCTGCATAAAGGTCTTTTACCTCCTTGGTTAGGTTTATTCCCACATATTTTATTTTTGTTTTTGCTATATCAAATTGGTTTTTTTCTTGATTTCTGTTTCTGCTATTTCATTGTTGGTATACAAAAATGCCTTTAATTTCTGGATATTGACTTTCTAACTCGCTGTTTTGTGAAATTCATTTATTTATTAGTTCGAGCAGTTTTTTGGTAGAGGCTACAGGATTTTCCATGTACACTATCATGTCATCTGCAAACAATGCCAGTTTTGTTTCCTCCTTTCCGATTTGGATGCCTTTTATTTCCTTTTCTTGTCTGATCACTGTGGCTAGAACTTCCAATACTATATTGAATAGAAATGGTGAAAGTGGACAACCTTGTCTTGTTCCTGATCTTAGTGGAAAAGCTTTTAGTTTTTACCCATTATGATGTTGGCTGTAGGTCTTTCATATATGGCCTTTATTATATTGAGGAATGCCCCCTCTATTCCCATTTTTCTGAGTACTTTTATCATAAATGGGCGTTGTACCTTATCAAAAGCTTTTTCCACATCTATTGATATGACCATGTGGTTTTTGTCTTTGGTTTTGTTTATGTGATGTATTACATTTACTGATTTACGAATATTGAACCATCCTTGCATCCCTGGGATGGATCCCACTTGGTCGTGGTGTATGATCTTTTTGATGTATTGTTGGATGCGATTTGCCAATATTTTATTGAGGATTTTAGCGTCTATGTTCATCAGCGATATTGGCCTGAAGTTTTCTTTCTTTGTTGTGTCTCTATCTGGCTTTGGAATTAGGATGATGCTGGCTTCATAAAAAGAGTTTGGGAGTTTTCCTTCATTCTGGATTTTTTGGAAGAGTCTGTGAAGAAAGGGATTAGCTCTTCCTTAAAAGCTTTGTAGAATTCTCCTGTGAAACCATCTGGTCCAGGGCTTTTGTGTGATGGGAGTTTTTTGATTACTGCTTCAATTTCATCTGCTATTATTGGCCTGTTCAGGTTTTCTGTTTCTTCTTCATTGAGTTTTGGAAGATTACATTTTTCTAGAAATTTGTCCATTTCACCTAGGTTTTCAAATTTCTTTGCATACAGTTCTTCATAGTAATTTCTTACAATCCCTTCTATTTCTGTGGTATCAGATGTAATCTCTCCTCTTTCAATTCTGATTGTGTTTATTTGGGTCCTCTTAGAAGCCCTAGCATTTTAATCATAGTTGTTCAACATTCCCAGTCTGATAATTCCAACTCCTTGCCACATCTGGTTCTGATGCTTGCACTGTCTCTTCAAATCCTTTTTTTTTTGCCTTTTAATAGGCTTTATAATTTTTTCTTGATAGCAGGACATGATGTACTGGGCAAAAGGAACTGTTGTAAATAGGCCTTTAGTGATGAGGTGGTAAGTTGTGGGGGGATGGGAAACATTCCACAGCCTCAGCCTTTCAGTGAGCATATGCCTTTGGACTGTGAACATCACAAGTGTTTCTCCATTTTTTTCCCTCCATCCTGAGGTGGGACAAGATGGCTAGAGAGGGCTGGACTTGGGTATTTCCCCTCTCCTATGTGGAAAGTTAGAGGAAGCTGGAGCAAGTTATTTCCCTTTTCCCATGTGGAAAACCAGAGCTAGCTGACAGTGTATATTTCCCCTCCCCCATATCAGTTAGGCTCTGATAATAATTCAGTTGGTTAGGTTCTGGTTAACTAGTTTCTCCTGAGAGCAGGCTTTGTTAAGGATAATAGACTGTTCTGGCATTTTTTTTACTTTTATTTTTTTAAATCTAATTATTGTTCAAGTACAGTTTTCTGTCTTTTACTCCCATCTGAGCTCACTCCCCCAGTGCTCCCCACCTCCCTCCCATTTCCACCCCCTTAGTTGTTGTCCATGTGTCCTTTATACTAGTTCCTATAAATCCTTCCCCCTTTTCACTTGAAATTCCCTCCCCTCTCCCCTCTCCCTTTGGTATATTTTTAAATGGCTCTTTCCCCCCTCTCCATCCCAGAAGCATGAAGGAATTAATCTCTGATACTTACTGTGAAACTCATATAACTCTGGGGACCTGCTCATGATTGGGTTTTCCTAGGGTGTTTATCTTTCAGAGTTGTCCACACAGAGCCTCCAGCAATTCATCAGTTACAGCTTAAGTTTTCCCACCCTAACACTGGTTCCCATGGTTTTTTCCACTCGTGAATCTGTGCTCTGCTAAGTCATAATTGCCTGTACTTGTCCATCTTGGGGGCAGCAGTTTGTTCTGCGTTCTTACCCTTCTTACAAATCCAAGGGTTGTAGATTTTCCAGTTTGTTCATCTTTTTACTTGTTAGGACAGAGTGGTAAATGCTCAATTCTTGTATGCAGAACTAGAAACTAGAAGTGCAGTTTCTGGTGTTTTGTTACAGCAGCTTGAGCAAACTAATACTGGAGTTATGTTGTATAAGGCTAGAAAGCCCACCAGATGACTGTTTCACAGGAGGACCTCTTTTCTATGACAAACGTGCTCTGATGGGCGTTAACACATGCACTTTATGCTTACCCCATATGTCCATCTACATGCCTATTTTCTTGACTTCCTCATCTTGATCTTTCAATCTTTCTCCTTTGTGTCCCTGATCTATTAGCTAAGGCATTTACCACTTCCCATGAGTACATATAAGTCTAACCATAGACTACTTCCATGTTCTTACAAGGGGGATAGGCAGGTGCACTTCCCAGAGTTCTGCCTTATGGAGTAATGTCCCTATCATCACTGTATTTCAAGGCCACTCTTGAGTGGGGCTGTAGTATAGCCAACTACCATCTTTTTGGTTTTTTAGCATTTATCTTTTTTCTTTATCCACTTAGAAATTTATTCTGTCTAATCCACATGTTTTATATAGCTTTAGATTGACAAACAGCTCTAGCAGGTTCGGCTCAGTGGATTGAGTGTCCGCCTGTGAACCAAACGGTCACTGGTTCAATTCCCAGTCAGGGCACAGGCCTGGGTTCTGGGCCAGGTCCCCAGTAGGGGGCACACAAGAAACAATCATACACTGATATTTCCCCCCTTCTCTTTCTCCTTCCCTTCCCCTCTCTCTAAAAACATAAGTAAGATAAAATCTTTAAAACGAAAAAAATTTTAAAGGCACACAAGATTAAAAAAAAACGTGACAACAAGACACTATTTCAAAATCTGGGCCCTTCCAGCCTTATGAATATCATTCATCCTTTGTTGTTGTTGTTGTTATGTGAAATTTTAATATCCATAAGAGAACGTTTACCACAGAAGAGGAAACAGAAAACCAAGTAGACAGAATGACTCAGCAAGTTGATGTCATCCAGTCTCTGTCATAAGATACCCCAGTTCTGGCACAATGGATACATAAAAGGAGTAGCCATGGTAGTAAGGAGAGCTATGCATGCACCCAAGAGTATGGGCTCCCATTCACCAAGACTGATCACACTACCACCACCTCTGAATGTTCAACTCACCAGCAACAGAGATCAATGATGAGGCCCTGATACAGCATCATTCCCTAAGAAGAACAGCTATCCACTTGTTGTCAAATTTATTATAGTGGACACTTTTTACACTGAAAGTTATAGAAATTCAACTGGAATCAACACATCTACAGAATAAGAGTTTACCTTTCCCATTCCCAGAATTTTAGATAGCATCACTATTTGAAGGTTTACAGGATGCTTGACCCATCAGCATGAGATCTCATATCACATTACATTAGACCAACAATTTTCAACCTTTTTCATTCCATGACACACATAAACTAATTACAAAAATTCTGTGGCATACCCCTGCCAATTTGACAAAAAATTCATATAATTTTGATTCATTCACAAATGAATGAATGAATAAAGAAACAACCATACACTAATGTTTCTCTCCTTCTCTTTCTCAAGTTGTTTCTTTCTGCTCTTTATCCAACTCATTAATGTTTTAATATATATTATTGATTATGCTATTATAGTTGTCCCATTTTTTCTTCCCTTTATTCCCCTCTTCCCTATACCCTGCTCCCACCAGACAACTATTGTTGTGTTGGCTGTTGTCATTTTTTTTATTCGACAATCTAAGGAGAAAAAAGTCAGTGCCTCTGACTAAATAGTCAGGTATTGCATGTTTTAAAAAATTCTTTCAGCACACCAGTTGAAAATCACTGCATTAGATCAAGTGACCCACTTTGTGGTAAAGGAGATATAGTAAAAGACATCCATTGGTCTTTTCATGTACTGAATAACCCAGGAGCTGCTGTCCTCATACTTGTATGGAGATGAAATAGCTTGTTGAAGGCACAGCTGAGATGCCAATTTGGAAGTGATACTCTGTCATCCTCCAAGACACTGCATATACCCTAAAATAATGACCATTCTATGATGCTATAGCCTCAGTCAGTGAAATACAAAGGTCCAACAAGAAAGGGTAGAAGCTGCCCTGGCTGGTGTGGCTCAGTGGGTTGAGCACTGGATTGCAAACCAAAGGGTCACTGGTTTGATTCCTGGTCACAACACATGCCTGGGTTGGTGGCTGGGTCCCCAATGGGCAGCACATGAGAGGTAACCACACAAGGAAGTTTCTCTCCCTATCTCCCTCCCTTTCTCCTTTCCTTCTCCTCTCTCTAAAGGTGAATGAATAAAATCTCTTTAAAAAAAAAGAAAGAAAGACTGGAAGTAGAAGTAGCCCCATTTACTATTACTCTCAATAACCCATGTGGAGAATCTGCTTTTTGTCCTACAACTCTAGGACCTGCAGGCTTAGAGATTCTGGCTCCCAGAGGCATAACTCTTCCACCAGGGACTCTGCAAAAGCCTTATTAAAATTTAAATTATGACTTCTACTAAGTTACTTTAGGCTCCTTGCACTAAGAGACAAGCAGGTCATAAGAAGAGTCACATTCCTGGTTTGTTTAATTAATCTTGATCTTCATAAGAAGATAAGGCTGTGTTACACAATGGAGACAGGGAAGATTATATTTGGCATTCAGATGATAATCTTGGGCACCTGTTTGTACTTCCTTGACCAATTTTGGTAGCAAATAGATAAATGTAGCAATCTTGGCCTTCAAAGGGTATAGTGACCAGGGCTCAGACGCCTCAAGGGTCCTCTGGGCCTTAATGGCAACCCCATCTCAGTTAAACTTCCTCTGCCCAATTCTGTACCCTCCTATCCCTCTGCTGTAGATCCTGGGAGTACTCCTCAATAAACTTCCTGCTTGCAAATCTTTGTCTATTTGTCAGTGACAAACTGTTTGACAGTAGTACTATTGGGCACTACCCACGTAAAATACTGGGTATATTTGTAGGGATTGAGGAGTTATTGCTTCCATCCTCACAACTTGGAAGAATCCTCATGAGTCTCCGAAAAATCAACACCAGTGACTCTGAAGGAGGCATTTCTTTTCTTTATAAAGACATTTAATACAAATTAGTATTTATTTCATATGATATCTATTAATAAACTAAGAATGGATGGAGACTTTCTGTTCTTTATCCAACTCATTAATGTTTTAATATATATTATTGATTATGCTATTATAGCTGTCCCATTTTTTTCTTCCCTTTATTCCCCTCTGCCCTGTACCCCGCTCCCACCATCATTCCCCCACCTTAGTTCATGCCCATGGGTCATACATATATGTTCTTTGGCTTCTACATTTCCTGTACCTGTCTATTCTGAACCTACCATTTATGCTTCTTATTCCCCGTACCTTTTCCCCCACTCTTTTCCCCTCCCCACTGATACCCTCACTTTGCCTCCTCACAAAACCAAAAGGACAACAAAGTTAAAATTAAAAAGTAACCAGAACTGCTAGAAAGTTGAACTGTATGGATGTCCAACAACCAAGGAGTTAAAGAAGAAACATTCATCCAGACCCATAGGAAGGGCAGAGACAGGCAACTGGGGTGGAGAAGACTCCTGGTAAGGCAGCGGCTGGAGGACTAGGTGAGGTGGGAGTGGTCCCACATTTGTGTGCAGATAAACTGGAACAACTAGGGAGCAAGACAGACCGCGCAACCCAGGGTTCCAGCATGGGGAAATGAAGCCTCAAAGCCTCTGACTGAAAAAAACCTGTGGGGGTTGAGGCAGCAAGAGAAACTCCCAGCCTCCAGGAAAGTTTGTTGGAGAGACCCGTAGGGTTTTAGAACACACACAAGCCCACCCACCTGGAATCAGCACCAGAAGGGCCCAATTTGCTTGTGGGTAGTGGGGGAAGTGACTGAGAGTGGAAGAGAGCTAAGCAAGCAGCACTGTTCCCTCTTAAACCCCTCCCCCACATGCAGCACCACCACACAGCAACATGGGTTGCCCCACTCTAGCAAATACCTAAGGCTCTGCCCCTTACTATGTAACAGGTGCACCAAGACAAAAAAAAGGCTCAAATGAAAGAACAGATCAAAGCTCCAGAAAACATAAAACTAAGTAATGAAGAGATAGCCAACCTATCAGATGTACAGTTCAAAACCCTTGATTACCAAATCAGGATGCTCACAGAAATGATTGAGTATGGTCACAAAAATAGAGGAAAAAGTAAGGTGATGAAAAGTGAAATAAAGGATAATATATAGGGAACCAACAATGAAGGGAAGAAAACCAGGGCTCAAATCAATGGTTTGGAGCAGAAGGAAGAAATAAACATTCAACCAGAACAGAATGAAGAAACAAGAATACAAAAAAAAAAATGAAGAAAGGCTTAGGAACCTCTGGGACAACTTTAAATGTTCCAACATCCAAATCATAGGGGTGCCAGAAGGAGAAGAGGAAGAGCAAGAAATTCAAAACTCATTTGAAAAAATAATGAAGGAGAACTTCCCCAATCTGGCCAAGGAAATAGACTTCCAGGAAATCCAGGAAGCTCAGAGAGTCCCAAAGAAGTTGGACCCAAGTAAGCACACCCTAAGGCACATCATAATTACATTACCCAAGATTGAAGAGAAGGAGAAAAGCTTAAAAGCAGCAAGATGAAAGGAGACAGTTACCTACGAAGGAATGCCCTTAACACTATCAGCTGAGTTCTCAAAAGAAACCTTGCAGGCAAGAAGGGGCTGGAAAGAAGTATTTGAAGTCATGAAAGGTAGGGACCTCCATCTAAGATGGCTCTATCCAGCAAAGCTATCATTTAGAATGGAAGGGAAGATAAAGTGCTTCCCAGATAAGGTCAAGTTCAAGGTGTTCATCATCACCAAGCCATTATTATGTGAAATGTTAAACGGTCTCATATAAGAACATGAAGGAGACATTTCTATTGGTCTGCCTTCCTCAAGATATAACGGGGAAGGAGATTCTACCATTGATCAGTTGGATCATGCCACTTGACCCAACTTCACCCTGAGGGTGTTGGCATTAAGTAGCAGAACCCACCCTTGATCTAACCCCACAAGTCTTAGCAAAGGCTAACTAAAATGAGTGAAATATAGTTATAGACAGTGGAATTCAGACATCATACTTATTTATCTGTTCAGAGACAGCTGAGACCATTCTTTACAGGTGGTCCCATGATAATTTAGCAGGACTGGCTATGTAAGTTGAATAGAGTGCAACATTTTGGACATCTAGTAACCTGGCATGTCCTATGGCTCATCTTTCCAGTAACCTGCTTCAGAGAATCCTTAACATGCTGTATCAGCTTTGTCATCAGCTTTATCTGGGCACATGAAGGAGGATGGCAATAGTGAGATAAGGTTCCTGTACATAAATTCTCTATACTCAACTGAGGCAAAGGAAGGCCATTACCAGAGATAAGTGACTTGCAATGCCTATGCTAAAATTGCCTTTTGACGATCTGAGCATGTGAGGGCAGAGGTCTGAGCTGGAATGATGAGCATATCAAGTGATTCTGAAAAGGAACCCACCACAATCAAAAAGTCCTATCTTTGGATTGGTCCTGCAAAATTCTTGGCCAGGATTTCATGGCTCTTCCCAAGCAGAAGGAGGTACATTCGCTGAGTAGACCACAAGTCTTGGCAAGTCCTGGCATGTATCAATAATATTGCTGTGATTCCAATATTAGATTCTATTCTCCTGTTTTCTTGCGAACAGTTTCCTGATATATGTACTGTGGCCAAGGTAACAATTTGGCCATCTTTCTAGAATAATTACAGCTTGGGTGAGACTGTATTGTGACAGATACAGTTACCAATTATTGAAACATTGAAAATGGAGTTGACCTTCAGCTTGTACATTCAGCTTTTATTGAAAACAACTGCAAATACTTTGCTCAATCCTGGCAGAAGTCTGAAATTGAAAATAGAAGCAAAAACCATGGGTGTTATTTTAAAAGTCAAAAGCTGGTTCTATGAAAAGACTTTTAAAAAGTCAGACCTCTGGCAAATGTTATAAAAAATAAAAAGAAGATGTGAATAAATAAAATACAGAAAGATAAGGAAGAAATAACTATAGATACAAAAGGAATGATAAAGCATTATGAATAACTATGCCACTAATATTGAAAACAAAAATGAAATAAAGTTCTATAAATACATAAAATGTCAAAATTTGATTAAAAAGATGACTAATTCTACTTCAACAAGTTTGAAAAGATTGAAATGGTAGTCAAAGACATCCCCTTCCCCAAAACTTCAGGATCTGATAGTTTTATAGTGAGTTCTATGAAATTTCCAAGAAACACTTAATTCCTATTTCACATAAATTATTCTAGGGATTAGAAAAAGAATGAAACCTGTCCAGTTCACTTTATGAGGCCAGTATTGTCCTAATTCCAAACAAATTTGTTTGACAAAATTTCAAACAAATAATTTTAACATTTTTTCATTTATAAATACAAATGTACTAATCCCAAACAAAATATTAAGTAGCTGAATTCAATAGTTTTTTTAACCCACCATAATAAAAGTTTTATCTCAGAAATTCAACAAAGGTTCAATATCAATAAACCCAGAAAGTAGAAATGTAAAGGAAGTTTCTTGATAAAGGTTACGTATCAAAATCTACAGTAAATATACTTAATGGGGAAACTTTAGACACATTTCCTAATTTAAGATTCTGAATAAGACAAGGATGTCCTCATCACTACTACTGCTACTGAGCAACAAATCTGCATCAAATTTTACATTAAGCTTCAATATTCCTCTGTGGAAACTATTTGGATGATTCAGAAGGCCGCAGCTATAGGCAACTGGTGATTGGCAGCTGCATCACAACAGCACACCTGTTCATGGATCACATCTTGTGCCGAGTTTTTTGGTCAAACATCAAATCACCCAGGTGACTCAGCCCCTCTATGGCCTAGATTTGGCATCCTGTAACATCTGCCTTTTCCCAAAATTAAAATCACTTTTAAAAGGGAAGAGATTTCAGATTGTCCATGAAATTCAGTGAAATACAGCAGGGCAGCTGATGGTGACTGGGAGAACTATGTGAGGTTCCAAGGTTCCCCTACTTTGAAGGGGACTGAGGCTTCATTGTCCCATGTACAATGTTTCTTGTATCTTGTATCTTCAATAAATGTCTCTGTTGTTCATATTACGTGGTTGGATACTTTCTGGGCAGACCTCATATGTCAGAAAAAGGACTCATATCTGGGCTATATACCATATTTTTCAGACCATAAGGCACACCTAGGTTTTAGAAGAGGAAAATAGGAAAAAAATTTTGAAGCAAAAAAAAAGTGGTAAAATATTTATTAACATAAATAACGTAATATTTCACCAATGTAAATGTAAACAGAACTCAATGGCAGCATTAACAACCATTATTCCTCCCAAATTTGGGGAGAAAGTGTGTCTTATACTCTGAAAAATACAGTAGATAACTTGTAAATTGAGAGGAAAAAGACAGAGAAACCAAAAAAACAAAACGGGCAAAAGTCTTGAGCAGGCACTTCAGAAAAGAAGATATTCAAGTGACAAATAAACATCTGAAAAGGCACTCAACTTCATTAAGCATTAAGGAAATGCCAATTAAAACCATAACGAGATACCACTATACCAGAATGGCTAAATGAAAAAGGGATGGAAAATATCAAGGATTAACAAAGATGTGGAGCACCCAGAACTCTCATACCATTCTGTGGGAGTGTAAATTGGTACAACCACTTTGGAAAACTGACGGAAATTACTAAAGCTGAACATATGCATACCTTATGGCTCAGTAGAAATGTATATATACATTCACTAAAAGATGTGTACAAGAATTTTCACAGCAGCACTATTTCTAAGAACCCAAAACTGGAAACTCCCCAAATGCCCATCAACAGTGGAATAAATAAACTGTGGTGTAATTATGTAATAGAGCACTACACAGCAAGGGTGCCCAACCTTTTGGCATCTCTGGGCCACACTGAAAGAAGAATAATTGTCTTGGGCCACACAGTGAATACATTGCGACAAATAATCACCCCAAAAATCTCATGTTTTAAGTAAATGTACGATTTCAGCTCTGTTTGGTGTGGCTCAGTGGATTGAACATTTGGAATGCTGGCCGGTGAGCCGAAGCATTCTGGTTCGATTCCCAGTCAGGTCACATGCCTGGGTTGCGGGCCAGGTTCCTGGTTGGAGACTTGTGAAAGGCAACTGATCAATGTGTCTCTCACACATTGATGTTTCTCTCCCTCTCTTTCTCCCTCCCTTTCCCTCTCTCTAAAGAGTAAGTAAATAAAATCTTTTTAAAAAATTTACGATTTCATGTTGGGCTGCATTCATAGCCATTCTGGGCCACATGCAGCCCTCAGGCCACAGGCTGGACATCCCTGCTATACAGTAACGAGAATGAATAATATGGATAAATCTTACAAATGTAATATTGAGTGAAAAATGGAAGACACAGAGAGAACATAGGGGAAAAAAGGCAAAACTAATGTCAGATGTATAGTGAATGGAAAGAAAGGAGGAGGGCTTCTGGATACAGGCAAGGTTCTGTTTCAGGGTGTTTTCCCTCTTAGAAATTCACCAAATCATTTATGATTTGAGAGCTTTTATGTATGTATGCCATATTTGAATAAAAATTCAAACAAATTATAATTAAGATTTTTTTCAAACTACTCATATTGGAGCCAAGGCTTTGGCGATCACCCATGTGAAGTTAAGGAAAAAATTGGCATGCCAAATGGAAGAAATTAAAACTGGATCCACGTATAAGTGAGGACCCTTGGGATTAAGAACCTGAGATACTGTGATTTATTAAAAAAATACATATTTGGTCTTGGTTCCTGGCTCACAACTCCTCAAATTCTTGGAATTTTCCTGTGATAAGCATAATAAAGGTGTCTTTTGTTACACTAATGAGGTGACTTTTGGAACGTGCTTAGGTAAACTAAGGATGGTGGGGGCGGGGTGGGCCGGCTGGTTGCCAGGGGAATCAACCACTAGATTAGGGGTTGGGACATTCAGTCCTGCCCCACACCATGCGGAGCACATTTCTTCCATGTGACTGTTTTTGAGTATAAGAAACCAGTGGTCTAGTAAGTAAAATGTTTCTGTGAATTCTAATGTCTCAGGTGGATCATGAACCTGCCTTCCATGTGCTTGAATCTTCCAGGTGAGCATAGGCATGCCAGGCCACAAAGCTACAATAGTAAAGCTGGTTTTGTTACTGGGAAGACCTGAGTCAGGGGCTCCCCTTCTCTGTTCTTGCCTCACTCACAAGAGAAGAAGTCAAGCAAGAGACAACGCACAGAGTGGAAATGAAATAACAAGTTTATCTATGAAATACACTCAAACAAAAAGGCTACAAGTGGGCATTCAGCTAATTTGAATGCCCTATTTGGGGTTCAGGTGTTATATAGTTTAGTCAGTTTCTAGGTCCCCCGCCTTCTCCCCCTTCTAGACCTTAGGATCAATATATGGTTACAAAGGGTTTCTTTTTTCAGCTAGTAAAGACTTTCTGGCCCTGGCCGGTGTAGCTCAGTGGATGGAGCATGGGCCTGCGAACCACACGATCGCTGTTCGATTCCCAGTCAAGGCACATGCCTGGGTTGCAGGCCAGTTCCCAGCAGAGGACTCACGAGAGGCAACCATACATTGATATTTCTCTCCTTCTCTCCTTCCCTTCCTCTCTAAAATAAATAAATAAAATATTTTATTTTAAAAAAAGACTTTCTGTCTCAGTGAAATTGCTATAGAGGCTCCCTTTCCCAGCAGTCTCAATGACTCCCCTCTTCCTGTGCTATCTTTGCTTGTGATGTTTGGAATGCCCGGCAATCTTATCGGACCAGGCTCAGGACTGCTGAATTAATGGGTGACACGTATCTCCCTCCTCCTTGCTGCCTTGGTTTACCATCTATCCTGCCTAACAGTTTTTCAAAGGTATGGTGGGAGCCCCACCTGCCCTGAGCTCCCACCAGCAGGCCCTCCTGCCTTTGACCCAAAAGCTGCTCTTTGAATTACTGTGCCACCTGGAGTGGGACATCACTAACAGGGTCTACCCTTGGGTTGCCCAGTGTCCTTCACCTTACCCAAAACTTACTTTCCTGTGACAAGGAACACAATGTCTAGGGCAAGGACTGACACTTAAGAGCAGAAAGGGCGTAGACCTTGAAGCCAGAGGTGAGATAATGCCAACTGACTAGCCTTGGGCAAATTTCTTAACCTCTCTAAGTGCTAAGAGGACAATGAGATCAACCATCAGTGGTAAAAGAAAATGAATCTGTGAGAACACGAACCCCATTCAGGGGAGCTATTTAGAAGAGAGAAGTAAGATGGCATTTTGTTATGGAAACTTAAACACATTCAGCTGTTTGAGGGTGTGTTTAACAAAGAACGTGCTGGCAGAAGGGGTTTGTTCTGCAGCATTTATAAAAGGGGAGCTCAGAGAGACCACACGTGGCTTGCAACCACCACTGCTTAGGGGAGCAGACACCCTGACCTCCAAAACACTTGTGGTTGTCCGGTTGTCCAGCACAGAATCTAAAACTATCTCGCCCTCCCGCCTTGACTGATCTACACTGAACAAGCAGAATTCTGCCCTGTTTGTCTTTTCTTTTGGCTGTGCCTTTAAGTAGGGTTGCCAGATTTAGCAAATAAAATGTAAGTACTTATACTAAAAAATTATTCGCTGTTGATCTGAAATGCAAATTGAAGTGGGCCTCCTGTATTTTATCTGGCAACTTGACCTACAGTAAAATTTCACTGACAATTGAATGGCAGAATCTCCTGTTTTCATAAAAGCACCCAGCTTGCACTGGCCAACTCCCATCCGTGGACCTCGCATGTGTGGCAATCACCTGTGTATTGTTTGTCTCCAAGCTGGGAGCTCCTTCAGAATAAGGACTGTGCCTGGCCGCCCACTGCATCCTGGCAGCACCTGATACAAAGAGTACTTGTTGCAATGTCTACATTTTGTTTTATTTTATTTTTAATGTTTCTTATTGTTGTTCAAGGACAGCTGTCTCCATTCCCCCCACCACCACGCCCCACCCCTGCCCCATTCATACTGGCCTCCCACCTTGGAACCTACCCCTTTTAGCTGAACAGTGTGGTATTATGCCTGTGTGAGTTAAAACTTCAATTCCAGGGGCAGTCATTTGCCCTCATGCAAAATCCTCTCTTCAGCGAGTAGTAGTCAGCTTGCTTTGCATCATAAAGGCCACATCCAAATGCAAGATCACAAGGGTTTCATCAATACCTGTGGCTTTGCTAATTAGCAAAGTGAAAGTCAGAAATGGGTTTCCATTGTTGAAACTGGTGGCTTGTTAATTAGCATGAGGTTCTTGTTTGTGGAATTAAAGGTATTCAGGATCTATGGATTTGCTTAAATATGCTCCAGGTACTCTCTACCTTTACATAAAGAGATTTCGGACTCTAGCAAGGCCTGTGGCCTGCATGTTAGAGGTAGAGACTGAGGCTTTGGCCAACCTTTAGTGTTTAGGAGGATTTCTCGTTCCCTGATGCTTCTGGAATGTTGTATGAGACAAATTTGGGCATGGGTGGGGGATGGGGGGATTAGCTCATCCTCACTCACCTCAAACTTCGTTGGAGATGTGTCAGTTACTAAGATCTTATATTTCAACTCCAAACCTGCCCTTCTTTATGATGCTATGACTGGGACTCTGCAAATTGCATTACTGCTTCGCCAGCTGCTCCCTGTTACCCTCCACACATAGGAGGTGTTAGAGGAAGACTCAAGGCTAAAGGAAGAAGGGATTTGTTTCTTCCTTTGGGTTTCTGCAGGCTTTCTGTTAGCTTCCTGATCCTGAATGGCATCCTCCCCACGCCCCACCCATGCTTCTTCACTCTGGCAGCAGCAATACCTTCCTGTAGCAGCAGCTGAACCCAGTTTGCAGTTTTTCTGACATCCACAGAACCAGACTATCACTTCCTACCCCAAAGATACCAGCTGGCCAGCACCCTCTGCTCTGAGGTCCAAGTCCCAGCTCCATGAGCTCTCTCTGTGACATCAGAGACACCAAAACCAGCTAGCCAGCACTCCCTCCTCAGGGATCTGGGTCCAATCTCTAAGGGCCCCTCCTCAGAACTGAGACACCAGCATCAGCCAGCAGATGCCCTTTCCTCAGACATCTGAGTTTCAGCCCCATGTAACCCAAGCTTCTAGATTTTAATAATTCCAACTTTCCCCCCTCTGTTTCCCCAAGAGTGGTAGCTGCTGTCTGAAATTACTACCTCACGATGTTTAAGTTTTCTTTTTGCTTTTTTGGTCCTTTTTCTGACTCGTTAATAATAATTTCTTGTACTAGGTAACAATTCTCTATATCAAATTCTGTTAAAGTAACTGATATGGTTTTTGTCTCCTGCCTGAAGGCTTTGCTACCTTCCAGAAAGAACTTTGAGGTTATGGATGACCAACCTGGCTTAGGTCAGCACTCAATATATATTTATGGAATAAATACATGAATAAATGACTGGATTTCTCACTGTAAATTAATAATAACTTCCCAGATTTTTTATACCAATCTCATGTGATTTTAATTACTAGTGAGTCAGTCCCCAGAGCCCTCTCACTTAAGAAAGAGAGTAACAATCAGACCTAAAAAAAATTAGGTACAAAAAGTTTAAAGAGATATTAAGTGCCCAGCAGGTATCACAGCAGGGGTGAGTGTACCCACTGGAGTCGTCCTCAGGCAACTTTCAGAGTTGAATCAGCTCTGCACTGGAGACTTCTTGCCTAACCTAACAGTCTGCTTCCCTCTGGGCCAGATGCCCAACTTCTCTTTGATCTTACTCTTCTCTGAGCTCAGAGCCATCTGGGCTCTCCTGGGAGAAGCTGAGAGGCACATTTTTCCCCCCAACCCTCCACCCCATCCCCACACAAAAAGTGAGCAGGTATGGATATTTGACATCCCCAGAAGGCATCACTCATTCAAAGGGATGAGCTGGTGGTTTAATGGAGAGGGTGTCCAACTGGCCCCAGGTTCAAAACCAACATTCCAGAACCAGTTCAGGCCCTAGTCCATGCCCTGACTTTTCTGCCTTGCTTCCCCACAGCACTATTTGAGTCTTGGCCCCCTGCATTTGTGGTTTATACTCTTGTTGAACAAAACATTCTTTTTTTCCACCCCTTTGGCAACAGTGATTCAGGCTGGCTATGTACCAGGTCTTGTGCTGATGCTGGGGATAGGAAGTTACACAGTGTCTGCACCCCCTGGAGTTCACACAAGAGCAAAGATGGCTATAACAATGGTGAGAAAGGCATAGAGCGAGTATATCCATCATGCTCTGCAGGAGGCAAGAAAGTCAAACCTTCTTGTTTACTAAGAATCATTGTTGCTCTTGTCATTGTTGTCCAGGCTTCCGCTGGACATTTGTGTACTATTTCTGAGTACCCCCCTGGCTTCAGTAAACTTTCGATGCCAATAAATAGCACCTGTCTATTCTTCAGAGGGCCTGCCCTGGGGCTCTTGGGAGTAGCAAAACTGAAGAGAGCTGGAAATGCATCTCAACCTGCGGTAGGAGAGCTGCACTGCCAATGACTAATGGAGGTGTATGGAGCTCAGTTCCTTTGCCTGGGTGAGAAAACCCTGAGGTATATCTCCTGCCCCCTAGCCTCAGCCTCAGCCCCAGGGTCAGGCCGAAGCTCTGGGATTTTATCTGAAATGGACCCCTGGCTTCTTCCTCAACCTAATGCCCATTCGTCCATGTCTGTCCTGGGAAGTGGGACCCCCTTTTTTACCACCGTATATGTGTCCATCTACTGCCTGTGGGGAGCATTAGCTGATAAGACTTGAGCAGCCTTTGTTCTCAACTCATTTGCGAAACAACAGTTATTCAGCACTTGGGTAGACTTCCAGCTGGGGAAGCTGGCTGACTTCTCTAAGTGAGTCTCCTGGTCACCTGAGAGAGAGGGAGAAACTCCCAAATTCCAGATGGGAATGTCATACCTCAACTCCCCTTTCTCCTGTCCACCCAGCACCCCTGCACCAGGCAGCTCTCAGCAGAAGGTGCACCCCAGTGTGAAGTCCTGACAGACTCCCTACTCCCCCCCCAATTCAGAGCCATCCATCATCCATCATCTCAAACACTTGGGGGACCCTCTACCAGCAACCACCCTCCTCCCCAAGCCTTCAATCCTGTACCTCTCTTGGCCTTTCCCCACAACTATTTCACCTGCACAGATGACTCCTGAACAAATCTCACATATTGATTCAGCTTAAGGTACTGCAGCCCATTACTGTTGCCAGGAAATATTCAACAGGCATCTTCAGTATCTGAACCCAAATACCAGATAGTTCCTGTAGCAGATGTTGTCAGCCCATAGCCCTTGGCTCACCCAGAGGGAGGTTATCTGCTGACACTCCTGTGGTTGCCAATGGCTTCTGGGTTCCAGCTTCCACTTTGAAGCTTTATGATCTTGGAAAAAACTGTATATATTTTTAAATTTCCTAAAAAATGGGAATCAGAACACCACCTCCCAGGACTATTGTGGGGACTAAATCTGATATTGTCTGGGGAGAGGCTTTGTAAACCAAAAAGCATTATTTAGGTATTATTATTACTGGAGGGAGAAGTGGACAGTAGTGTGAACAATGGGGTGGGGCCAGAAGAGCACAAAGTCTCTGGAGACCACAATGAGGGAATCAGGGCAACTAAGGCACACACTCTATGGACAAGCAGTATCGCAGGTTGGGCTCTCTAGAAGCAAATGACAAGATGGCTTTTGAAGGGCAAGATGTTTATAAGGGATCAAGTCTTGTAAAAAGAAGGGGAGGGAGGTAAGGTAGGGAAGAAGAAGAAGTTGACCTGGCAGAGAGCTGGGGAACAAGAATCACCCACTGGACTTTTCCTATGATATGCTGAAATGGTCATATCATTATAACTTTTTTATACTTTCTGCTGAAGTATACCTTTAGACTTATCAGCAGCATGTGCTGCCTGAGACGGGCGTGCTGTGAGGCTAGGTGCTCTCTGCACAGAGGCTGACTGAAAGAGCAGACAGCTTGGGCCTATTGTTAAGGACCTACTCTGTGCCAGGGATGAAGCTAGGTGCTGTGGAAAAATACACAAACAAGGCAAGGTACTGCCATGTCTCCCAGAAGCAGATCCTGAGATAAGCGAATTCGAGATAGCAGTTTGTTTAGGAGGTATGAGGAACAGCAAAAGTGACACAGGGAAGGGAAGTCATTCAATCAAGTGTGGGCTTTATTGGCTACCATTGTGGGCAAGTAGAGTTCATGACCACGGGGAAAACTCTGGATAATGTTATAGAGCACATGCCTCAGCATTATCCCAACCAAGGGGTAAGAGAACTGGGGTATTGATACACCAACTCCCACCACTCATTGGTTGAGAGCTATGGTCAGGAGCCACTAAGTTAGTCTCTGGTGCTTTCAACCTGCCCTCTGCCACTAGGCACAGAAATGGTAAGTGCTGAGAAGATATGGGGGCACTAGCCATGGGTGATATAGTCACATCAAGTCCTTTACAGTCTTGTGGGAAAGACTGACCATCAGAAAACAGCCTGACATGTATATGACAGAGGTATGCTTCGAACACGGAAAAAGGTCCTATTCTGAGAGTCCTCCTCAAGGTGGTAGCCTAACGCATAAGCTGAGTCTCAAAACGCAGCAAAGTGTTGGCCTAGAAGAAGGGGCAGGGAAGGAGTCCCTGATGCTTTGAAAGCTGGCTGCTTCAGGAGTTTTCAAGTCATCCACGGTGGCTGGAGCATAGCCAGCATGTGAAAGGCAAGGAATAGAGGGATGAAGCGGGGAGAAGTGGTGCTAGATCATGCAGAGCCATGTTTAAATTGCTTTAAAAACATGACATGTCAACCTCCAATTCTATACCCAACAAACATGTATTTAGAAAGTAAAAGATATAATTAGCCAAGAGATTTTTAAAAATCATTTATTTTAGATTTGCTATTTTGACTTATGAAATGCAATAAAAGATAAATATGTGAAGTAATAGATGTGTTGATTAACTTGATGGGGAACCCTTTCACAATGTGTGTATATATGAAATCATCACATTGTACACTCTTTTACTATTTTCATTCTTACTATTTTATTTATCAATTATACCCCAATAAAGCCAGGGGAAAGAAATACAATAAACATACTGCCACTTTTTAGATTTATTTTTAGAGAGAGGAGAGGGAAGGAGAAAGAGAGGGAGAGAAACACTGACTAGTTGCCTCTTGTACATCCCTGATCAGGGACCTGGCCTGCAACCCAGCATGTGCCCTGACCGGGAATCGAACCAGCAACATTTCAGTTTGTAAGCTGACACTCAATCCACTGAGCCACATCAGCCAGAGCATATTGCCATTTTAATAAATAAAAACAAATAATTAAAAAGAAATACTTCCCCAGACATAGAAAAACTTTGAGAATTCATTGCTAGCAGAACTGTGATACAAGAAGTGTTATAGATAGAAGAAATGTGATATCAGACAGAAACCTGGTTCTATACAAATACATGAAGAGGGATAGAAATAGAACAAATAAAGGTAAATAAAAATTTGTTTTGGGGGTAGGCAGGGCAGGAGAGAGTAATGGGAGAAAATGGGGACAACTGTAATTGAACAAAAAATTTTTTTATTTGTTTAATTTTCTAAAGTCGCTCTAAAACATAACTGACTGTCTAAAGCCAACACAGCAGCCAGGTATTGTGCGTTATAGCATATATATAAAAGTAAAATGTAGGGTGAGAGGGAGGAATTGATAATATACTCTTATAAGGTCTTTATACTGCATGTGAAATCACAAGATATTATTTGAAGGCAGATATTGATGTTTTTAATTACTATAAACTCTAGGGCAACCATTGATTTTTTTCTGAAGCATTAAATGGTTTAACATACTGTCCTGAACTGTCTCTCAGCCACTTAGAACCCTCTTCTATGCTCTCCCAGATATCATGGCATGTAGAAACGTGGGCACTACATTTTCCAGGATCCCATGCCAAAAGGGGCACTAATCACTTTTTACTAATGAGAAATAGAGTTGATTATCATTACTCATGGTAGCTATGTTAAAGTTACTGTGAACACTGAGTTAGCGAATACTATATCATTGCTCCTAGTGGAAATACAGGTTTAGGTTCCTGACAGACCCTGATCACAAATTTTTGTGAACTGATCTATACATAACCTTGTTTTATGTGTATTTTCATTGAAAGACACCTTATTTAACATACAGTTGACTGTTGAACAACTTGGGAATTAGGAGGGCTGACCCTTATGCAGCTGAAAATCCACATATAACTTTTTTTAAATATATATTTTATTGATTATACCATTACAGTTGTTCTATTCCCCCCTTTATTGACTCCCCCAAAACTTAATTACTCTCACTATCAGTAGAAGATTGGTTCCAGGACCCCTTGAAGTTACCAAACTCTCCAGAAGCTGAGGCCCGCTATATAAAATAGCATAGATCAATGCATACAGTAAGCCCTCCATATTCAAGGAGTCCCGACCACAGACTGAAAAGAGGACAAGTATTTATTGAAAAAAATCCATATATAATTGGACTCATGCAGTTCAAACTCATGTTGCTCAAGGGTCAATTGTATATCATTGATTTATTAGCATTGAATTTACGGCCAACAGACCTATAACCCAGGCCTGAATGAAGCTTGTCCAACACATATATCTTCTCCACAAGGCACATCACAGCCTCTCCAGCACTACACTGGGGGGCTATTTTAAACAAAGTCACCAAGAAAAAGCACAAAAATGTGAACATCATGGCCACTAAACAGACCTTGAAAAGGATTCTTATTTTCAGTATGACAACTGAAAGAAGGCAAAGCATTGCCTTGTTCAACCTCAGCTAGGAACGGGTGAATCGAGTGACTCAAATTTTTCGTCACTCTGCAAACATCCATGGATTACTGTGATCATGCTGTGAGTACTGATTGGGGGATTACAAATAAATTTTAGCGAGTAGACAAATTTGCAAATATGGAATCCACAGATAATGAAGATCTACTGTAGTTACACAAGAATTGGAAGGCCAAAGGGAGGCAAGAAGCCATAATTACTGCTTCTCCTGCCATAGCAGGCAGACACAAAGTATGTATCAAATGGAACCTTTTGTGGCAACTCCTGGACACTTCCCTGAGAATCACCTACTTTGGTCCTGTAGGCCTGTATGCATCTCACTGTACTTTCTGACACTGAGAATTTGGAGGAAATCTGAGAGCTGGTATCGGTTTTCCTAGACCTTTGCTCTCCCAGGTTAGTCAACTGTTTTATAAGCACCTAATCTCCAGTATTAAACTCCTTCCTATTGGAAACAGATTGCTGTCTGTTTCCACCACCAAACCTTCACTAATACAAACTCCCTAAAAAACATACAGCTTGAAATGAATATTAAATGTCCAACTTCATACAAATCATCACAACTCAGAGTTTGCTGGTGAGGCTGGGTGTTGCCTAATTCAAGTTCAAGAGTTTTTCATGTGACTTTGGCCTTTTCATCATGGAGGGGCATGTGACAACAGAACTGCTTTGTTTCCGAAAGTGCTGTACCATTTCCTATTTATATTTTCCAAAGGTAAACCCTTATCTTTGGCCACTAAGACACAACAAGAAGGATTTGTGTGCAAGTGATTTATGAAGGCAGTGCTTCCAGCAGAGACCAGTTAAGGGAGTGGAGAAAGCAGGACAAGAAAAAAAAAGCAGTCAGCAAGGGTGCACACTCAGTCTCAGCCTGACCCTGCCTGGGCTCTGGAGTGTAAATTACACTTTAGTATTTCTCCTGACTCCAGGCAAGGGAGCTGGGTTTGCCAACTCCTCACAGTGTGTCATTGGCTAAGAGCCATCCTAGTTCCCAAGTGTAGGCAGAGCTCTCCAGTAGCCTGAGGGCAACCCTCCAGGACAGTGTCCCATGTGCTGGCTGTTTGCAGCAAAAGCACAGAGAAGTCAGGTCAGGGAAGAGGTACACAGAAATCATGAAAAGGATCCAAAAGGGGCTGTGCAAAACAGATACAATGTCTGCCCCACCCTTTCTTTCATGAAATGGAGAAAAGGCAGAACTTTGGAGTCATTAAGCCTCAAGACTCAGGAGCCATTCTCACTTGGGTTTAAATGGCAAACACTGAGTTGACCTCTGATATCCACTTTTCTTAATACAGAACCTGTGATTTTCAGCTGACTAGAATAAAAGCCGTATTTCCCAGCTTCCCTAAAAGCCAGGTGTGACCCATGTGAGGTAAGCAGTAGTTTGGGGGGGTTCTTCCATGAAGTGTCTTTAAAAGGTGGGAGGATCTTCTTTAGCTCTTCTCCCTCCTGCTGCCTGAAGTATGGTCGGAAGCCTAGAGTGCAAGCAGCCATCTTGAGCCATGAGGTAGAGATCGAATTGACAAATTGAGCAAATAAAAAATATTTTATTTTAAATTAATTTTTAAAAATTAATACTTTAACCCTGGTTGGTATGGCTTAGTGGACTGAGTGCTGGCCTGCAAACCAAAGGGTCACCAGTTTGATTCCCTGTCTAGGGTACACACCTGCATTGCAGGCCAGGTCCCCAGTGGGGGGGCATGCAAGAGGCAACTACACATTGATGTTTCTCTTCCTCTATCTCCTTCCCATTCCCTCTGTCTAAAAATAAATAAATAAATAAAACATTTAATACAAATTAATACTTTAATTTTATTATTGTACTTAATTGTTGAATATGTCACAGGATACACTTATAATGAAAATTCCAATTTAACTTGTGTCTTGTATTTTATTTGGCAACTGAAGGCAGAGACCATATGTTGGAGACGGCAGAATAAAAAGACAGAAAGTGCTTAGGTGGCTAATGATATGGAGCTGATATACCAGAGTGAGACTGCTTACCTCCAAACTTTGTTTTCGTAAGAAAGAATATCTATCTTGTTAAAGTCCGTATTTTTCCCCTTGTCTCTGGCAGCTGAACCCAAGGCAGTAATACTCGCCCTGCCACTAACTTGTTGGGTGACCCTGGTAAAGTTACTTAACCTCAAGATTGACATCTATTAAATATAGCTGGCAGGGTCCAGTAAGTGTTAGCTATTGCTGGTTGGGGGGGGTCCCCTTCTCACCTGTAAATAATCCCTAGCACATCTCTCTTCCCCAAACAACATTACTGTGCAGCTTCCAGCCTTGCGTCTCCGCTCTTAAAGACCACACTTTGTCCTCTCTGAAGATCTAATGCCTCCTGATTTACAGAATCATTATTTGGCATCAAGCATTGCACCCTGAGAAGGGGCTCCTGAATCTATTTCCTCTTAGTCAGTTTTGTATGGATTTTTAAAAAATACAAAGAAACTGTGACTGAATGTGCTACATGAAGTCTTCAACAGAAAAGAATCTATCTTTGCTCAAAATTAGACACAAAAGATAAACTTCTGGTGAGTTCTCACCTTCTCTCTAAATTTAGAAATCTGAAAACATTGTTCATTATGCCAGATATGTGGTGCCTTCCTTGTGGGCCTGGAGGATGAAAATTAAATCTCGACACTTCTTTGCATGAGAAGAGTGTATGGAACATGAGATAGCAATCCCCAGGGACATGTATACTTACGGGACAAGAAATTTCCTACAAAGAGCAGTGTAGAATCTCAGGCCTTGTAGCCACTTGCCCAATCCCTCTGGCTGCCTACAGGTGTCTATTTCCAATATTTAAACCAACCCAATGCACAGACTCATTCGAAGTCAAGCGAATTCTGTCCCAAAGGCAAGGGGACAGCTCACTCAGGTCTGACAACTTGTAGATTTTCACCTATCAGTATATTCTAATGGCCTGATTAGCAATTCGGTTGTATTTAATTTGCACCCAGGGTAATTCACTGTCAGCCAGAAGAGTCATCAGCATGAAAAATGGCACCAAAATTAAAAACCAATAGTCAAACTTCAGTTGGAATGAGCTCTCCTAGCATAACAATGAAACAGGATTAACTGGAGTAGGTGGGTCCAGCCCAGGAGATGCAAACTGGTCAGTTACTAAAATGCTGTAGAAACTTTGAGCCAGGCCTCTCAGCATCATGGGAAACAGGCTGCCAAATTAGAAAACTGAGAGGGGAAAAATGGGTTGGTCCAGTCAAATTGTCAAGCTAAGCGGCTGTTTGCCATCTCCTACCCCACTGTAGTGGTTTTAAAATACATCCCACTGCCCTGGCTGGTGTGGCTCAGTGGACTGAGTGCCAGACTGGGAACCAAAAGGATGCCAGTTTGATTCCCAGTCAGGGCACATGCCTGGGTTGTGGGCCAGGTCCCCAGTTGAGGGCATGTGAGAGGCAACTGATCAATGTATCTCTTGAACATTTATGTTTCTCTCCCTCTCTTTCTCCCTCCCTTCCCCTCTCTCTAAAAATAAATAAATAAAATCTTGAAAAACAAAACATACATCCCCAAGTTCTTTGACAGTACTCTCATCAAAGGGTGGAAGAATCGAATCCCCTCCCCTGAAATATGGGCAGGCCTTGCAGACACATGGAACGAACAGGACATAGTGGAAGTGATACTGTATGATTTCCAAGACTAGGCTTCTAAGACGTAAAAGGCAATATGGCTTCTGTCTGGTTCTCTTTTTTGGAAGCCTTGAGCTAATGTGTAAGAAGTCTCACTGTCCCGAGCTGCCATGTTGGAAAGGCCACACAGAGAAGCCAGACAGAGATGGGGAAGCCCAAAGAGCCCCAGTTGGTTCCACTACCAGTTATGGGAGTCTTCCCATCCCAGAAGCCTGACCTGTGAGTGAAGATGCCTTTGATGACTCCAGCCCCTGCCACCATGTCACTGTAACCTAAAAGAACTGCCTGGCTGATCCCAGTCAAGCCCCAGATTTGTGAGCAGTATAAGTGATTGTTATGGTTTAACCACTGTTCTGGAGTGGTTTATTATACAGTAGAGCAGAATGACCAGTGTCCTTCAGTCTTCCTGCCTCTGCCGCTTGGTGCCTCTTGGCACCAAGGGATCCCTGGGTGGATCCCAGGGTCCACCCAGGGATCCCTGGTCAAGGGCACCCACCCTTGCCAGACATCTAGTCTATTTGTTCAGTGTTGGCCCACTCTCCACTAGCCTGGCCCAACACTAAACAAATGAGCCAGAACTCAGAAACAACTCCATTCTTGTCTCCCCCTTTCTAGAATTTTTACCCACCTATGTGCCAAGGACAAGTGTCTGGCTCATTTGGGAAGCATATGCCCTGGTTTGGGCAATACTGGGGAAACACACAGTCTGCTTCCTATTTCAAGGAACCCATGGCCAAACTCCTCTCCCTGAAACCATTCCCCTAACCCCAGCAACCAGGGGGCCCTAAGACTTTGAATCTCAAGGGAATGTCATAAAGAGGCATGGGCAATGATACTATGGTGCATCCTCAAAGGCCCAGCAGTGACAGTGACCTACAGAGGCTATGGCAGTGAGTACTAGGAAATCAGCCCCACGGCCCACTAGAGTGTTCTTGGGTATAAGTCCTGCTCCCTCCCCTCAGATCTGTGGATTACTTCACACCTTCCAAAAATCCTTTTCTCATTTCTCATTGAAAAAAAATCTATTTCTCATTGAAATAGGCTAATGTTGGTTTCATTTGCCTGACTCAAAGCAGCTTCATCTTAACTGTACCCAATACTTGAGTCTAAAATTAACAAGAGGCACTGAAGTACTCCAGGCCTCACTAGGGGTACTACACAGGTCCAAAAGCTACACAGGTCCAAGACCACAATGAGTTATGTTACATGTTCTGCGTACCCCACTGACTTTGGCATGGAAACATAACCTGTACATATTATATTTAGTATAGGGTCATACAACATTACACAGGAGAATCTAAAATAAAAGTATGTATCCTTCCTAGTAATACACACATAGTTTCCTTTGGTGTAGAGGTTAAAGGCCACTAGCTTAGCCTCTAGACAGGCACTTAAGATATAGTCTATTATTTGTTCCCTAAATGTGTGCAGCAAATACTATCACTGCGGTCACCCACAAGTCCACTTGCTTTTACCACTTAGTGCATCTAGGCCCAACTTTCATATGGCACTTCCTTAGTTTCTTCACCTGAGGGCTTCTCTGGTCACCAAAGCTGCTGTGCTTACCCCTGCAGCAGCCTGGGAGTGTGGGAATTAGTGACCCCCTCCCCAGAAACACACCCTAATTAATGACTGAAGCAACTCAGGGGATAAAAACCCCATCTTCCACACCTCTCAGGTGGGATAACTTGGAAGCCTATTTTCCATACTGTCTCCTCCCATGAAAATGAGTTTTTATTGCTGTATTCTTGGCCCAGGCTGCCATTATAAAGTACTGCAGTCTGGGTGGCTTAAACAACAGGTATTTATTTTCCCACGGTCTGGAGGCTGGAAATCTGAGATTAAGGTGTCAGCAGGGGTGGTTTGTCCTGAGACCTTTCTCTTTGGCTTGCAGATGGCACCTCCTCCTCCTTGTGTCTTCACATGGCCTTCCCTTTGTGAGTGTCTGAGTCCTAATTTCCTCTTCGTATAGGGGCACCAGTCATATTGGATTAAGGCCCATCCTAATGACTTCATTTTACTTTAATCATCTCTTTAAAGACCCTATTTCCAAATACAGTCACATTCTGAGGTACTTGGGGGTTAGAACTTGGACATATGAGTTTTCAGGGGGACCCACAATTTAGCCCTTAACAGTTGTGCACTGAGGCACCGGGCCTAATCACACACCCTTTATTAGCTGTTGTCCCCCATACACGCACTCCCCTGCTGCTGCTTCCTACACTCCTATCTGTGTCTCAGGCTTGCTTCTGGGAGAACCCAAATGAAGACAGTATTGCCACTTGCTCCCTCTCAACTGCTGCTGCTTAGGGCTGTCACTGTGCATGAGATTTAGTGCTGCATTCTTTTCAGAGCAAGTCCCCATATGGCCTTTGCCCTGAGGTGGGAATGAGAGCACCATCAAGCTCTGGAAGCTCAGGGGCTTACACTCTGTGGTGGAGAATTCCCCTTATGTGATTGGTTCCTCCTGGCAGTTTTGCTGTTCATACCTTGGCTATGATTGGCTGCATATAAATTAACTAAGCCTAATCCATTGATCCTAGTTATGATTACTGCACAGGCTTGCTACCTACCCACCTGCCAACCTAGCTGGCAGTAGGTTTGATATGGATATGAAAACTAGGTAACCCTAATTTGTTGATGCTGATAAGATACTGGACCCAGGCAGCCCTCCTGTGCAGCATTGATGAGGTGCTGAGGCAGGAACTAGGACTTGGAGTCACATAATTCATACACGCACATACTAACAGAGACTGTCCTAACATACCCAGGAGCCAGGACACAATGGTTGAGAAATGGTGATGGAGTCAAAACATCTAGGGGTCTGATGGCATTTCCTGCCTTTATAAAAGCTGTTCTGGTGTCACCTCACCTTAGCCAGCCAGGGTGACCCTGCTATGCCCAAGAGACTCTGTTTCATAATACTACCACTTCACAACTGTCTTATATGATACAAAATGCCTCATCCTACATCAGCTCCTTTGTGACAAGCCTGCAAAGTGGAAGAAATTGCCATCCTACTTTTCAATCTATTACCATTTTACTCTTGAGGGCTCAGAAAATTTGCCTATGGCCCCACAGCTCAGTGGCTATGTGGCTGGAAGTAGAGTCCCTGCCCCTGGTCTTTGCATCTGGTACTCTCCCAGGTACGTACTGCTTCAACAGTCACTCAGATGGAAACACTGGTGCAGTCTGGGCCTTGGGAACTTGTGCCCAGTGCCCCTGAAGCAGCCTGGGCAGGGTGGGTGGAGAGCGGCTACATTCTTGAAGATTCTGAAACCTCATTCACACACCAGCCTGATTCCATCTCTTCCCAAACCCAGTGTGGTTTTCAGTTGTGTTTTTCTTTCCCCCCACAAATCCTGACCTTGGTTCCTACAGATCCAGCTGTTTTCAATTGCAAGAGTTGGGGTGGGTGTGGGCAGAAACGATCCTATTCACACCAAATCTCAAGTGTAGCAACAGAACGGCAGGCCCTAGCAGAGCTGAGCTGAGAGTGCTTTGGTGCCTCAGATGGATTTATTCAAAGTTCATAATTACCCTGAAATCTCTTAAAATGAAAACATGATTGAAGAATTAAACCCGGTAAACAAATTAGTCAGAAAGAAGACCTCTGCATAGCAAATGACAAAATCCAAAGATCCAATCCAGCAAATGAATGAGCCTGAGCTGTAACTGGCACCCAAAGCTGCAGACAGACCAAGGCCCTGGCAAAGGCAGGATGGAGGAACAGCCAGGCTCCTGGTATAGGATAAGCTTGGCCCTTGGGGCTGTGTGGCCAGGTGACCAGGGCCTGGGAAGGGGCATGGCCAGGGGGTCTTAGGTTCACTGCAGCTGCATGGGAAGTCATGACTGCAGCTGGGCTTCACTGTGGCCAGCACTCAGGAGCCTTGCTCTGGCAGTGATAGTAGGAAAGGCAGCTGTGGGGAGGCCTGGCTGCAGCCTCAGGCCACATGGCTCTGTCTTTGAGTGGCCTTGGGGAGGGATGGTTTCTCATGCTGAGAGGAGCTATTTCCATTATCTGTACCCAAACCATGTCATTTTACCTAATCTCTCATTATGGAATCACTAGGAATTGGGGTGGGGGGTTGTTTGTTCAGACAAGATGTATTTTCTTCATCTGTTTTGAACCAGACCTATTTTTCAGGAACTGCTAACTCCTTATTTGGGGCTTTCTCTAGACAAGGACTGGTGTGCCGATTACTATTGCTACATGTCAATCTACCCCAAAACTTAGTGGCATAAAATGCTATTTTATTATCTTAAGATTGTGTGGGGCAAGAATTCAGACAGGAGACAGTAAGGATAGCTTGTCTCTGAGCCATGATTTCTGGAGCCTTAGCTGAAAAGACTCCACGGCCGGGGGTAACTAGACTGATGGGGGCTAGAATCATCTGGAGATGGGGGTCTGGCTGTCATCTATCTCAGCAGAACTATTTGTCAGAACACCCAGGAAGCCTGGGCTTCCTCTCAGCATGGCAGCCTCAGAGCAGTCAGATGGCTCATCTGGTAGCTCGGGGCTCCCAAGGCAATTGTTTCTGCAAAAAAGGCAAACACTGCATTGCCTTTCTTGACACACCATTGGAAGTCACATGGCACCACTTTGCCACATTCTTTTGGTGACAAGTGAGCCACAAGCCCACCCAGATTTGAGGGGAGGGACAGAGACACTACTTCCTATAGAAAGACTGTGAAAAAAAAAAAAAAAACACTTGTGGCCACGCTCTAAATCTAGCCCAAGGGGGTTCCTATTGGTCCAGTTCTTCTTGGCAAGATTGGATCACATTCCAGGAAGAGCAGATCCTTTTCTTAGATTTAAATCTCTGGTTTTCCTCTTCGCATCTTTAGTGGGTTGAATGGTGCCCTCCAAAAAGCTATGGACACATGGGAATGTGAGCTTACTTGGAAAAAAGGTCCTTGCAGATGTTAAGGATCTTGAAGAGATCATCTGGATTATCTAAGTGGACCCTGGATCCAATGGCAAATTCTTACAAGAGACACAAAGAGAAGACACACATGGAGAGGAAAGAAGGCCATGTGAAGACAAAGCCAGAGACTGGAGTGGTGGAGTCTCAAACCAAGGGATGCCTGGTGCTACCACAATGGGGAAGAGACAAGAGAGGATCCGCCCCTAGAGCCAATCCTGCTGACACCTTAATTGCAAACTACTGACCTCCAGAACCAAGAGAGGATCTATTTCTATTGATGTAAGCTCCACCCTCAACTTCAATTTGTAGTCGTTTGTTACAGCAGCCCCAGGAAACTAATGTGCATACCATCCATGTGACTTTAGCCAAGTGACCTTATTTCACTGAGTCTCAGTGAAAGGGGGATTAAAAATAGCATCTGCCTCCTACGGTTATTGGGAGGATTTGTGAGATAACCTGTCTCAAGTGCTTAGCCCAGCACCGGACACTATTCTAGCATTGTTATTATTAATAGTCTTGTTGGAGTAGGTGGAGACTTATTTAAAAAACAACAACAGATTAGAAAGACAATGGAATGAAGCATAAGACATATGATCATCTATTGTACTTAAGTGCTGTCTGTCAATGTCCCTTCCCTTGTTACCTGCCTCCTGCCTTGGACTCAGGACCCTTTATAGGTGTTTGCCCTTGTCTGTAACCCTACCCTGGGACCTACTCCTTCCTGATGTGGCTGGCGTGCTCTGTCAGCTGTGGGTGGCTCTCCCCTTTTCTGCCTTTCTCCATGTCTGCTTCTCTATTCCCTAGCTGGACACTCAGTAATGTGGGACTGCTACTTGTCACCCTCTTGGTCTCAGAGATGTCTGCACCATCTGAATTTCCCACTAGACCAGGAAGGTCTCCAGAGCAGAAGCTCTGCTCCTCCCTTTAAACTACCATTCCCATGTAGAGTGAAGAAGACACTGAGTTGGCAATTGTCCAAGGTGGGTGATGGGATCATGGGAGATCATTATGTATTTTCACTATTTCTGTTTCTGTTTGAAATTATCTATAATAAAACCACATACAAGTTATGTTCAGAAGGGATCCAGTCATGTAATATAAAAATAGGCACATTCGTTGAAGAAGAAATAAGAAACATTGTACATAGGATAATGACACTTCGGTCCTCTTCAAAGTAGATACCTTGGGACCTCACACAATTCTTCCAATCACCATCAGCTGATCCATCATATTTTCCTGAATTTTATTGACATTCTGAAATTTTTTCCTTTCTTTTTTTTAATGTCATTTATTTATTTATTTTTAGAGGGGAAGGGAAGGAGAGAAGGAGAGAAATAACAATGTATGGTTGCCTCTCATGAGTTCCCTGCTGGGAACTGGCCTGCAACCCAGGCATGTGCCCTGACAGGGAATTGGACCGCGATCATGTGGTTCGCAGGCCCGTGCTCAATCCACTGAGCTACACCAGCCAGGGCTTTTTTGCTTTCAAAGGTGATCTTAATTTTGGGAAAAGCCAGAAGTCACAGGGTACCAAATCTGGGCTGTAGGGGGCGCTGGCTAACTCACCTGGGTGATTTGATGTTTCACCAAAAAACTGCATGACACATGATGCATGAGCAGGTCCACTGTTGTGATGAAGCTGCCAATCACCAGTTGCCCACAGCTGTGGTCCTCTGAATCATCTGAATAGTTTCCACAGAGGAATGTTCAAGCTTCGTGCAAAACGTGATGCAGATTCATTGCTCTACCCACTCAGCCATTTTGAATGTGATGGCCAAACAGTACACATGCTCATTCAATGAAGTCTACCACCCCCACTGACTAATACAGTGAAGTCATCATTGTTCACACATGTGGATTCCAGTCTACTCTCCTTGGTTGCCAGGTTACATCAATATTGCACAAACTTCTCATTATATTAACAATGGTTGACTTTTTCTGACAGACCTCGTATGTCAAGTGTGGCAGGTTGGGTTCCCCAGGAAGCAGACTCTGAGATGAAGTTTAAGGTGCAGGATGTTTATTAGAGAGAGCTCTGGCACCAACCCTGTGGAAGGGGAGGGAGAGAACAGGATGAGGCCAAGGAAGGCCCCATCCATATCCCCCAAGGGGCTCTGGAACTGGCCCATCCCTCAGAGTTGTACTAGTTTCCTCTTGTGCTGGAGCAAATTATCACACAATTACTGTCTTGCACCCCACATCTGTTCTCTTACAGTTCTAGAGGTCAGAAATCTAAAATCAAAGTGTCAGCAGAACTACGTTCCTTCTGGAGACTTCAGGGAGAATCCATTTCCTTGCTTTTTCTAGCTTCCAGAGGCCTCCTGCTTTCCTTGGCTTTTGGTCCCTTTCTCCATCTTCAGAACCAGCAGTGACATCACTCTGACCCCTGTTTCCATAGTCACACCTCCTTCTGTGACTCTGATCTCTTGCCTCCTTACTATAAGGACCCTTATGATTACATTGAGCCCACCCAGGAAATCCAGGCTAAACTTCCATCTCAATATACTTAATTCAATCACATCCGTAAAGTCCCTTTTGCCGAGTAAGGTGACAAACATATTCACAGGTTCTGGGAACTAGGGTGTGGAGATCTTGGGAATTGGGGGGCATTATTCATCCTACAACAGAGCTGTCCAGAGGTGGAGCTAAGTGATTAGGCCTTTTAACCCCATATTAAAAGGTCACTGAAAGGGTATGTGACTTTGATCACAGTACTTTCTATAGCTGAGGCAACCCCTTAAGATGTGGAAAGCCAGGGGATGTCCCTAAAAGCATCCCACAAACTGGCACAGCAAGCCATTTTTGAAGGGAGATCTGGGAGGCATATCATGGTGTTTTCTACAACCTCTCATCCCCAAATTTTAGCACAGTAAAGGATAACAAGTAAACTCTTAACCTTGACTTCGGGTAAATAAATTGACACTAGAGGATCACTTTCAGAGGAATCCCCCAGTAATGGATCATAGTGAAAATAATGCTTGATCATTAACAGAACACATACCATCTGCCAGGCCCTGCAGGAAGCACTGGACTCACATTACCTCATTGCCTCATTGCATGTCCACTCCCACCCTATTATGCTTTCCGTTTGTTTGTACAGAGAAAGGAGCTGAGGCTCAGACAGGGGAAGTACTTTGTCTGGGGTCACACAGACACAGTAAAGGCAGTACACAGACCTTTGTCTTTCTAGCTGTTGGACACTGTGACATGGTCCAACTGAAGTGATATAGCTGTGGTACAATATACTGGATCCTCAGAGACCAAAAAGTTCCCTTCAACTGTCACAAGACCTCACCATGTAAGTTTCGGTATGTCTTCACTTGACCCTGCCATAATCCCTTCCATTGTGGGGCGTGTCCTCTTCCCATCCCCACCTTACCAGGTCATGTAAAGAGCTATACCAAAGTGCCTTTAAAAGAGATTCTCATGTATTGTTGGAGGGAAAGTAAAATGGTACAGCCACTGTGGAAAATGGTATGGTGGTTTCTCAAGTTAAACCTAAATTATCATATGACCCAGCAATTCCACTCCTAGATATATAACCCAAAGAATTGAAAGCAAAGACTAGAACAGATATTTGCACACCCATGTTCATAGCAGCTTTATTCATAATAGCCAAAAAGTAGAGGCAACCCAAATACCCAATAAACAAATGTGGTATATCCATACAATGGAATATTACTCAGCCTTAAAGAGGAATAAAATCCTGACACACAGTTCAACACGGATGAACCTTGAAAGAAGGTGAAAGAAGCCAGACACAAAAAGACAAATATTGCCCTGGCTGGTGTGGCTCAGTGGATTGAGCACCAGCCTGCACAACAAAGGGTCATGGGTTCAATTCCCATTCAGGGTACATACCTGAGTTTCGGGCAAGGTCACCAGTAGGGGGTGCAGGAGAGGCAACCACACATTGATGTTTCTCTCCCTCTCTTTTTCCCTCCATTTCTCTAAAAATTAAAATCTTTTAAAAAACAATAAATACTATGTGATTCCACTGAGCATTCCAAGAAGAAAGATATACTTGATGTGAACACTGAGAAGGAATATCTCCTAAAACGGACTCCCCATGGTCAATTGCAGGCCCAGATATTATAAATAATAAGAGCATAGTGACCATTTGCTGATGGGGACTCCTCACATGCTCTGTATACCAGGAAGAACCTGAGACTGAACTCTTGAATTCCCACACTATGCCCTGCTCCTTTATGCCATCCGAGTCAACTATTATAAGGGAGATCCTGCTTTCATCTTTCAATTAATGGATTGAGACCTGCCTCATCCAATAGGAACTACTCCATAATGACAAATTAAGACACATAATACGAACCAATCAGGACCACATGATTTGGCCCAACCAGAACTGTAGGAGTTTGGATACCTCATTTACATAAAGTAGACTAATTGGGAACCTGGGTGGGAACTTTCTTTATAAAAAGTGGCTGCCCCTTTGTTTCAGTGGAGCACAAATTTAGGTTGCTACCTGAATCGTATCTCCCATGCTGCAGTTCTTTTGGCTCAAATAAACGCTTTTTATTCTTTATTACATTCTAAACTTAATTTTGGTTTATGTTACTTATATGTCACCCCTTTGCTCAAAACTCTGCAATATCTTCCCATTTTTAAAATATATTTTATTGATTATGCCATTACAGTTGTCCCCTTCCCCCTTTCATTCCCCTCCACCCTGCACACCCCCTCTCCCATCCCCCCTTTAGTTCATGTCCATGTGTCACAAGCTCTTTAGCTTCTACATTTCCACACTACTCTTGCCCACCCCCTATTTTCTACCTACCATCTATGCTACTTATTCTCTGTACCTTCTCTCCCCCTCAGCTCCTCCCACTCCCCTGTTGCTAACCTTCCATGTGATCTCTATTTCTGTGGCTCCGCTCCTGTTTTTAAAGTCCACTTAGTTTGCTTTTGTTTTAGGTGTGGTTGTTAATAACTGTGAGTTTGCTGTCCATTCACTGTTCATACTTTTAATCTTCTTTTTCTTAGATAAGTCCCTTTAAAATTTCATATAATAAGGGCTTGGTGATGGTGAACCCCTTGAACTTGACCTTATCTGAGAAGCACTTTATCTGCGCTTTCATTCTAAATGAAAGCTTTGCTGGATAGAGCAATCTTGGATGTAGGTCTTTGGATTTCATGACTTGGAATACTTCTTTCCAGCTCCTTCTTGCCTATAAGGTCTCTTTTGAGAAATCAGCTGACAGTCTGATGGGAACTCCTTTGTTAGGTAACTGTCCCCTTATTTCTTATTGCTTCTAGGATTATTTTCTTCATTATAATCTTGTGTAATGTAATTATGATGTGCCTTGGTGTGTTCCTCCTTGTGTCCAACTTGTTTGGAATTCTCTGAGCTTCCTGGACTTCCTGGAAGTCTATTTCCTTTGCCAGACTGAGGAAGTTCTCCTTTATTATTTGTTCAAATATGTTTTCCACGCGTCGCTCTTCCTCTTCCCCTTCTGGTACCCCTATAATTCAGATGTTGCCATTTTTAAAGATGTCCTGGAGGTTCCTAAGCCTCTCCTCAGTTTTTTGAATTCTTATTTCTTCATTCTTTTCTGTTTGGTTGCTTCTTTCTTCCTTCTGGTCCATTCCATTGATTTGAGTCCCAGTTTCCTTTCCATCACCATTGGTTCCCTGTGCATTTTCCTTCATTTCACTTAGTGTAGCCTTCATTTTTTCATCTAATTTGTGACTAAAATTAACCAGTTCTGTGAGCATCCTAATCACCAGTATTTTGAACTGTGCATCCTATAGGTTGTCTATCTCTTGGTCACTTAGAAGTATTGGCTCTGGGGCTTTGAGTTGTTCTTCTGTTTGAGCCATAATGTTTTGGTCTGTTCACACCTGTTATGTATGAGGGACAAAAGCCTAGGTGTTCACCAGGGTGGGTCAACCCCATTGCTGGGTTGTGACTGGGGGCAGGGTCAGAGAGGAAGCAATGGTGTTTGTTCTGCTCTCTCTCAGATTTTGGTCCCCTCTGGCACTTCCCACAAGCAAATTGGGCCCTTCTGGTGCTGGTTCCCAAGTGGGTGGGCTTGTGTACATTCTAGGACCCTGTGGGTCTCTCCAACGAACTCTCCTGTGAGGCTGGGAGGCTCTCTCAGCACCTCAACCCCCCAAAGTTTTTCAATCATTGCTTTTAGGCTTCATTTCCTGGCCCTGGGGCCCTGTGTTGTGCGGTCTGTCTCACTGTCTATTTTTTCACCTGGTTTATCTGCACGTGAATGTGTGACTGTGGTCAGCCAGCCACCTTGTGCCCTCACTGGATCTGCCTGTTGCCACCCCACACCTGGGATCTGCCAACCACTGCCTGTACACCTGGTTTTGTCCAGCAGCCACCACTTTTCCCTGCTGTGACCCCTCTCCACTGGCCGCCGACTCCACCCCCCTAACTGGTCTGGATGAATGGTTCGTTGTTGTCGGACTTCCATACAGTTCAATTTTCTGTCTGTTTTGGTTGTGTTTTTGTTTCTAAATCTTTGTTGTCCTTAATTTTGGTTGTGTGAGGAGGTACAGTATTTCCACCTATACCTCCATCTTGGCCAGAAGTCTTATCTTCCCATTTTAATAAAAATAAAAGCCAAGGTCCTGGTAATGGCCTCCAAGAGGTGGCAAGAATCTGTCCCACCCCTCAAATCTCAGCCTAAATCTCTTATTCTCTCCTCCTCTCTGCCCTAGCCACAATGGTCTCCTTGTTGCTCTGGAAACACTCCAGATAATCATGCCTCAGGACCTTTGCATTGGCTGTTTCTTCTGGCTGGAATGCCTTTTACTTATCTTACTCCTTTTTACTTATCTTACTCCTTCACCTCTTCTTAGCCTTTGCTCCAATATCACCTTCTCAATAAAGCCTCCCTGTCCACTGTAGGAGAGGAAAAATAGTTTTCCCTCTACTCTTCTATGTTGTTGACTGAGACCCTCCCCACATAATAGAAGACAGATTAACAGGATAAGAAAATTAGAAGTTTAATAACATGTTTACCTCCTGTATACATGGGAGAGACCCAGGAAAACAAAGTAACTTGCCAAAATAGCTCAAGTCACCACCTTAAATATCATCTTCAGCTAAAGACAAAAGGACGAAAGATGTTAATGGGGGGGGCAGTTTTGGGAGGTGACCAGGAAAAGCACAGTAAACAGGGTAATATTTTTACTCAGAAGTCATTCTCTTCTCTGTTAATAAGAGTTTCTAGAGATTAGTCATCCTCCTCTTCTCTCTAGAGAGGGAGGCATACTTACAAATGGAGATTTCCCTTATAAATGTAAATTTCCCTTTCAGAAGGGTAAATTCTACTTGGTTTTTAGAGATTCTCCTATGTCTGCCCTTTCTTAAAAATAATCAGCTTAAAATAACCCTTATGCCATAGGTGCATATTTTAGGATGTCATATTCTGCTCCCTTCACACACCTATCCAACTCAGCCACCATCCCCATTTCGTACCAATCCTCCTCTCCTTGTCCATTTTTCCATAGCATTTCTTTTCTTATCAAGAAGTGAGATCGTTTATTCACTTCCTATGCTTATTGTTTGTTTCCCCCCATTCCTAGAATGTAAACTCCATGAGAGGTGGAATCTTTTTTCCACTTCACTTACTGATCTATCCCCAATGCCTAGACCAGCTCCTGGCACTTGGCAGGCACTCATTCAATCTTCGTTAAATACATAAACCTAGGTTTCCAATCCCTCCTGGTTTAGAAAATGCAGTTTCCCCAGGACTGGACCTCTTGGAAATAAAAACACAGAAGCATCCAGAGCTCCCAATTTGCCTGCTTCCCAGGGAAGCTCAGGGCAGCCCCTCCTCCCTGGAGATTCTCCCAGAAATGCTCTTCCATGTCACCTACAACTGTTTTCCTTTGATGAGAAAGTCCCCTCACAGGCACGCAGTTGTCTTGCACAGCATCGACTCCATGAGCAGGGCACACAATGGAGAGAAACAGACAAGAGCTCCAGGAGCACACCAGCTGAGTCCCCCATGGCCTGTGCTGGTAGCTGGGAAACCTGACCATAGTAACCTATCTGGGAATGTTCACAGAAGCTTCCCCTCCTCAACACATACCTCTCTTTTAGTTTGGGGCCATAGCAGCCTGAAGAGCTTGAGGAAGAGCCCATAAGTGGCAGAGGGTGCATTTCAACACTCACAACACAATCTGTCAAAGCCATGTCTCAAGTTTTAAGGAAAATTGCCCAGGTTCTCCACACTTACAGAATTTCTACTCTTCTCAAAGGAAAAAGAAAGACTACTCGTAATGATTCCTTCCTTTACTGGGCCAAGTTCTGGGTGACCTGGCAGGACCTGCATTTGATTAGATACCCCGAGAGGCAGGCATGATTTACCCAGCCATCATTTACAAGCATATCAAGAAGTCAGGTTTTGCAACTGAGTCTCAAAATGAGATGGTTTGGGTTTCACAGACCTACTGCAGTGTGCTGGCTTCAACTTCCAACTAGTGATTTAGTCACCAACTTGCAGGGGAAAATCCGGCTCCTCCTCAACAGGCAAGACTGGCCCAGCTGAGGCATCAGCTTGATAAGAAGAACAGGAATGAAAATGCAGGGAGAGGCTTCTGAGCTGAGAGGAGTCCAAAGGTGGCAGGACTGATTGGGGGGTGGGTGGTTAGAGGGATCAAATGGCCCCCTCAGGCCAAACCTGTGGAAAGTGATTTGATCTCCTAATTGAATGTATTTATCCAGCCTGAGACAAAAGACCACCAGAAGGACAAGCCTTTGAGGGCAAGCTGGGCTCCTCCTGGGCTCCTAAGGTCCACTCTGACCACTTGCTTCTCTGTAGGGACTGGGGACCTTGGGCAACCAAGAAGGCAGGCAGCCCAGGGATCCCTGAGTTCCAGATGGACCTGGTTAATCTGGGCCCAGAGAGCTGCCAACAGAGAGGAATAGAAGCCACTAAACTGTGACCTCGGAACTAGGCCTAGAGAACGAGAAGTAGTGGCCAGATCTGAAGTGGCTACCAGATGAAGAAGCAAGTGCAGGGTACTTGTCTTCAAAGATCTCTAAGTGTGTGTTGTGGAGACAGACAGGCCAGAGTTGGGGAGAAGCCAAGTTCTCAGTGGCCTTCCATTCAGCTCCCCCACATCTAGTAACAACAGTGATCATGATGCGTACTTTGTGCCTGGCACTGTTTCTCATGTTTTCCCTTCATTAACCCCTAGCTATACTACCATAATCCCCATTTTACAGATGAGGAAACTGAGGCACTGAGAGGTTAAGTGACTCACACAAGGCAACCTGATCTGGCAGTGCAGGACACTTCAACACAGGCAGACTGGCCCCATGGTCCACATGACTCACTACTGAGCCTACAACCTACTCACCCTCAATTTCTTCCCCTCCTGCCTTATGACCCTGAAATAGGACCCAGACAGAACCAGGACATAAGTGGCCCTGATCTACTCTAATATCCACACTTATCATTTCCTCATCTATTTTGCCAATAACAAGCCTCTGGCCCATAACCCCAAAGAGGGTTTTGAAGCTTGAGAGACACCAAGAATGTGAAAGTGTTTTTTAAAATCAACAACAACAAAATCATATCGGTATGCAAATGTGAGCCTATTGTTCTTTTTTTCCTCTTCTCAACTCCTCGGGGCTTCCTGAGAGATCAAAGTTATGAGAGATGTGTGGTGGAAAGAGCTTGGGAAGCAGAGCTTGCATGAAGGGGTTGGAGTCTTCTGATTAGAAAGGGCTGTGAAACTACTCTTCTTTTAGGGTCTACCAGCAGAGCCCTTTGTCTTGTAACTCCAGGAGGCGCCATTCACATAGGATACAGTGCTAGTGCTAATGGTGACCCCTGGAGTCATTCAACATGCCTACCAGGCTGACTGGAGAAGCTTCTAGAAAGTGCACTTCTGCCTGGGGAACAGGCCAGCCCCTGAACATATAGCCCTTGGGTGTGGGGAGTAGGACCTGAAAGGCCCGACGTGTTGTGGGGTAGGGGTTAGGGAAAGGGCAGAGGCCAAGAGAGGGGTCTAGGGAGACTGGGAGGCAAAAGGGGGGCCATTAGAGAAAAGCTCAGGGAAGCCCCTACCCCACCCCCCCCACCCTGCCCGGGCTGTGGGAGGGAGACCCTGACCACATCAGGGGTGTGTGGCGAGGAAATGAGGCCTCCTCAGGAACGAGCTGCAAATGAGAACCGTATGGAGTTTCGGGATCCCCGAAGGAACACAGGGAAAGGATACAGTTGCGTCCATGGGAAAGTTATTATCATCTCAGCTGAAGTTAAACATTCAGGAGGGTCTGCTTTCCATCTCCTCCGCCTGGGAGCCTGTGAAGGGGGAGGTGCGATGGGGGCTTGTCAGGAGGGCCTGGTGGGTCACGTTTTTTTCTGAGGGGAGCCAGGGACAGGGAGGGGCTGTCAGAGGCAGCTAGGGGAAGCACTCTGAGCCAGCAGCCTCTGCTCCTGCCTTGTGTCTGCTCGCTCTTTCTCCAGTGCTCAGGAAGCCATTTTGCCAAGAGCAGGCTCTCTCTGGGAGGTGTCACAAGTTGCACTTCACCTCTTCAAGTCCCGGGGCAGATGGAGGGGAGGAGGAATGAGGCCCCTGGCCCCTGAAGAGAAAAACACATGACGCAGAACTTGCAGAGATCTGCAGGAAAGTAAAGGCTGTGGGTTTCTGGATAGTTCTCCCACCCCTCCAAATGTACCAGGAATGCAAGTGAGTTCAGTAGAGAGGTCCAAGAAGGGATGAGGGCCAGCCTCCAGGTGCCCTGCCTCCACCAGCATCCACTAGTGACCTTTGGGACAATAAAGCTGCCTCAGAAAATGGTCCTCTTGCTGCAGTTGCCCTCAGAGGTCAGGAGGAAGCTGGACTTTCAGACTTCGGGGGAACAAGTGTGTGGACAGAAGACACAGTGGCCTTCAAGCTTGTGAAGACCTAGCACTTTCTCAGGAGACTAAGAGGCCTCTGCGATAGAAATGGCTCTCTCTCTCTGCTCCCCCTGTAACCAATGATTTTTTTAAAAAATTTATTGAATTTATTGGGGTGACATTGGTTTATAAAACCATACAGGTTTCAAGTGTACAATTCAACAAAACATCATCTGCACACGGCATCGTGTGCCCGTCGCCCAAAGCAAAATCTCTTTCCTTCCCTATTTATTCCCGTTTTGCCCTCTTCCACCTCTACCTATCCCCGTCCCCTCTGACAGCTGCCAGTCTTTTCCATGTATCCACGCCTTTGTTTCTATTTTGTTAATCAGTTTATTTTGTTCATTAGATTCCACATAGAAGTGAGATCATATGGTATTTGTCTTTCTCTGACTGGCTTATTTCACTTAGTGTAAAGATCTCCAGGTCCATCCACGTTGTTGCAAAAGTTAGGATTTCCTTCTTTTTTTATGGTTGAGTAGTATTTCACTGTATAAATGTACCACGGCTTTTTTATCCTCTCATCTATTGGTGGGCACTTGAGTTGCTTCCAGATCTTGGCTATTGTAAATAATGCTGCACTGAACATAGAGGTGCATATTCTTTCAAATTAATGTTTTGAATTTTTTCAGATATATTCCTAGAAGTGGGATCGCTGGGTCAAAAGGCAGTTCCATTTTTCATTTTTTTGAGCAAACTCCATACTGCTTTATACACTGGCTACAGCAGTCTGCATTCTCATCAACAGTAAACAAGGTCCCCTTTTCTCCATATCCTCACCAACACTTATTGTTTGTTGATTTATTGATGATAGCCATTCTCATAGGCATGAGGTGGTATCTCATTAGGGTTTTAATTTGCATCACTCTGATGACTAATGATGTTGAGTATCTTTTCATGTGTCTATTGGCCATCTCTCTGTCCTCTTTGGAGAAGTGTCTATTCAGGTCCTTTGTCCATTTTGTAATTGGGTTGTCTTTTTGGTGTTGAGTTATATAAGTTCTTTATATATTTTAGAAATTAGCCTGTTATTAAATGTATCATTAGCAAATACCTTATCCCATTCGGTGGGTTCCCTTTTCATTTTGTTGATGGTTCCTTTTTCTATGCAAACACTTTTTAGGTTGATGTGGTCCCATTTATTCCTTTTTTTCTTTTGTTTTCCTTTCCTGAAGAAATATAATGGCAAAAATACTGCTACAAGAAATGTCTGAAATTTAACTGTGTATGTTTTTTCTAGTATTTTTATGGTTTTACAACTGACATTTAAGTCTTTAACCTATTTTCATTTTATTTTTGTGTATGTGTAAAATGGTGGTCTGGTTTCTTTCTTTCTTTTTTTTTTCATGTATCTGTCCAGTTTTCCCAACACCATTTATCGAAGAGACTGTCTTTACCCCATTGTATATATGTGCCTTCTTTGTCAAATACTAATTGACAATAATGGCATGGATTTATTTCTGGGCTCTCTATTCTGTCCCATTGATCTATATGCCTATTCTTATGCCAATACCAGGCTGTTTTGATTACCATAGCCTTGTAGTATAGTTAGATATTAGGTAATATGATACCTTAAACTTTGTTCTTCTTTCTCAAGATTGCTGACTCTATTTCAGGTCTTTTGTGGTTCCATATAAATTTTTGGAATATTTGTTCTAGATCTGTGAGATCTGCCATTGGTATTTTAATAGGAACTGCACTGAATCTGCAGATTGCTTCGTGTGTGCCAATTTTTTGGCTACTTGGGTCAAGCTCTGATATGGTTTGAAGCTTGCCAGTGGTTGTGTTGGTTCTGGGTCCACTTGGGCATGGATCATGTACAAGTCAAGGTCAGACATTGTGTGTAACCAGCCTTGGGCTACCTGTCTGGAGCTACCACACTATTCACTATTTGTGGCTGCATCTACTGGGCTTGGGTGTGCCTGTGAGGGGGCCAATATGTATGAGGATTGGCTTCCTACAGCTCAGAGCTGGGGGCATATCTATAAAAGGTCTGAGGTTCCCTGAGGTTCACCTCCACCTGTCAGCTATTCTACCTTTCCCTGATGTTTCCTGGTCTTCCTCCAGAGCTTTATGACAAAAGACAGTAGAGAAGGCCTGGCCTAGCTGCCACCCACAGACACTTCTGCAAGTCATGAGCTCAGTAGGACTGGGTGATTGGGGTAGGGGAGACAGAGCTAGTAGGTTCCCAATGTGGGAGTTTTATAGCCAGGCACTCAATGAGGGGAAAGTGGCCCCTACTCCAGAGTCATACCACCCAGTTTCTGCCAGAGTCTCCAACTCTAGTTCCCCCAGGAGGAGTGCACAGCAGGTTCAGGTTGGGTGCAGCCTGTAATCCTTTCTGTTGGAGCAAGCTCAGCAGGGCAGAGCCAACAGGACTTGGGAGGACAGATCAAAAAAGTTTCCCATTGGGGGTGGTGTGGGCTGGAGCCCACAGGGGGGGACCAAGCACTTTGTCTGGTCCTAGACAATAGCCTTTGCCAAGGGAGACACACTCTGAATGTCCTGCTGCAGAGCTGAGCTCACCCAGTGAGGCTGGGCCACTGAGGCTTGGGAGGGCAGATCCAAATAGTCCCCAGTGGGGGTGGTACCAGCAAGCCTTTAGGAGGGAGAAGGGTACTTCTTCCTCTTCCCTGACAAAAGCTTCCAACATGCAGGGAAGATCACAACTCTGAGTGGCTCTCAGATTTCTGCCCTCCCCCTCACCCATCCCCAACCCCTCAGGACTAAGCTCAGCAGGGCAGGGCCCCTGGCTACCAGAAATGTAGGTCAAATGAATCTCCAGTGCTGGGTAGCAGGGACTGATCTCACAGGGGAGATAGGAGTGGCCCCAAATGATGTAGCCACATAGCCCAGCTCCTACCTGTCTGATTCCTGGACAAAAGCCTCCTAGGAGACATGCTCTGGAAGTCCTAGCTCCACACAGCACTTTGATTCCCCGGCGGGACCTAACTCAGCAGGTTGGGGCCACACAGAGTGGAAGGGCAAGCCAAGTCATTTGACAGGTGGGGGTGGCAACAGCTGTGCAGTTGAGGTGGGGAAGAATGGTCCTCTTTCCAAAGCTACACATTTATATCACTGAGTCTCCACCAAGAGCTTATTCAGAAAAAGAGCTCCCAAAGGTCCCTGCTGGGTGCAGCCAGCAGGTCCCTCTGCAGAACCCAAGCATGGCAGAGTGGTGGTATTGCCAGCAGTTGGGGAACCAGACAGTGCACTCCCCAGGCTGGTGCTGTAAACAATGGGAGCTTCTGGATCTCTGGTGGGCTCTTTTCTCTCCTAGGTGGACTGAATCCCCACTGATTTTCACAAGATGCTATATGGGCTCTTCTTCCCATCTTTGCTGTCCTGAGTTGGGGATCCCTGTGTGGGTTTGAGACCCCATGCTCCTAGGAGGAGGGTTTTTGCAGCCAAGATATTCCTCTGGCTTCTCAGTCACCACACATGGGTGTGGGGACCAGCCCTTTCTGTGTCTCTGCCTTTCTTACCAGGCTCTATATGGCTTCTTCTGTAAATCCTTGGTTATAGTATTTCAGTTCAGCTAGACTTCCATTGGTTATTCAGGATGACTGTTCTATAATTTAGCATAAATCTGGTTTGATGCTGAGGGAAGGTGAGTGTAACTTCTGCCTACTCTGTAGCCACCTTAGAATCCCCAGAGATTTTAAATTCCCTAAGGTTGGAGGACTGAGGCCCTGTTACCTGTGTCACAGCTCTTCTCCGCCCTCTGTCCCATAGCTCTACTGAGAGTTTCTGGATTTTCTTCTCAAGAGCAACAATGGGGAAAGACAGTAGACTTCTAAGGGTTCCTTTCTGATGTACACATACTCTTCTTGTCTGGATAGATACATGGCTACCTGGGTGTCAGTGAGATCTACAAAGGTTGCAGTCAAACCAATAATGTCCAGCTTCTGTGGACCTCCCTGGCACCCCACCTGCCAACAGGGAGTAGCAGTAGGGGGACCCCAGTCCTGCCTGCACCAACTGAGAAGTATGGTGAAGCAGGCATGGGTTCTGGAACCTGCAAGTCCTAGTCCTTGGCTCCAGTTCTGCTACCCGTCAAGCCACATAACCTCGGACCAGTTTTCTCACCATCAAAACAAAGAAAGTAATGCTAGTGGCTAGAATGGTTTTAAAGATTAGCTGACAAAACACATGTATCCCATGGAAGGCATATGCCGAACAAAGATTCCTTTCTCCTCTGCATCCTGATCCTGGACCTACCCTAAGTAGACATGGGCATTGAGTAATGGAACTAAAATGAGTAAGCAATTAAAGTCAGATGCTAATAACAGAGACTGAAATACACAGTATTTAAATTTGAGGTTTATAAAATTCATAAAAATCTCAGTAAAAGAGTCTAGCAGTGGGCAGTCTGGAGCTGGTATGACAGCTTCACAACTATCAGGATCCCAGGCTCCTTCTATGTTTCTGCTTTGGTTTATTTAGCATGGTCCATTTTCAAGGTCACAAGATGGCTGCTGGAGCCTTCAGTCATCATCATTCCAGACAGAACGGGTTTAGGAAGAAGGATAAGACAAGGGGAAAAGGCGACTCCTCACAACTAAATGAGCTCCCTTGAAGACTTGCCTTTACATATTCTCAGCCACCTCTAAGCTAGCTTCAAGCAAAGTTGGGGATGTAGTCTTTTAGCTGGGTACAACACTGCCCCTAATAAAATCCAAGGAAGATGAGGAGAATACAGTGTTGATATTCAGGGGATATTCATGGGTAACAGCACTGTTGTTAAAATCTTGAAATATCTCCATAGTGAAGATAAAATATTCCCTTCCTGAAGCCTGGCCCTCAATGACCTTGCTTTTGGCTCTGACCTCTCATCTAGCTCCTTATGACCCAGGAACAGAAGGGTCAATGCCTGGCCCAAAAGAGAACCTCCAAAATGTCCTTCAGCTCTGGGCAGGCATCTGTTCTAATTGGTTGTTGCCTAGACTATATGGTGGTGAAATGTTTCGAACAGCCCTTGAAAGAATGGATGCCGGGTAGGTGAATAGCCTAAATGAAGAATCCTAATCAGCTGCACGGGATGAAGAAAAGAAAAATGAGTAACAGCTCAAAGGACACAGAGAACTTCTACTGAACAAGAGTTGATCTGCTTTCTAAGACAAGAAGTACCTTAGAAATGGATGATCAAGGCCCATAGCCTGGGTCCCATGCTCTAGAGGGTCCTGCTCTGGTCACACTCCTGCCCATGGAGCAAGGAGTTCACAGGACCAAAGGGACACCCATCTGGAGCCTGTTATCCCCTTCCTAACATAGAGTGCCCTGCCAGGTGGCCCTAAGCCCATTATCCAGGACTGCCCATCATCATCTGTTCACAGCCTTAGGTAGCCAAGGGGTGATTGTTTGCAGAAGGAATGTTGGGGACAAGGGGGCAGAAAGTAGACAGGACTAGACCATGTGAGCTGGATGGTGAGCATGTTCACACGCCAGGCCCCTCTCAGTGTGGGACTGAGCCCCATAGGTGGGAAGAAAAGGTGCCAACCAGGGCCAGGAGCCAGCTGTGCTCCAGTTCAGAAATCTGAGGAATCCAAGAATTCCGAATTCATTCATACCTGGCCTTTCCAATCACTGTGAAGTTAGAGGTATCAATGTATTTCATGTTAATGACTGGCAAGCTTGATTTTACTTGTTAAATATTTAGAGATGCGATATATGGGCCTCTGTGTGTACTTTTGTCCTGGACCCCAACAAAGAGGAGCAGGTGTGTCCACAATGATTGTCCATTAATTAGTCTGGTCTCTGTATCTTTGGGAGAGAATAATCAGAGTGGGGAGCAGACCTACACAGAGCAAGGCTCTGTAGGTGGATCTAAGCAGAACCATCAAGGCAGCCATGGCCTAAAGCAACCCCCCCCCCAACCCATATCTTCCTGTCTGTTGTGAGGTCCCTGGATATCCCTCACAGTATCATAAAGCAGGGCTGTGGCTGTGAGGTCTGGCTGCATGTTGTCTGACAGCCACCTTGGTCATCAAGGGCCCCTACAAAGGACAGTTCATAAGCATCTTCTGGGAGGCAGGTTGTGTGAATGCAAGCAGCAGCAGTGGTGCAGGTGGTGCTCATGGTGAAGGAAGTGGGGTGACTCATCAATGTGACTCTCAAATCTATAGAGTACTAGGTGCAAGAGGCTATGTGTGTGGGTAGTGCTGATGGACCAGCGAGAGGCCACTATGGACAGTTCCACAGGCAGGACAGCTCTGTGGAAAGACTCCAGATGGAAAGGCTCTCCACCCCATCTCTGGAGGAGCCCCTCTTATCCAGTGAAAGAAAAATCAAGAGCTTTGGGAATGGTGTCAGACCTGCCTCTTTCCCCACTGGCCTACTGGAAGTAACAATTTTGGCCCATCTTTCTATGCAGGTATTGACAGACATGAGGCTCAGCATGGTGGCTGTGACAGAGATGTGACCTAGTTCTTGATCTTGCCCCCAGCCCGCAATCCAGTCCCCACTTCCCAGGGCTTCCAGGTGCAGCTCCCCTGTCTCCTTGAAGCTCCCTGTCCACACCCTCTTTCCCTGGACCCAATGCACTTAGGAAAATTTTCACTGTGCTTGGGTTTCTGGAGACAATGGTCACAGCTGAGCCCAGCCACACATATGGGCCAGCCTGGGGTCTCTGGCTCCTGGGGACTAAGAATCACTCCTGAAAACTTTATGACAAATTTAGTGTGTTGCCATATCTGGGCACCCTTTGGGGAAGGGAATTCCCTAGTTTTCATGTCTCTCAGCAAAAATTCGCAGTGGTTTCTGGTTTCGTGTGAATAAATGGTTTTGTTTTGTTTTTTGTTTTTGTTTTTACTATATACGTATGCAGTACTACTATTTTCAACGAAAAATCTTAAAAGTTTTGCTAACCTTTAAGTGTATTATAAAACATTTCATGGGCCCTGGCTGGTGTAGCTCAGTGGGTTGAGCGCGGGCCTGAGAAGCACACAATCGCGGTTCGATTCCCAGTCAGGGTACATGCCTGGGTTGCAGGCCAGTTCCCAGTAGGGGACTCACGAGAGGCAACTATACATTGATATTTCTCTCCTTCTCTCCTTCCCTTCCCCTCTAAAGATAAATAAATAAAATATTTTAAAAAACATTTAATGGTTTTGAAGAAGCAAGTAAGTTTAAGAAACCAAAGGATAGAGAAAGACTGAGACAGAGAGATTTTACTTCCTGGGAGAAGCTTCACCAACACCCCAAACAATATCCAGATCCTCTATTATACTCTCTCAGCATTCAACATTTTTCCTTCAGAGCATTTATCTCAATTTGTAATTATGTATTTACTTATAAGCTAATTTGGTTTTTGTCTGAAGATAGGCACTGTGCCCATTTTATTTTCAAATGTATACTCATTGCCTAGCACACTTTAGACACTCAATAAATATGTGTAACACAAATTAGGGAATTCCTCAAGGGAATGGGTCCAAAAACAAGGTTTTAAGAATTTGCAGAAGTGAGACCAGCTTCCATGTGCTCTCAAATCAATTCCAATTGTTGCTTGGGATTTTGCCTCACAAGAGAAGATCTGAGAGGGGGCTGATATAATTCTGAGCCCCAAATATGATCCTGAACTCTTCCTGACCCTCCCCTCAGCCATCCCAGTTACAATAGCCATGTGACAAATTTTCCCAAGACTTAGTGGCCAAAAAAATAAAATAATTATGCTCATAGATTCCGCAGGTCCAAAATTCAGACAGGGAGAGCTTGTCTTTGCTCCATGATATCTGGGGCCTCAGCTGGAAGACATGGAGGCTGGGAGGCTGGAGGATATGTTTGTCATCAGCTGGGGTCTCATTTTCCCTCTCCATGAGTCTCTCCATGTGGGCTCTCCACTTGTGCTGGTTTGGACTTACTCACAGACTAGTGGCTGGGTTCTAAGGGAGAGATCCCAAGAACAAGAGCCAGTCAAGTGGAAACTATATGGCCTTTTATGACCTACCCGCAGAAGTCACTTAGCATCACTTTTGTCTCATTCTATTCATGGACGAAAAGTCCCAGCCAGGGACTCAGACTCTACCTGATGAGAAAGTGCTATGATTATAAAAGAATGTGTGGTACCAGTTTTTGGCTTTCAGCCTGGAGGATGCTTAGGTGCAACTTTCTTAGGTTATACAAAGTTTAGATTCATCCAACACCAGCATCCTCCACCATGCCATCCTCAACCATCCTCCTCCCAAGAGCCAGGACAGACATGGCATCAGCTCCCTGTCTCCAAAAGAGGTTGGTAATGACATCACCAAATCACCAGGGACTGGAAGGGTCTGAGGATTACAGTGAACCTGACCATCAGAACAATCAGGCCCAGATTGAGACCCAGAACAGTCAGGCCCTCTGCCTCCACCCTGATCATCAAAGCACTCAAAGAACCACCACGAGACAGAAAGAAGAGTGGAAAGCATTAAGCATAGTGGAAATATTGCTTTTAATGAGACTGCCAACGTTGTCTGATAGATACAGCACTGATCTTTAGCTAGAGAACTCTCTGGAACCATTAAAGAGATCCTGGGGAGTGCCCAGTCTGTGGGCTGCAGTGTTGATGGCTGCCACCCTCATGACATCAGCAGTGTTACAGCAGAATGCCTGGTTAGTTAAGAACTACAAAGGAGCACTGGCCAGTATGGCTCGGTGCACTGAGTGCTGGCCTGTGAACCAACGGGTCATGGGTTCGATTCCCAGTGAGCGCACATGCCTGGGTTTCAGGCCAGGTCCCCAGTAGGGGACATGTGAGAGGCAACCACACATTGATGTTTCTCTGCCTCTCTTTCTCTCCCTCCCTTCACCTCTCTCTAAAAATAAATAAATTAAATTAAATTAATTTTGAAAAAGAACTACAAAGGAAAATATTTCAATGAAAGATCATTTGACTGCAACAACAACAACAAAAAGACCATGTTAGGACCAGAAATATTATTGTGGCCATTTTTGGAAAATAAAATCTGCCACATGCCCAGAGTGCCAGTCCCAGTCCTGGTGCCCTCAGATGCCCTCTCACTCCCTTTCTTCTGCCCTGCTTTGTCTGCATGTTTCCTGGTATCTATGGAAGGTACTGGAAGGAGACTGAGGACTAGAGAAAGGGACAAGCCCAAGGGGTTTCTCCTCGCTCTCTGCCTTAGCAGCTGGGGCTCCTCTGGGGCTGCAGATCCCAGAGGACAGGACACTGCAGCTTTGGCTTTTGCCTGCTGACCCTGCTTCTGGCTTCCTGTGACCTGGTTTTTTCTACATCTTTCCAGTTTCAGGGGGGCATAGAGGCTTCGTGCACATTTTTATCTGTGGGTTGCCTCATCTTCTCCTGTTTGGTTTCTCAGTTTTCCATTACATGTGTAAATAATTTCGTGCATTAAATTCCATCTGCATGAAACACCTAGAGTAATTCCTGTTTTGTTTTGTTTTAGTGGACTTTGAGCAATGTAACTAGCAAGGACCAGTAAGCACTCACAAGAGAGCAGAGAAGGTCATGGACTTGGTGTCAGAAACCCTGTGATCAAGTCTTGGCCCCATCATCACTCGGATTGACTTATTTTTAAAAGTTTTGTCTTACGTGGACATAAACTAATGGGGGGGAATGGTGGGGGAGAGGGTGTGCAGGGTGGAGGGGAATGAAGGGGGGAATTAGAACAACCGTAATGGCATAATCAATAAAATATATAAAATAAAATAAAAATAAAAAGTTTTGTCTTTCTCCTGACTTCTAAAATAGCAAAATTAAATAAGCGTCTTTGGTGCCTGTATGTTCATAGCCAGGATTTCCCGTTTCCTTTTCAGACATTTAGAGCAGTCGTCTGACTTTGATAGCTTTTTACTTTCTTGAGTGCCCTTTGATTCCATAGGACCCTCATCCACGGTGCTAGAAACCATAGAGCCAAGAACATTGGCCAGACAATGCTTGTGGCAGCCTACCTCCAAGATGGCCTCCAACGATCCCGACCTCCTGTTATTCACACCCTTGTATATCCCTTTTTTGAACAATCGGACATTGTGGGAATAATGAAGTGTGACTTCTGAGGCTAGATTATCAAAGACATTGCGTCTTTTGCCCTGCTCGCTCTCGGATCAACCTATCTAGGGGATGCCAGCTGCCATGCTGTGAGAGGACAGTTTACGGAGAGATCCATATGGTGAGGAACGGAGTCCTCCTGCCAACAACCAGTGAGGAACAGAGAGCGGACTATTGCCAATAGCCTTGCAAATGAACCATCTTGGAAGTGGATCCTTCAGACCAGTCAAACCTTCAGATGACTGTGGCCCCAGCCAACAATTTGACTATAACTTCATGAGAAACCCTGAGTCAGAGCCACGCAGTTAAGCTGCTTCTGATTCTTGAAGTACAGAAAGTATGAGGGAATAAAGACTTGTTTTTGTTTTAAGCCACTGAGTTTTGCTGTAATTTGTTATGTATCCATCGATAATTAATATTGTACAGTAACATTGTACTTCGGTAGCAGCTTCAAGGATAGAAACTCTGCTGTTGACCCCTGGGAGGTGGGCATCCCCACACCCAAAAGTGTGTTCTAGGTGGATAAGAAGCCAAACATTAAAAACGATAATAGTACTAGAAGAAAATAGAAACAAAATTTTTATATGGTTGGGATGAGAAAAGCCTTCCTAGACAAGCCATAAAATCCCGAAGTCATAGAAAATGTGAACAGATTTGACTATGTTAAAAGTCAAACCTCATGTATAAAAGCAGACATCATAAACAATGTCTAAGATAAATGACAGACTGGGAGAAAATATGTAGAGAAGAAGTGGAAGACAAACAGCACACTGCCATGTGGAAGAGGTAGAATGTGCACATTTTATTATGAAATTTTTCAAGAAAATGCTCAGCAAGATAAGGCAATAAAGTTTGCTCTCTTGTTAGCCCACAGAGAGGAGCAGAGGCTCTGGACGCTGGATTCATAATGGGTTGTGATCCAGAGGAAAGAGTCTTCCCCTCCCCACTTTGTACATTACTTTTTAATTGTATCAACTTGGAGTAGCTTTACATATAGGGAATAAAGAGTCAAGACTTCAGGGCATGCATGCTAGAAGAAGGGAAGACCTCAGCCCAATGTAAACTCGGGTTCAGCCACAGCCACTCCCACTAGGGGAAGGCAGGGGTCCTCGGCCTGAGTAGACCACAAGAGAAGGGTTCCCAGAGAGACCAATGAACCATTCTACTTGTCACTTCACAATATATTTGCAACACACATAATAGATGAAATGTTGTCATCTATAATATGCAAAGAATTTCTATAAATTAATTAGAAAAATAGTCCAATAAAAAAGAAAAATATAGGAACGCAATCACAGATGAAGTGTGGTTACATGGGTGGTGGTTAGGTGGATTACATTTGTTACAGCTCATCAATCGATACACTTAAAATGGGTACATTTTATTATATGTAAATGATACATTGATAAAGTTAATTAAAAGAAAATGTGTGGGTGGTTTCTTGCTCTATATGGCACAATTCCACCCATGAAATCTTTTGGAGACAAAAGCATGGGTTCTTCCCTCATGGCCTGCAAATAGGACATCAAATGCTGTGCTAGAATGCGTGAGAGACACCGAACTCCATGGTCACACACATGACCACTCAAGGGGACCCTGTCAGGAAGTGCTTGCTCACCCTCAAGAAGTGCAAAATAGTGTTTTGATCAGAGGCAGTAGATAGGAATTGACATAGTACTGCTCCATGATGTTGGAATTCATTGCCCTAAAGCTTAAGCCATGATTTAAAAAATATAGCTAATTTTGCCACAATGGGTGACTATAGAGGGTATTAAGCAAAGTTAAATAAGTCAGAGAGAAAATACAGTACAATCTCACTAGTATATAGAATCTAAAAAAATCAAAAACAAATGAACAAATAAAACAGACCCATAGATAAAGAGGGCAGGCTGGTGGTTGCCAAAGGGAGGGGGAATGAGTGGAAAAAATAATAAAAATGCACCTAACTCTGGTCACCCTATGGTTCATTTGTCTAACCAAATTTGCTATTGTCCTGGTTACCTTATTGTTACATTATATCCCCAAACCTAGTAGCCTTAATACAATTTATTATTTTTTTAAGATTTTATTTATTTATTTATCTTTAGAGGGGAAGGAGAGAGGGAGAGAAACATCAATGTATGGTTGCCTTTCGTGCGTCCCCTGCTGGGAGTTGGCCTGCAGGGAACCGGCCTGCAACCCAGGCATGTGCCCTGACTGGGAATCGAACTTCGATCCTCTGGTTCGCAGGCCCATGCTCAATCCACTGAGCCACGCCAGCCAGGGCCAATTTATTATTATCTTTCACAGTTCTGTGACTTGACTAGGCTCAGCTGGAGGGTTTTGACTCCAGGTTTCTCATGTAACCCAGGTGTCCTCTGAAGGCTTAACGGAGCTGGGCATCCAAAGTGGCGCACACACAGGGCTGGCAGTTAATGTTGGATTCTGCCTGGGAACTTAACTGGGGCTTCAACCGGAGTGTCTTCTATGTATCCTCTCCATGTAGTTCAGGCTTCTTCTCAAAGCATGGTGGCTAGGTTCCAAGAGGGAGTGTCCCACAAGTGAGCATTCTAGTAAGTCCAGGTGGAAGCTGCTAGGTTTCCTGTGAAAATCACACAGCACCATTTCCACCTCATTCTATCCATCAAAGCAGTCAGAGGACCCACCTTGGTTCAAGGCAGTGGAGAAACAGATCCCTCTACTTGATGGAGGAATGTCAGGTCACATTGAAGGAAAGCATGTAGGATAATGTCATAGCCTTATTTTGAAAATGCAGCCCATCCCAACTATATAATGAAACTTCTTTTTTCCTTGGTTACCAATGTAGAGTTTCAAATTGGAATCGAACTACTTTGATAAAGGACAAAGATTTGAAAAAGGCAGGGTTACATTGGTGGTCAGCCCAGTAGTATGCTGGGCCTTGTCATATATCCTGTAGCAGTATTAGGCATTACAGAAGTTAGTGTTCCTGAATAACTGTTTGCTTTTCCTCTGCAGCCCTTAGAACACTTAGTATTATCTCTCTTCCTCGAGGATTCTCATCTATTATTAGTCCTCATCCTTCCCTCAGAATCAACCTAATCCAAAAGATATTTCTCTGGGTCACACCTGACTCTACATTCTCATCTCCCAGCATTTCAATCTCCACTCTTTCCTCCAGGCATTTATAATGTCTAGCAGAGCTGAGTTACAATGCCTCACATCACCAATAGATGGCAGCCTAACATTTGATTCAAATCTGTACTAGACAGACAGAGAGAGAGAGAGGGAGAGAGAGAGAGAGAGAGAGGATGTGGGAGGGGGGTTAGGGAAACAGGAAGTGGCAGAGGAAATAACTAACACATTCCTGTGTCCTAGCCTGAAATTTTCAAGTTTGAAATTTTAATTGTTCTAAAATACCCTTTTTAATAGGGTATTTTGTAGTTTGATAATATTGACTTCCTCTCAAACAAAAGACATCAACGACAGCTGTACCACTGTGCCAGAGAGAGCCTTGATAGCACAAAATTTCATCCAATATCCCAACTCATTTTGGATCCAGTCAACAAACCATAATGGATAAGCCACTCTGCCAAGGGCATGCTATTATGCCCTGAAAGTGGGTCATAATAAAGAATAAATCAAGTCTCTACTTTCCAGGTGCCTACATGGTAACTTTCAAGGTGCCTACAAGACTGACAGTGTCTAATCAACTTAAATATGGCAATTGCAGGGCTCAAATGCGGGTCAGTTGAAGTCCATGATTGCCCTAGCAGAGGCCAGGAAGGAAGGAAGCAATGTGGGGAGGGACAGAGTGGGAAAGCCAAACTGGTTGTTGATACCCATAGGATACAATTGAATTATAAGATGTTAGTACCAACAGGGACTCAAGAGACCATCCAGCCCCAAATTAATGACCAATAGGGTCACTGTCAGTTAGAAGCACACCTGGACTAAAATGCACCATCCTGACTTCAACGTTAGGGCTCTCTCCAAGTGGTGAGCAAGGATAATGTAACCCCCAAAAAGAAAACAGTTATTAGTCAGAATTCCCAAGAGGCAATAACCTCTCCTTTTTCATGGAGTCCAGTTCAGTTTGGCAACTCCCTGAGTGGCCTTGGGAGGTTGCTTCTTCTCTGAGCCTCATTTCCTTATCAAGTGCTTACTGTATGCTTTACCCTGTTCTTGATGCTTTACATATGCTCACTAATTTTGTCCTCACTACCACTCTATGAGGTAGGTATGATTATTACTAGTCCCATTTTACAGGTGTGGAAACTGAGGGAGAGGTTAGTAACTTGTCCAAGGTCACACAGCTAGCAAGTGGTGAAGTCAGGTTCAAACTGTGGCTGTCTAGCTCTAAATCGGTACTCTCAACCACTATGTAATCCTGCCTCTCAGCTGGCAGGGCTGGACTAAATGCCCTCCAAGGTTTCTTCCAGGGCTGACATGTTAAGGTACTACCCACTTGCTTCCTTGAGGATTGGTCAAGGAGAACCCAGTTCAATTTTCTTAGGTAGTGGCCAAAGAGTGACAGAATGCACCCAATGCCTAAGCAAGTCCTTCCAGAATGGCCGCGTAGCTTTCTGCTTTTTGGCACATTTCACAACTCTAGACATTGTGGAAAAGGCTAATGGGAATGATCAAAATCCTGAGAAGAGAGACAAATGTGGCGGGCAATGGTAGAGCTAGCTTTCTTCAGTCTGTCCATCTCTGTTGTTTCTCTCAGTGGTTGTTCTTATGCACAGAGGGTCTACTTTTCCAAATGTGATTTTTCAAGTGCAGCAGAAAGAAAGCTAAATAAACACAGAATGGTCGGCCGAGGGCCTGCACTTTCTATTCCCTGGTTACCAAGTAAAATTAGCTAGCTGGTGGCCAGGGCTGGGAGATTTATTTTGGTCTGAAGTCAACCCACAGATTAACAATACTGGCGAGAACTATACAGGAGGGGGAAATATTTTGGACAAGGCTACATATATTTGCAGATACATCATTCCCCTTTGTGCAGTGACCAGGGTTAAAGAGAATGGGAGTCAGGAGTAGGATGCCTTGTCTCCTTTTTGTGAACAGTCATTTTCTCCCACATGATGACAGCTCACACCCTCTGTGAACAGTTGTGCCATTCTCCGCAGGACAGAGGGAAGGTGGACAGGAAAGCACACTCCCCATCTGGTAGAAGATGGACTTGTTCATCCTTTTTCCCTCCTTTGCTTCCAAGACCCACATTCCATCTGAGGGTGGTTCTCAGGCAACAGGTATTTCTGGATTCTCAAGGACTAACCAAGGGTAGTGTCAGAAAAAATTATCCAAAATTGGAAATTGGCGAAAGAGATTATTGGGTGTTCTTTGAACACAGCACTTGGCTGGCACCTTTGATTGATTTCCCATTGACTGGGCTATTTTACAATCCCATAGGGGCAGAGGTTGGTTAACTTTCAGATTTTTGTCTGGTAGAGATGCAAATAGTTTCTAATCTAGCTACTTCACCCTAACAACATTCTTCCATTAAATTGCCTATAAATACCTAGCTCCTCAAACTTCATTGGAACTGGTTTTACAATCTTAGAAGTTCCCTCATTAATAAATGAGTTTAATCAAATCTTTGACATGTGGTCATTTTATATTTGCACAAGAGTCAAGTTCTTTAACCTTTTGAAAATTCCACCTTAACAAAGGAATGTTTGTGTCTGTTGACATAACATTTTTGTCTGACCTCCCTGTAATTCCATCTCAGGCCCATGGGCCTATTCCTCTCACTCCTTAGGGTGGACTCCACACAGTAGCTTGACAGAAGGTGGCCATCCCAGCCCCCTTCATGGAGATGGAGCTGCAGATGAGACCCTGACCCCCAACCCTTGCTCATCTCCACCCTGTACTAGAGTATGCTGAGCCTTCAAGGAACAGCTGTGGGTAGGGAAAAAGAGCCAGGACACTCAGGAGTCACAAGCCCTCTTCAAGATAGCTCATAAGCTTGGGCAAAGAAGTCATTAATTCCCTGAGGAGGTTTTCTTATCCTCAAAATGGGACTAGCCATTTCTACATTGTGGCTTATACGGGGGATTTCTAAAGTGTGTCTCACATTGAAGTTAAGAACAAACTGACAATAACCAGAGGGGAGGTGGGAGGGAATAATGGGGGGGAAGGGGGAGGGTTTTCAGGAACAACTGTAAAGGACACATGGACAAAACCAAAGGGGGTTGGTGGAAGCAGGAGAAGAAGGTGGGGATGGCTGGGGTTGGGGGGAGTGGTGGGGGGAAAATGCAGAGAAATGTATTTGAACAACAATAAAATAATTTTAAAAAATAAAGTGTATCTCAAACTTTAATGTGCATATGACTCACCTGCAGGTCTTAAAATACAAATTTTGATTCCAAAGACCTGGGGGAGGGACACCTGAGGGTCTCTGCCCTTCTAAAGCTTCCCAAGTGTTGCTGCCGCCAATGCTGGTCCAAGGGCCCTACTTTGAGTAGTGAGTCTCTAGAGCTGATGTGAGAGCCCTCCCTTTGAAAACCACAGGACATAGCTGAAATTCACAGGGAGACCTTTGAAGAGTTACAACTTACACTCAGGGCTCCACAGCCTCAAGGCATGGGGCCACAGGCCTGAATAAATCCCATGAGCCACCATTTCTTAAGCCCATGGTGTGCCCTGAAGGGCACCCTAAACCTGATCTCCCTCAATCCCCACAACCAGCCCATGAGGAAAGGAGCTGCCATAATCCCGATTTCCCCTAAGAGGAAACTAAGGCCCAGGCCAGTCTGGTCACAGTGCTGCCTTTTGGAGCCAGATCTGCTGATTTCTAACCACATTACCACACAGCTTCCTTTCATCACCACAACCTCACAGGTTGGGATCCTTGGCCAGATCTGCAGGGCTGTTTCCAAGGAAAACGGGAGACCTTTCCTTCTTATCATGTTGCCCTCATGGCCCTCACATTCCCTGAATAATCCTCCACTCTCTCTCACTGCAGCTGTCAGAGGGAGGAAGGGTGAGACTTCCTTCTAATTCCAGAACAGACCTATGGTTTGCATAGCTTGGTTCTTTGCCCTGGAGGGGAATATGGAAAAAATTCAAAGAACTACAATAGGTCTCCACCCTCAAGGAGCCTATAATCCACTGGAGAAGCTAACATGGATATACATTACTACAGTAACCATTTGGATAGTCCCTGCCAGACCTTTTGTTTTAGGATCCCCTCTCTCCTCTGGGAAGGGCCCCTGTTTATCAGCAGACATTTTGGTTTATAAAGATAATCCTTCTGAGTTTTTTAAAAGTGGACTGGGAGTGGGGGAAGGACAAGGCATGTGGTGCTGTTAGTGGCAATTGGAGTCTGTTTCCGTTGATGGTGTGCACTCCCAGGGACCCAGGGACTGGGTGCTCCTTTGCCAAATGTAAATATCAAACCAATAAATGCTAATGTAGCATGAAAAAGTGCTGATTTGGGAGAAAGTTCCAATTATTTAGAAAGCTTGTCGCAGAAAGCATTTAGGTATTTCGGCTGCAAGAGGAGCTGGGGAAGAAATTAAGGGGATGGAATCCATAGCTCCTGGGAACTGGCACTACCCTGGCCACCCATTTCAGGAAGAGGGGACCAGCAAAGAGGGACATGGCTAAGTGCAAGGTGGTGAGAGGACAATAAACAAGACAAAACCAGGGAAGGGGGTCAAGTTCCTGAATATCTGACACCGGAAGAGGGAGAAAAGAAAGAGCCCTGTTATCAAGATCTCTGTGAACTTGACACCTACTTTGATGGGCTATTGCCCAAGGTCATTGTCATTCTCATGGGTTTTCTGAACTAGGCCCAACCACATTAGTCTGCTTTCAGGGCCCCTTTCTGATTGATGGCTCTAATCTCTCTGTCCCTTGCCTCTGCTACTCCCACCCCACCATATACCCTCTCTTCTAACACTCCAATTAGGATCCCACACACCCCCAAACCAGAGACACAGCTCCAACTCAAACCTGCTACACCTACCTGCCTCACAGATGTTCTGAAGGAACTCTGTAAATGCTCATGAACTTAATTCAATATAAGTGGCTGTTAAGGGAGCTGTGAGAGGAAAAAGCAGGGAAATATGTTAGGATAACTGAGCTCCAGGCCTGCCTCTGCCACCTCTTTGACTTTCAAAAGGATGCCATGCCTCTCGGAGCCTTAAAACCTCTGTTGCTTCATCTGTAGAATAGGAAGAACAATGATCACTGGGACAGTTAAATGAGGCAAACACATATGTGCAAGTGCTTGGTAACCTGCAAATCTAGACAGTCATTATTGCATGTTTCTCAGCAGAGTAGGTTCCCTGGGAGACAAGCAGCAGTGGGGGCCTAACCCCAGACAGGCTGCAGCCAGACCCCCTGTGTGAATGACATCATGGCCCAAACTCTGCCAGGCCCCAGGCTTTCTGGGTCTCTTGCTGGTCCCAGGACACTGAGTAAACACCTTAAGTCTCCTTTTAAAGCACTGCTGCCTCCAAACATTCAGAGGGAAATCCCTCATCCACCATCCGCACTTCCTCCCCTCAAAATTGGTCATCTAATCCAGTCCAGTTTACATTAAAATATTGCTGAAATCTACCTCCTCTCCTTTCCTTCCATCCTGTTCCCAGAGCTATGGACTTGATTCAGACCCTTGTGAATTTTGCCCAGAACTTGGCTGTCTCTCTGCTTCATTCTCTCCACCTTAGCCCCCTCTTTCCTCCTCATGGCTGCTGCAATTATGTACACCACTGCTCTGTGATTTAGCTTTAACCCTGCGTTCCAGCCTCATCTGGCCCTGCCTTCACAGCCCAGCCCTCCTGCTTAGAGGCCCCAGAACGTGCTCCACACCTTCCACCTTAGGGCCTTTGCATCAGCTACTTAACTAGAACAGCAACTCTGACCTGTCCCTTTTGGCCCTGATGAAACATTGGGCCCGCAGGCTGCCCTCAGCAGGATATGAGCTCCCTCCTATTCACTTTCTTCCTTCTCTCAGGATCCGCACAGCTCTGGGCCTTGTAAGACAATTATTTCAGTTTCTGTGAATGTGAACTACCTTAGAAAGTACTCAGAAGCCCAAGGTCAAGCTTTGGAAGAAGGTCCAGTAAGGAGGGGCACCTGGCCCTGAGCCTTAGTATCTATCTCTCCTTGATTTTTCCTTTCCCACAACCTTGGAATCTTCTTTAAAACCTTGAGACTACTGTTAACTATGCAGAGACATAACATCATTGCTGAAGAATGTAAAGGACGTAGGACAGAATAGCTAAGGTAGCAAACCCTCCCAGAATGTTGAGCCAGGCATTAGGTGGGCTCTGGGAATAAAGACTGAGACAAAGCCAGATTCTGCCCACCTAGAGAAATCTGCTCTAGGAGATGCCAGCCACCATGCCATGAAGACACTCAAGCAGCCCTGTGGAGGCCAATGTGAAGAGAACTGAGGCCCTTGCTAGCAGCCAGCACCAACTTGCTAACCATGTGAGTGAACCACCTTGAAAGTGGGTTCTCCAGCCCCAGCTGAACCTTCAGATGACTGCAGCCTTGGCCGATATCTGATGGCAACCTCTTAAGAGATGCTGAGTCATAACTGCCCAGCCAAGCTCTAGGTTTCTGTGCCTGAGACACCAGGAAAGTGAAAAAAAAAAAAAAAAGAAAGACTTTTGTTATTTTAAGCCACAAAGTTTTGGGTGATTTGTTAACCAGCAACATATAGTTGGCTCTCTGTGCCCATGGGTTTCACATCCACAGGTTCAACCAACTGTGGATTGAAAATATTTTTTCAAAAAATTCCAGAAAGTCCCAAAAGCAAAGCTTGAATTTGCCATGTGCCAAGCACTACACTGAATCCATGCAAATAAAGTGATGTGTAGGCAGACCCTGCTGTAGCCTATATGCAAATATGTCATTTGCAAATACTACACCATTTTAAGTAAGGAACTTGGGCATATGTGATTTTGGTACCTGCAGGGGTCCTGGAACCAATGCCCAAAGATATGGAGGGATGACTGACTATATAACTAATATTGTGCCACAGATGACTGAACTCCATTGGATAAGGTGTAGGGATGTTAATATGATATTATAGTAGTTCCCATCAGTTGAATACCCACTATGTGCCAGGCACCCTGCTACAACCATGCACACCTTACCTAATCTGCCTGCCACTATGGTGGCAGGAATGATCATTTCTGTTTACATATAAGGCACAAAAATGTTAAGCCACTTGTCCAAGGCCACACAGTCAGCAAATGGTAGAGCTTTCTCTGGCCCCAACCTCTGGGACATTGCTCTATGGGCCTGTGTGAAGATCCCCACTCCTGGATTCATCTCTTCTCCCTCATGTGTCCCATTCAGCTCAGACCGGGGCCAGTGACTTATGATCAGGAAAGAACAAGCTCTGTCAAACAAAAATGTCTATGTGTGGTTCCCTGGGCCAAAGTGTCCCTAGCCCTCACTGTTCCCACCCATCAAAGACCAAAGCCTTGGAAAACCAATATGTGTAGTGGATGGTATTTTCCAAGAATGCCTGTAACAATATCATCCACCTCACGTGCTCTTTCGCAATGTGACATTGACACTCCCCATTAAGAGACTGGGTCTGTGCCCCCTTCCCTTGAATCCAGGCAAACTTGTGACTGCTTCAATCCATAAAATAGAGGTGACATTGGGTGACTCCACAGGATGAATCACAAAAGTCCCTGCAACTTCTACTTTCTTTGCTGGCATAATCACATTTGAAGACCTGAGCTATCACTTAACAAGTCCCACTATGCTGAGGCCACCATGCTTAAGGTGAGGAAGCCTAAGCTACATATAGAGGCCACATGTAGGTACTCTAGCCCATTATCCAAGTATCTAAGTCCTCCCAGCCCAGGTGCCAGAAATGTCAATGATTGAACCTGCAGATGACTCCGGCCCCCAACTATCATCATTGGACTTTGAGCCTTTTCAGCTGAGGCTCCAGACATTGTGGGGCACAGACAAGCCATTCTCTATCCGACTTCCTGACTCATAGAGTCTGTGAGCATAATAAAATAGTTGCTTGAGGTCATTACATTTTCAAGTGCTTTGTTATGTAGCAACAGTAACTGGAACAATGTGCCATAAGAAGATGGGCAAATGGCCCTGGCTGGTGTGGCTCAGTGGACTGAGCACCAGCCTGCAAACTAAAGGGTAACTGGTTCGATTCCCAGTCAGGGCACGTGCCTGGGTTGCGGGCCAGGTCCCCAATAGGGGACATATGAGAGGCAACCACTCATTGATATTTCTCTCCCTCTCTTTCTCCCTCCCTTTCCCTCTGTCTAAAACGAAATAAATAAAATCTTTTTTTTTAAAAAAGAAGGTGGGTGAATGGTTGGGTCAGCCAGTGGGTTCCCCTTCCCTAACTTATACAGACCTGCCACTGTTATGTCTCAGCTCTGAAACCAGTATCCTCTGTGTCCCACTTATACTACTGAGAACTGAAACTACATAATTCCTTCTCTCTGTGATTCTTGGCCTCACCCCCACCCCCGTGTTAACAACTCCCTAGCATGGTTGCCTCCCATGCTGAATAAGGCTGACCTGTATAACCAATAAGATACCTTGGAAATGATGAAGTGAGTTTCTGAGGTTAGGTCATAAAAGACATTGTGGGTTCTGCCTGGCTCTCTTTTGAATCACTTGCTCTGGGGGAAGCCAACTATCATGCCATGAGAATTCTCAAGTGCCCCACTGGAGAGGGTCTACGTGGCAAGGATCTGAGCCCTCCTGCCAATAGACACCACCATTTCACCAACCACTCAACTGAGCCACATTGAAAGTGGGTCCACCAGCCCTGGCAAAACCCTCAGATGACAGTTGGTAAGCCCAGCCAATATCCTAATTGCTACCTCATGAGGGACCCCAAGTCAGGACCAGGCAGCTCACCTGTTCCCATATTCCTAACCCTTGGAAACTGTGGGATAATAAATATTTACTGTTCCAATCACTAAGTTTTGGGGTAATTTGTTATTACCTATTCCTACATCAAAGAATACCAGGACCAGGCATACTTTCATGTCCCTCTGTTTAAATAATACTTAAAACAAGCAGAAATAACTTAGCTATTTGCTCTAAGAAATACCTCCTCCTAGAAGATAAGACTAAACCAACTAAAATAGCTTGTTATCAAGACCAACAGCTAGCTCATCAAGACTTACTACAAGGCCTTTGCCTTGCTGTGTTTGCCAATACAAAACTATTTTGTCATAAACTCTCCCCAATCCCAGTTGATTTCTTACCTTCAAAGGCCCAACTTCAACATCCAGTCCAGGCTCTAAAAGGCTATAAATACTCTTTCCTAATGTCACTGCTTGGAAACATTACTAGCATTCTGTCATGAGGTACTCTCCCTTACGAAAGTAGGTCTAATGAACTTAGTTTGGGCTGATTGAGAAGTTTTTTCTGATGGTCATTTTGGAAAGTCAATAGTCAGTACAACATACCCCCCAAAGTGGGACACCCACTCTTGGTTTTTATTTGATCATCTACCCCTGTGCTGATTAATAGAGTGGCCACTAGCCACATATGGCTATTTAAATTAAATAAACTTAAGTAACATTTAAACTTCACTTCCTTAGTCACACTGGCCATGTCTCAAGCGCTTAGTAGCCACATGTGGCTAGTGGCTACCCTATTGGACAGCACAGATACAGAACATTTCCATTCTTGCAGAAAGTTCTTCTTGACAGGGCTGCTCTAGGGAAAAGTGGATCATTTGCTTCTGAGGATGGCTATCCCTGAGGAAGGTCGCAGAATCAGATGAGTTGGGGAGTGGCGGCAGACTAGAGGCAGGCTCCTGCCCAGAGCAAAGCAGAATGCCAAGCTGGCGCCTCATGGGCTCAGTAAATGCCCGCATAGGCCACAGGCATGACCCACCAAGCAGGCTCCTTTGTGGGCTGCAGGAAATCATCAAGCTTTCGACCCACAGTGCACACAGGCACGCTGATTTCTGAGGCTGTGCGTGATTTCTGCAGAGCAGCCGGGCTCAGCTAGGAAGGAAGACAGATGATCCCCAATCAACACCTGGCTTCCCTCACCAACTCACTGGCCTGCAGCAGGGCTTGTTTACTTGTTTCAGGCCTGATAATGGTCTGCAGGCCTTCAGAACCTCCTAGCCAAGTCTCCCAGATCCTTGTCATCCCCTGAGTTGGGGATCTAAGGAGAAACTTGAGAGGCAACAATGGCCTTGTATGTGGCCCTTGCAAAAGAAAAACTGAGCAAAAGGGCAAATTAGAGATTAATCAAACCCTTGGGTTTATTTGCCTTTTCTTTTTTTTTGGCTCTGAGAATTTTTCTGTCTTCCATGGTAACTCTTCCTGGGGAATGTCATTTTAAATAATTCTATCTTTAAAACTGTGGTATGAGGAGAAGGAAAAAGTCACCTCCAACCAGGTCCCCACTAGGCTCTATGCAAACCAAGGACATTTCAAAATGTTAGCAATCTGCTCGGGGACTTCAAAGGTGTCCAGGTCCAATTACATTTCATTTGGGGTGTGAATTGAGGAACTCCGGGGGAGGTGGCCCTGGCGGAACATGTCAGGGTCGATACAGTGGTAATGAACCTAGGCCTTTGTTCCTGGGAGCCCAGCTGCTGACAAGTGGGCTGTTTCCTGAAGGGCGGAGACCTCCTCGCTGTGTCCCCCTATGTCCCCCACCAGGTGCAGGAAGCAGATTAGAGACATCACTGCCATTAAGAAAATCATTTTTAGTGTGGGCTTTTATTTTTCTTTACTTTTAAAAATCAAAGGTTTACAACAATTTTTTTTTTTAAAAAGACATGCAGCCTAGGTCATCTTCTAAATCTTGTCATGTCCTAGAACTAGCCATGCTGAGTCTCACATAATTTTATTGAATTGGGTTCTGGGTAATGACTCTTATCTAACTTATGGCTTAGGTACTAGCTCGATTTCTGTGGCCAAGTATCTTTGGATGGGTATTGGGAAAGTCCTGACAGGGAAGAAGATCCTTAGCATTCATTCTTGAATGCTTAGAAAATTTGTAATTTTTTTTTTTTTGGTTTTTCTAGTTTGGGAAACTCAGCCCTCTATGGGCAAGGTTGATGGCTTAAAGGCATCCAGAAATGATTCGTTCAAGGTTTTCTAGCCCCAAAACTCCCTCCGAAAGACACTGTATATTTGGAAATCTCAGTTGGGACTGCTGGGTAAATTCCTAGCAAGATGTGTGAGAGCAATAAATCTACTGCAAGTGGGAAAAAAGATCAAAAGCTAGTCTCTCCCACTTGCTAGGATGCTTATACAATTAATTATTTTATGTCTTTGGTTTCTTTTTTCAAATGCAGTTACCCTGAGAAAGGTAACACATTGAGTTACTAACACCTTAGTGCAAATGCATTCATCAGAAACATTTTGAATAGCAGAGGAATCTGGGTAAGGCTAACTGTGACTAAGGAATAAAAAGTACAGATGCTAGAGTCACACCCTGAAAGATTCAGTTTCCCAGGGTGGAGCTCTAACAGCAATATTATTTTTTAAAGCTCCCCAGGTGATATCACTATGCAGCCAAGTTGAGTGAGAATCTGCGGGATAGAAGATTGGAACTGAAAGAAGATGGAGGGGTAAGCTTGGAGATGGAGGGAGTGGGAGAAACAATAGAAAAAAACATAGTTTCTCTAGTGAAAGACCTGGGTTTCCGTCCTGGCACCCCATTTGTTGGCCACAACATGATTCTGGAAGAGTTACTGATCCCCTCTGAACTCCATTTTCTTTCGTATCCTAAATGAGGATACTAAACTTCATAAAACAGTGGCTCTCAGACTTGAACTTGAAAGGGCATCAGAATCACATGGAGAGCTTGTTAAAAACAGATTCCCAGGCCACACCCCATCCGCAGAGATTCCAACTCAGGAGATCTGGAGTGAGCCCTAAAAATGTGCATTTCTAACAAATTCCAGGTGATGCTGATACTGCTGATCCAGCCATGCTTTGAGATCTACCGATATCATGAGCAATTGAGCTGGTTAGTATTAGTTTGTGAATTTCATCCACAAGGAGACCTGAAACCAAAGGCACCATCCTGTTCTCTCCTGAAGAGGACTCAAAAGCCATATAGGGGTTGAACTTACACACAAACATTCACATCATTTTAGCATTTTGCTAAGATACTGCTCACATTCAAACCTGAACCCTGAGGCCATCAACGGACCATCAGGGAGAGGACTACTCTGGAAATAGAATAATTGTGCAGAGCCAGAGAGGCCACATTTTAATCAGCACCCCTCTTTTCCTGCAAAAGCTCCTCTCATATATGTGTCATCCCAAAGAGGCCTGGACTGGTCTTTCTGGAACTCATTGGGCCATGGTGCAATCACCAAAATCTGTGATGACCGATTCAAGTTGCTGTGCTCCCTGAGGGAGTAGGCCTCCTTCCCTTCTGGAGCACAATTCACACCATGAAACCACTGAGTAGAGGACTACACTTCCTCTTTAAAATGCTCGATAGCCTTTAGGGGCTGAAAGAAAGGCTTGGGGAGGATCCTACCTTAGCTGACCCTCAGAGCAATGCTGACAAGGCTAGGCTTTGATCTCTGATGTGCTCCTTCCATCCAGCCACCCACCCTTGATTTTCTTATCCCAGAGCCCATCCTTCTTTGTCTTCAGCCTGAGTTAGCTGGCTCTCTCTGCCCCAGACGTATCCTACCTCCTCCCATCACAAGGTTGCCAACTCAAACTTCCAAGGTGACCAGATGATAAAAGAACCCAATTTGCACATATCTGGGGGTGGTAGATTGAGGCACTTCCCATGAATCTTAGCATGTTTCACAGGGACTCTCAAATGGTAGGATCTCTGGCACAGGGATTCACAGGAGATACTGCAAGCCACAGAGTAGTCTCCATGACCAAAATAAATGCCAGACCATGTAAGGTCAGCTTCAAAAGGAGACCTTTTATTGAGCCAAAAAATTGGAACTCTGCCCACATGGGTTGCATCTTTCACTTGAGGGTCTCACCCTGAGTCCCACAGTCACCACTTAACTAGACATGAAGAACCTGAGGTACAGCAGATCATTCTTACTCACCATGGCCACATGCCCATCTGATCACAGCTGAGACACTGGACCCTGCTCCCTGGACTCTGGACTCTGCAGCCTGGGTATACCCCACGCTCAGTATGTGATGTTGCCCTCAAAATGGTGCTAATCTGAGAGTATCTACTTCACTGGGCTCTAGGCTTTGGGGGTCCAAATTAAGACAATGTGAAGTTAATTTTAAATTCATCTTTTACTTGTTAATTGTGTCATTTGTTAAAATGTTACAAGTCCCATAGAGCAGTCACTATTGAATCACCAGCCCTAGCCTAGTGGTTGGAACATATTGACTAGATGTATGGGTGGGTAGGTAAGTGGGTAAATGGATGCAAAGACGAATGGAAGAATGAATGGATGGACAGAAGGAAGGAAGGAACAACTAGACAGATGGATGGATGAATATGTAGATGGGAGGATGGATGGGTGGATGGACTGACTGCCACATGTTACCAAGGCACTTCTCCTGTAGATATAACAACACCTAAACCAGCAGTTCTCACATCTTTAGGTTTTGGAACCCCTTTACTGTTTTATTATTGGGGACTCCAAAAAGTTTTTTTTATATCAGCTGTATCTATCAATATTTCCCACAACAAAATGAAAACTAAAAATATTTTAAGTATTCATTAATAAAAATAACAATAGCGAGCTTACTATCCACGTGGTAGATAGCCTCTAAGATGGTGCCCAATAATCCCCACTGTCTGTCAGGTATGCCCTTGAGTAATCCTCTCCCCGTGAATGTGGGCTGGACTTATTGACTCATCTCTAACTGAAAGGAGTGAAGGGATGATCACTTCCACAATTAGATTGAAAAATTATTGTGGCTTCTGTCTTTGATGCTCTCTTTCATTCCCTCTGGGGGAAACCAGCCTCCATGGCACAGAACTGAAGCCTGCCACGTGAGTGAGCTCTAAGATGACTAGCCATGGACCACATCTTACAGCCTCATGAGAGACCCTGAGCCAGAACCACCCAGCTAAATTAGCTTCTTCCAGATTCCTGACCCATAAAAACTGAGAGAATAAATATTTGTTGTTTTCAGCCAGTAAGTTTTGGGGTAATTTCTTACACAGCAATAGATAAGTAATACACATATTAACAACAATAGCACAATGTGATGGAAAATATTAAGGAGAACAGTGACATTGTTTTTACTTTTGCAAAATGTGAATTTTTAAATTTACATTTAATTTCTGGTTGAATATAAGACAGCTGCTTTCAGCATCCAGTCTGTTGTGATATGTTGTTTTGGTTCAAGTATATGAAGAAAATCCAGCCTCTTGGAGCTTTGCATTTAGCAGCCTGAAAAGGTTTCAGGAACCCCCGGGGATCCCTGGACCACACTTTGGGAACTGCTGAACTACACAATTATGGCCTACAAAAACTCTAACTTGAGGACCCTCACCCCCAATCTTGGTTTCCTGTTTAGAACATTTGCCCCATTTTCCCAGGTGTTGGGATGACCATGATAACTGACATCACCCGGCAGATCTTGTTCCCTACTAGAACGGATAAAGCCTCCTCTTAGGTAGAACAGCAGCAGGCACTGATGAGCAAATCTGCAGACTTGACTGGGTTGTACCCAAGCTGCCACACAGAAGGGAAAGAATGTCTCACCTCTGAGAGCCAAGGTTAAGGAGAAGGCATCTGGGGAGGGTTGGGAAGAGGGATTGTTCTGTGTCGCGAGGGCTTCTGGAGACTGTGGTTTCCTGGATCCTCAGGGATTTCCCCCTTTTCACCCATTTCCTGCATGCCTCTCACTCCCAGATCCTCTTTGCCCCACCCGCCAAGATTAGGACCTGTTTTCACCGGAATCCCGTCTAATTTTTTGCTGCCTAGTTGGTCAGAGAAATGCACTCAGCTGTAGCAGAGAATAAAAATAGCCGCCCCGCGACCATTTTCTTCCCACTTCCCTCTCTCCCTCTGCGTGCTCTCCTCTCTGTCTCTCTCTCTGTCTCTCTCTCTCTGTCTCTGTCTCTCTCAATTCCCACATTCTGTGGAGGCAGGAAGAACCCTGGAGGGTGCGAACATCATTGAGATATGCCAGGTGCCCGAGCTTCCCTCTCAAGCAGCACGTGTTCCTGGTTCTATTTTGCTCTGGCTCCGAAGGTTGGCACAGGCTTCCCGGGGGACAGAGCATTGTCAGATGGGTCCCTACTGGCCCAGCCTCAGTCCGCCTCGAGGGGCAGTCTTGCTCTCCCGCACACAAGCACAACACACTTGGGGTGCCCGTCGGGCGGCACTCGCGCTCGTACCTGGGGCGGCCAGCCTCGCCAAAGGCCTGCCCGCTAGCGTTCCGATCTTCTGGCATCTTAGAGGTTAAATGAGGAGCCTCAAGCTGGAAGGTAAAAAAAAAACACACACACACAAAAACCCGCCTCGATGCTATGCACGGAGGCTCCAGGCGGTGTCCCCAGCGTCTCGGCCTTCCTCTAAACGGGGCGACTACGCTTTCCCCTTCCGGAGGCGTCCACAGCTGAAGGTGGAATCCGAAAGTAGGCATTGAGCTTTCTAGTTTGGAAGCAGGAGCAGAGAATCAAACCTGCAGCAGCTCCAATTCCTGACGCGAAGGTTTTGCCTGCCTGGGGCGTGGGGGGGGGGTGGTTCTAAATCGGTCTACACCCCATGCCACTGGAGAGAACCAGGGATATGGCCTGGGCACGCCCAGTTTCTCTTCCCCGAGCTTGTAGGAGCGTACTAGGAGAGAGAATAGGCCACCTATCTCATTTCAGGGGTGGCTTGTGGGGTCCAGGGCTGTTTGCCTCCCTGTACTGCAGTTTGGAAACAGAGTAAACCACCCAGCACAGTCTGGAGAACTTGTCCAAACCACACAAAAGTTCAAACCACACAAACGTTGGCTCCAACTGGGCTTGGAGCGCAGAGCTGACTTTATCTGTCCCTGGAGGCTTTGCCCTGCCTCGCAATTGATTAGGGCGCCTGAAAACCACTGAAACGGTTTATCTCGCCCACTCAGCCTCAAGCCCCCTGATGGGCTGGAGTGGAGCCTAGAATGTTCTGGCAGCCAAACCCAGCCCAGCTTCCACCCAGCTTCATAGCCCCCAGGGCCACCTCACTCCACAGAGCATCCCCATTTCATGGCAGGACGTAGGATGAGGGACAGCAGGAGGATTAGCCATTTGAATCTATAATGGGAGGAAAGAAATCCCTTCCCTGAACAGAGTGAGGGGCTCCATAAGAACCCCTTTACTTTTGTGTACTCTTCTGCAATTCTGTGTTCCTCTCCTCCCTCAGCAGCCAGCACCGTTGTGCTGGAGTTGCTTTGTCTCCCCAACTCCAACTTTTAGGCCCCCCGGTGTTTTGAACTTCTTCCCAAACAACCCCGAAGAATTTGTACTCTCTCCATTCTTTCCCCTGGAAATTCTTACAAGCAAGAATGGGCCAATGCCATGGCCATGAGAATGTTATTCACCACAGAAAGGGAGATCCTTCAAACCTCATGGGAGGGGAGGGAAACAAAGATTTAACTGAGGGTGTACAGAATTGAAGTGGGCTCCCAAACCAACTAGTGGTGTTAATGGGAGACCTCAGACACTGGTAGGGGGAGAATTCTGTGCTAGCTGACTTTCTGGCTCACACCAGGAAGCCTGACACCTTTCCCAGATGCCTGAGGCACACCTGTGGGGACAGTCGTTGTTTTAATGGTGGACAGAGAGTTAGATTTCCCCTCAATACATAGAACCCTTTCAGCCTCTGAAAGCAGGTAACTCACCCAAATTACCTGAATTCTTTTTTTTTGAAGATATTATTTATTTATTTTTAGAGAGAGGGGAAGGGATGGAGAGAGGGAGAGAAACATCGATGTGCGAGAGAAACAATGTCCATCAGTTGCCTCTCACACACCCCCAACTGGGGACCTGGCTCGCAACCCAGGCATGTGCCCTGACTGGGAATCCGACCGGCAACCTTTCGAGTTGCACGCCTGCACTCAATTCGCTGAGCCACACCAGCCAGGGTCCAATTACCTGAAGTCTTTCATGTTGTCTTCTGCCCCAGCAGCTCTATGTAACAGAACTGAGTGAGAGGCTACTCAGTGTGAACGCTGAGTGGCTCACCACACAGGTTTCTATCACATGTAGCCTCCCCTGACAAAACGGAGGGCTAACATAAAGGGCTTTACAGTTTGCAAAGCTGTATCGCATCCACCATCTCACCTCATTTCAACAACTGTGTGAGTAATGGGTGTTACCCCTATGGTAGTTAGGGTTCAGTTGAAGGAAACAGAAAAATCTCTCCAGCTATTTTAAACAAAAAGAGATTTAGTACAGGAAATTAGGTACTTACAAAATCATTGGAAGGGCCTGAGGAGCAGGTTCTAGAGCCCCCATAACATGACTGAGCTGGGCCACCAAGATTGCTGCCATCTCTACCACCATCAGGAAGATGGGGAGGGAGGGAGCCACCCACAGAGATGTTGATTTCAAAAGTACAGCAGGTCCTTAAATAGCGTGGTTTTGGTCAATGTCATTTTGTTATAACGTTGATGAGATGTCAAAGGAACATACCTCTTGTTTGTATCAGTTAGCCACTTGGGTCTCATTATACGTCGTTTCACTTAAAGTAGCAGAACCTACCAATGACATTAAGTGAGGACTTACTATACACTGTTTTAGTTGCCATACATGGGTCAGGAAACCACTGCCACCACAACACTTACCAATACCCACAAAGATGGTGACTGATCAAGCAGTGGAATGTACACACACACACACACACACAATGCCTCTAGCAACAAAAACCAGAGTAGCAGGCAAGTAGTCTGCCTCACTACTGCCTTCCTCACCTCACACAAATTCACCTAATTTGTGAGATTTAATTGTAGCTGCAAAGGTGTCTGGGAACTATAATTTTAGCCTTTTAGCCACTGCAGAACGTGGAAGCACCATAGGACCAGGTTGAAATGGAGGCCGAACTCCTACCAGCTCATCTCCATTTGGCAAATAAAAAAACTGAGATTCAGAGAAGTCAAGGAACATATGCAAAGTCACATGGCTGGTAAATTCCCATCTTCCTGACTCCAAAACCCGTACTCTCGTCCACTACATGGAACTGATGGCCTCATTCCACTTGGAGCTTTGGCAGTCTCAGAGCATCTTTTCACCAATGGCCCAGATGACAGCAGAATCTACCACCAGCTTCTGCACGCTCACAGGCCAGAGAGCAAGTGGACCTAAAGATCCAAAACAGAGAATAGCTTGTCTAAGGTAGACAGGCAGAGAGGACTCAGGATCACATTATGCAACATGTTCCTATCCTTAAACACACACACACACACATACACACTCTCTCTCTTTAATCACTACCTGGAGGAAGGGAAGATAAGCCCAGGCTGTCCTTGGAGGCATTCATTCTCTAATACTTACTGGGGACAGCTGCTCTACGTTTTTTCCCTGAAGAGATATGGAGACAGCTGACCTGCATCTGACTTGCATCACCATGTTTGACAAATTCTCCATCTTCCTGGTTGCTTCCCATCAGAGAACCTAAAAATGCCAAATAGTCACTTTCCCAGCTGCCAATGCAGTTGGTGTGAATTCCTGACAGGCTTGACCAATCAGATGCCTCCATCAAGGACTCAGAGTCAGAAATTGGGGATACAGAGATGCAGGAAGCACAGAGGTCTCTTCTGTGGATGACAGTCACCATGGAGGTGGCAGCACAAGCCTGGGCATCTGAACATGGCAGTAGGGTTGTCACTGGATGGACCTGACTGGCTATGGTCCTCACTGTTGTGCAGCCTCCTTTCTTTGGCCTGATTTCCAAACCCAGTTCTCCAGCCCTCCTGGTTATTTTGTGAACGCCCCAAGATCCTTTTGATAAAGTTCTTTCCAGTTTAAATAAACCAGAATTGCTTCCTGTTGCTCAGAGCCAAGAGCCCTGGCCATTACAATTCAGTTGCCAGATTTCGTCTGGCTTCCCTCAGGGAGATGCATAGGACACCACCAATTCCTAGATTCCTCATGAATCTCAGTCCACTTTCTGAGAGCTTCCTATCCCAGGACCTTGGCTTGTTGATCTTATGTTAGGAGAACTGGCCTGGTCTGACAGCAGGTCCTGGATCAATCCCAGTGAGCTGCATAATAACATTCCTAGGCTCCACCTCAGACTCTTTCCCATCAAAGGCTTTCTCATTGACCACGACCTTTCTTTGTGTGAAAGTGTGAGGCCTCCTACACACTTGCATGTGCCTCACCAAGGTCACTAATGCAGCATCCAGAAAACATTTCTTCTTTCTCCAAATGCTTTGTTTTCAGCTAGCCTTTACTGCACACTGAGGCAGAACACCTGTGGGCCTTGTTCAGACCCCCAAAATGCAGGCTGGTTGTGCTGGAGCTCCTGCGAGAATAATGGCTGGAGATGATGCTCCAGGTTCAAGGCCCTGGCTTTGCTGGCAGCTCATGATAAGGTGTTGAACAAATGGCTTACCTTCTTGGAACCATTAAGAAGAGGGGAGAGTGAGAGTCCAGACATAGGAAAGTGAGTGATGGTCACAGCCAACACAAACTAGGAGCAGGGAAGAACTATGAGAAGGGCATTTTTCACCTAGGTGCCAGACTTGGGGTCAGACTAGTGGGTAGAACTGACCAGGTTCTGACTCATTCAGAGTCAGGCAAGAGCCAGAGAGGCTGGATTCCCACAGTAATCACCAAGAGACCAGCTCAAATTAGCATCTGGCTGAGTGTAGACAGGAATCAGGGTAAGGGGCCTCTCTCAGGGGATGGCCAGCCAGTGGGCAGACTGGACGTCCACTGGATGACAAGAGTGTACTATAAAGTTGGGTTTCTTGCCATGATATTGTCTTTGTTCCCATAATCCTTGCCTTCTTCATCAGTGTAACCCTGAAAATAGAGCTGAGGTCTAGAGAGGTGTGTGTAGCCTGAGGCTAGCCAGAACCAGGATACTGCTGTGGCCAGAGAGGCCAGAAGTGACAGGAGCATTACCACCCTGGCTGGGACTCTGGAGGAAACAGCAATAGCTCTCTGTAGTTGACACACAACAGAGAAGGGCAGAGGGGCCCAGCAGAAGAAGGGTAATTTTCTCCCTTCTGTCAGATGAGCAGGAGAGGTTTAAGGGCACCATAGAGGTTTAAGGGAGGCCCCTTAAGGAGAGGTTTAAGGGGCTGGGCTAGAGACAAGATGGAAAATCATCTCACCATCAGATCCTAGTAGTGTGGCCACAAATGCCAGCCTGAGCTACCCTGCAGCCATGCCTTGAGGGAGGAACATGAACTTTGGAGTCATACCCAGGTCCAAATCCCACCTATGCCATTCAGTATCTGTGGGGTCCTAGGCAAGCCTTTTTGGTAGATTGTTATGTGGGCAGCCCCCCGTGAGTCATGCTTCCCAGCATGTGTCTTCATGTCATCTCCTCCCACATTGACTCTGGGTTTGGCCATATGACTTTTTTGACCAATATAACATTAATAAGCATGATGTAAAGTAGAAGCTTGGTAAATGCTTGCATGCTGAGGCTTGTCCTCTTGGAATGCTCCCTCCTGGAACCCAACTGCTATGCTTTGGGAAAGCCCAAGTTAGCCTGGCAAAAAAAAAAAAAGTGATGAGAAGGAGAACCTAGGCAGCCCAGCCAATAGGCAGCACCAGGACACCAGGAAAGTGAGAGGCCTTCTCTGGCCTTCCAGCACAATCTAGCTGGCAACTGACTGTATCCACAGGAGAGAAACCAGCTGATACCACCTGGAGCCCAAGAACGACCCATTTAAAACACATAATTTTGAGAAATTATCATTCATTCACTCATCATTCAGTGTTATTTTAAATCAGTAAGGTTTGGGATGGTTGGTAGACAGTAATAAATAACTGAAACACTGTTTAAACTTTCTGAGCCTATGCCATCCCCTTCGTACAATAGGGCAATAATATTTGTTGCTAAAACATATGAGGAGTAAATTTAAGACATAATAATAATGATCATTTATTGAGCACCTACTATGTTTCGGGCACTGTGGTAGATGCATGTAATTTAAAGCCTCAAATTTGCTGTGTCTCTGTGAAGTCAGTACAGTTAGGCCCATTTTACTGGCTAGAACACTGAAGTGAAAGGGGCTAAGTAACTTGCTCAAGGTAGCATGGGTATGGTCAGAGCTGGGACTCCAACTAAGGTCCCTCTTGTTGTAACTACTATGGTTTAGCAAGGCCTCCTCCATTGGCACCAATAAATGTATGGTCTTCTAGGAAAGCACCAAACCTTCCTATATTTCTAGAACTTTGTCTTTGCCAGGTGGCTGGAGGAGGGAGACAGGGGGATACTCACAAAGCCAGCATCCGGCCTATGTTCCCTTGAAGGTGGGTTCTCATAGCTCTGTTTGGTGGCTAGTTCTGGGCTCTTGGTGCTGCTTCCATGAACTCCAGCTCACAAGGGATAACAGAACTCAGAGCAAATTCATTTTCACTTCTAGGAAAACAGCTAATGGGGGTCAGCAGCACCACAGACACATCCAAAAGGCAGCTTGTTTCTCAAGAGGCAGAAAGTGCCTGGGCCACGGGTACCCTGCCTCCACCATTGGAGTGCCTCAAGAAGCCAGAAGCCAGTCCACAAGACAACTTCCAGGAGGCCTACACACACACACATGCATGCACACACGCACAGCAAACCATAGGGATGAGGGTTACAACAGAGTGCAGGTGATACATGACTAGAGGCCCCTGCTGGCCCAGGTAGAAGCTTCTGGGTGGCTCTCCACCCTCCCAAGGACTGGTGAGAGACATTGAAGAGGACGATGGAGGGATCTTTCTTTACCCTAACCCCAAGCTGATGGCATCACTCTCCACTCAGAGGACAAGGAGCAACTGAGTCCAGAGTGGGGTATGGGATCACCCAGCTAAAAATAATCCTAACCCCTCTTTCCTTGATTCCACCCACCTTACCCAGAAATCCTTTGCCTTCATGGAGTCCCTTTGAGAAGGGCTCACATTTGCATGTAAAGAGCTGATTTTAAAATATATTGCTAGAATTATTTCAACTTTGCTTAAAAATTATATATATTTCAAAATTTATATATATGTATATAGAAAAAACATATGAAGACAAATGGCAGGGACCATCTGAAAATGTTGACAATAATTATCTCCAGGTGGTAAGATGAGTTTTTTTTTTCTTCTTTACACTTTTCTATATCTTCAACTTCTCCCACAAAGGGCATCATCACTTTTAGAATCAGAAAATAATCTATATTGTCTGTGCTGCTTTTAATGAATGTGTGTGGCCAAGAAAAGTCACACCTTAAAACTCTTCCCATCCAGCACCTTCATTATTGGTTCACACTTGCATTATTAGCTAGTGTCTCAGAACATCTCAGTCTCCAACCAGTAGAGAGATGGGAAGGGAGCGACATCAACATCCAAGACAAAAGGAGGGCAGGGCCACAGAGGCAAAGCAGAAGGGGGAGGGGGTCAGTGAGCCTGGAGCTTGTGCAGTCAGTACCTGGGGCTGCTTCCAAACACCTCCGATAGGTTGGAGACTCAGGACCAGGAACATTGGAAGGCTCAGCTGGAGAGGTTACTGGAATGGAGGGCTGCCCCTGCTTGACCTGAAGTTGGAAGGGCAAGAGACCCTGGACTGAAAGTAGAATTCTGAAGCTCAGCTCATGCATGCCACCTGGTTCACAATGGACTTCATAACTTAGAGTAACAGCCCCACCTCACAGGCTGAGTGTGAATTAAAGGAGGTAAGGTGGTGCATGTATAGTGCTCAGCACAGACCTGAGCACACACTAGGCAGTCGATTAATGCAATTACGATTATTAGGAATAAATGCATGCCCATGAGCACTGACAATCCTGAGTGAGCCCAGAATCTCAATCATCCAGTGCCGGGAAAGGAATGAGCCATGCCCCACCATCAGTGGGCGATCCCACTGTCCCTTGATGGACCTTGCTGTCTGTGCAGCCAGGTACATTGTTTTCTACCCCCAGAACAGTTTCCAGATGTGCTACCTTGGCCAAAGCAAGCTGCTCATTAGCATGGGTGAGAAAGCCCAGATGATACCACCAAAGGCCATTAAGGTACCCCAGATGATTTTGGGTGTTTGTTTTCCTTCTTGTTAACTCTACTTGGGTCGATCCTATTACCCCCAGCCAGAGTGGGAGTTGACTTGGGAAGGAAAGGTCTGGAGAAGGCAGACACATTAGGAGTCGTGAAGTTCCCTCAGACAAAGGATTGGGGCTCCAGATGAGCTCCTCCATTCTGCTGCATTTTCAGGCTTGCAGTGCCCAACTGCTCACTTACTGCTCTGACTTGCACACTTGCTCCCTGGAAGGGGTTTGAAGTAACTCGTCTATACTTTAGTATGAACTTCAACATTCCCAGGAACCTCCAGTTTCATCATAGAATAAAATGCTTTATTCTCTTCCCTTGAAATCCCACCGTGTGTGTGTGTGTGTGTGTGTGTGTGTGTGAGAGAGAGAGAGAGAGAGAGAGAGAGAGAGCGAGTGTGGGGAGTCCTTGGCCTTAAATGAGAAAATGGGAAGGAGTTCTCATTTTGGTGTTGTAGCCACCTGTGGGCCCAGCCACCCACATCCAGAAGGTCCAGAAGGTCGAGACTTCTCTGATAATGTAGTAGTCACTTTTACTTCTCACTAAGGAGACTCGAATAAAAGCATGAAAAGCCTCTCTCCGTATCCTTAAACGAGAAGGATTTAGAGAGTTTTTAAAATGTGTTAAACTGATAAAAAATATATAACACAGAACTCAAAAATCACGAAAAGATGGACAGATGCGACAACACAAGATTCCTCTGCAGTGAAACGCAGTACCAACCAGAGGCTGCAGACTGGTGTCCTGCAGATCCCACCCAGCCTGAACATGTGTTGTCTCTTACAGTGCTTAACATTTTTTAACAGGTTGCCAGCATTTTAAAATTGGAAGTTTTCCTACAAGAGTCCTTATTTCCAGCATCCCCTGAAGAAAGAAATCTAGCACACTGGTTCCTACCTTCCCACTGGCAATGTTTGGCCAGAGCCCAGCAGAGGGATGCACACTCCCAGGCCGGCCACAGCCCTCCCAGCCTGCATCACTTATTTGTGTTGCTTGCCTTGCTCCAGCAGGCCTCTGAGAAGTGCCATAAACAAAGTGAAAAGATGAAAGGTGCTCTAGGAGAACATGTTTGCAACACATCCAAGAAAAAGTTAATATCCGTTATATATAAATAAGAACCAAACAGTTCAATAGAAAAATGGGGAAAAGTATAAACAGTAATTCATAAAAAAAAAGACATGCAAATAGCCAATAAACATGAAAGATACTCAACTTGCTGGTGATTAGGAAAATGCAAATGCCATCAAATTGGCAAAAAATCAAAAAGCCTTCCAGCATCACTGTTGGCAAGGATGCGGGGAAAGAACGCATGTGTGTTATTGGTGAGTGTGCAAATTGGTGCCACCATTTTGGAAGGCAATTTGATGGTTGCAATCACTGTTTTAAACACATGTGCCTTTAAAGTAATTCAGGGAAACTTTTATTGAAATAGAGCATGATTATAAAAAAAAGTACACAAATCATGTGTGGCTCAGACACTGAACACCTCCGGGTAACCATTGCATAGATCAAGAAAGAGAATATTATGTGTACCCAGAAGCCCCCTGTGTCCTCTCTCCATCAGTAAATTCCCCCAAAGGTAACCGCTATCCTAACTTCTAACAGAATTTGCCTGTTTTTGAACATCCCATAAATGGAATTATGTAGTTATATTCTTTCATGTCTGGCATCTTTCACTGAATATTATATTTTAAGCGTTATCTATGTTGTTCTATGAAGCAGAGAATTTATTTTTGTTTCTGTATAGAATTCCATTGCGTGGCTAGATGGAACTTGACTATTCCGTTGTGCGGTGAAGAACATTTGGGTTGTTTCCAGTTTGGGGCTATGCAAGTAGTGCTGCTAAGAACATTCTTGTATGTGTTTTTGGTGCACATAGAAACACATTTCTGTTGGGTATACACCTCCTGACAATACTTTCATTCTAGAAATCATTCTTACAGAGACTCTGGAAAGAACAAAATTGCACATCCAGGGGTACTTATTGTAACATTAAAAAATAGGGCTGCCCTGGCTGGTGTAGCTCAGTGGATTGAGCGCGGGCCTGCGAACCACACGATTGCGGTTCGATTCCCAGTCAGGGCACATGCCTGGGTTGCAGGCCAGGTCCCAGCAGGGGACGCATGAGAGGCAACCACACATTGATATTTCTCTCCTTCTCTCCTTCCCTTTCCCTCTAAAGATAAATGAATAAAATCTTTATAAAAATACATAAAAAATAAAAACAAAAAAGTACAAATAAATTTTTTTAAAAATAGGGCCAACCTCTGTGTTTGCCAATAATGGTATAGTTAAAAAATATAATGTTTCATACTGGCATGGAATAGCATACAGCTGATAAAAAAAGAATGAGCAACATATACACATTCTGATATGTAAGGCTGTTCACATGTCATCAGGTGAAAAGAAGCATCCTGAAAAAAAAATAGTATGATTTACTATTAGCATAGTATGACTCTACTTTCTAAATAAATAAAAGATGAAATGGCACTTGTATGTGGAGATTTGTGTGCATTAAATATGTGGAAGGACTTTTCACATATGAACCAAGGAAGAAGAATGCAGTAGGGAGAAAAATGGGTGAGATTTTACATATGTTCTATAAGTCTCAAATTCATCTAATTTTCTCCATCCTCATTGCCACTGTCCTATCTAAGTCACCATGACCTCTGGTGTTGAAAATACAATAGTTTCCTTACTGGGTCACCTCTGAAGATACCAATGTCACCATCAGGAAGGTGGGGACTCAGGGGATGGTCTGTGGAAATGTCAGCCTCAAGAGTAGAGTACTATAGCGGTGATCCAGGGGGAAGTTGCCACTGTGAGACAGCCTGTAATACTACCCATTAAGCAAAAAAGAAAACCAAAAAGCAAAAAACCTTTCAAAACAGTAGTCAGAGCATAAACCCATCTTTAAAATAAAACTTTTAAAAACCATACTTCTCAACTTTTCAAGTGAATATGTGTGTGTGCGCACGCATGCATTAACATATTTGGAAGTCACAGATATCACACGATATCTCATCATCCCCAAAGCAGATAGGTGTTCCCCTAGGACCAGCTTCACCGTGGTGCCCTCCACATGTCCACATGGGCCATGAAGGAAAGGCTTGAACTGCTGCTAGTCTGAGTCTTGGCAGAACACGGGAAGATGTAGGCTTATGAGGAGTAGCCCTGAGGCTATTTTCCATTTGCCTCTTGTAAAAGTTTGCTCCAGCTACGATAACAAGGTACCAGAGACTGGGTGGCTTAAACAACAGAAATTGAATTTCTCACTATTGTAAAGGCTGGAAGTCCAAGATCAAGGTGTCAGCAAGGTTGGCTCATTCAGAAGGCAGAGAGGGAAAGATCTGCTCCAGGCCTTTCTCCTTGGCTTGTAGATGGTTGGCTTCTCCTGTGTCTGCACATGTTTTTCCTCTGTGCATGGGCGTGTCCTAATTGCCTCTTCTCATAAAGACACCAGACTGGATTAGGGCCCATCCATGTGATTGTCTTTTTAAGATATATATATATATCTTAAAAAGACAATCACATATATATATATATATGTGTGTGTATATATATATATAATATATATATTATATATATATAATTTATTTTAGAGAGGGGGGAGGGAGGGAGGGAGAGAGGAGAGAAACTTTGATGTGAGAGAGAAACATCCATCATTGCCTCTTGAATGCCCCCAGCCAAGGGCCTGCCCCAAAACCCAGGCATGCGCCCTGATCAGGAATCAAACTGGCTAGCCTTTGCTTTGCAGACTGATACCCAACCAACTGAGCCAGATAGGTTAAGGCCACATGGTCCTCTTTTAACCACTTCTTTACAGGTCCTGTCTCCATATACAAATGCTGTTTGACTCATAATATGGTTAAATCTCAATAAACCCATCATAAGCTGAAAATATTGTAAGATGAAAATACATTTAATGCACCTAACCCTCCAAACATCATAGCTTAGCTTAGCCTACCTTAACTGTGCTCAGAACATCTACATTAGCCTACAGTTGGGCAAAATCATCTTGCTATTGCTTCCAAGCATCATGAAATAGTATCACAGCACATATCACAAGCACAGGAAAAGTTCAAAATCCACAACTCGAAGTACAGTTTCTAGTGAATGCATATCGCTTTCACACCATTGTCAAGTTGAAAAATCTTAAGTCAAACCATCATTAAGTTAGGGGCCATCTGTCTGCACAGTCATATTCTGAAGTACTGGGGGTTAGGAAATCAACAGTATGAATTTGGGCTGGGGTGACATAATTCAGCCCATAATACCCCTCTATGTCCCCTAGGAAGCTTTCAGGAGACTATTTCTCATCACTTCCTGGGTCCTCATGAGGTATGAGACTTCCACACAGCCCCCTTCAGGACAGACCTGCCAACCATAAACTGCCTAGTTTTATACTGCCAGACAAGAATTAGCTCATCCAGCCCCATTTGTTTCAGTGTCATCCTCTGTAGTGTGGGACAAAGACCCAGGGAGCTGGCACCTTTGGCTAATCTTCTTTCACTATTTCTGTAAGTAATAAACTGTCCAAATGAAAAAGTGGCTGGCTGCATCTTTATCAGCCCAATCAGCCAGGCCTTGGTCTTGGCTTTCCTGGAAAGTCTTGTGTGTGCTTGCAAGACGCTGGAATGTCTTGCAAAAACAAAACCAAAAATCTTGCTAATAGAGGTGGGGAAAAGGGAGACATGAAGTGTGGCTCCCAATTCTGTGTTCCTTCCTCCCCTTCGCCCAGCAGCCAATGCTCTTATTCTGGGATTACCCAGACCTTTCCACCCAGCTCTTGGGCGCCCTGCACTGTAACATGCTTGCCATTTAAAAACTGAATTAACAAAAGATAAAACACGGCTATATTATACTTCTCATGTGTGCATATCTGTGTGCATTTAAATATTTAGAAGAGCCTTTTATGTATGAACTGGTAATACTGACCATCCCTGGGGAAGGGAGATGGGTGTGGGGAAGGGATTTTAGCATTTTACACAAGAGGCCCCAGAGGACATAGGTGAACTGCCAAAGGCAGGAAGGCTGGCCACTAAGGGGCAAATTGGAGTCAACTTACAATTACCATCCCACAGAGGAATCATTACTCTCAACTCCTTTCCTAACAAAAGTTTAGCTAAAGAAATCAAAACCACAATGAGAGACCACTTCACACCCATTAGGATGGCTATTATTTTAAAAAAAAAAGGAAAAAGCCCAACCAGAAGACAAGTGTTGGTGAGGCTGTGGAGAAACTGGAACCCTTGTACACTGCTGACAGGAGTGTAAAATGGTGCCACCGCTATGGAAAACAGTAAGTCAGATGCGAAAGGACAAATATTGTCGGGTAGCACTTACATGAGGTTCCTAGAGTAGTCAAATTCATAGAGACAGGAAGTAGAATGGTGGTTGGAGGGGCTCAGGGTGGGGGTAGGGAGAATTGGTGTTTACTGGGAACAGAATTTCAGTTTGGGAAGACAAAATAATTCAGCACATGGGGGGTGGTGATGGTTGCACAACAATGTGAATGTACTTAATGCCTCTGTACTCTACACTTACAAAGAGTTAAGATGGTGAATTTTATATTATGTGTATTTCACCACAAAAAAATCGTGTAGTGCTCACTTCAGCAGCACATATACTAAAATTGGAACAATACAGAGAAGATTAGCATGACCCCTGTGCAACGATGACACATGAATTCAAGTGTTCCATATTTCTTTTTTAATGCAGAAAAATACGAAGACTAGAATAAAAATGTTCTGGTGTCCTACCACCTATTTCACCACACACACACACACACACACACACACACACAAATAGTATAAAAATACTCTCTTCTAAAGTAAACTTTACATTCCACACACACACACACACAAATTGGCTAAAGATTCAAGAGAATTTGCTGCCTGAAAATGGGATTTGATACAGATACCAGTTCTCCTTCTGTGTGGTTGTTCACCTGTTGAAAGCAGAAATTAGCTGATCCACCTGTGAGTCCACTGCCAGAGAAACTTCTTGTGCAGAGACAGCCTTGAGCCAGAGAGGTGGACACACTGTGAGCATTTCATATCCCTTTTCTCTCCTCTATGTCTACAGCCTGGTGAGAGCACACACTGAAAAGCTGAGGCATACAGAGTCTTCTTTCAATCCCATCGCTGTCCTCTCTGTCTCACCTGTCCTAGTCTCATCACACTTCCTCTCTCGAGCCCTCCACAAACTCTTCCTGCCTCTTAACTGTTACAGCAGTTATTCATTCCTTATGTGTCTTTCAGCATGTTTAATATTATTAACTGACTTTGCATGGTGTGTGCCTTCTCTCCCCTACTAGATTAGACGTTTCTCAAAGGTAAAGACTGATTCTTTGCCCCCTTGGATCTCTTTAGTTCTCATACCCATGTCTAGTATATAAGGGGTCTGTACATCCAGACAACAGAATATCATTCAGTACAGAAAGAAATGAGCTATCAAGTCATGAAAAGACATGGAGGAATCAGAAATGCATCTTAAGAAATGAAGGAAGCCAATCTGAAAAGGCTACATACCATGAGTCCAACTATATGACATTACAGAGACAGTAAAAAGATCAGTGGCTGCCAGGGATTCAGGAGAGAGAAAGGGAAGAATGGAGGGTTGGAGCACAGCGGATGGTTAGGATGGTGAAACCACTCTGTATGACACTGTAATGGTGGATGCATGACATTGTACACTTGACAAAACCCATAGAATGTGCAACACCAAGAGTGAACCCCAATATAGACTATGGAGATTGGTTAACAATACTTTTAAAATATTGATTCATCAATATTGAACCAATATTCTACTGTAAGACATTAATAATAGGGGAAAACTGGGGTGGGAAGAAATCTGGCAACTCTGCCATCCACCCAGTTTTTCTGTAAACCTAAAAGTGCTCTAAAAATAAAATCTATTAAATATATATATTATTGGTTAATTAAGTTAATATTGGACCATCTATATGAGCATACCCACTTAGCAGGGAGCTGGGAATATTTATCCAGGCCTGACATTTTTGAAAATGCAGTGAAACATGGTTGGAAGTAACTCAAAGTCTTCACCTTGAGGCTGAAGAAGACATATTAGATGACTAAGTATTTATTTGTGAGTTAAAATTTATGAAGAAAGGCCTTGGACAGGTAGCTTACTTGGTTAGAGTGTCATCCTAACATGGCAAAGTTGTAGGTTTCATCCCTGCATCCCTGGTCAGGGCACATGCAAGAATCAACCAAGGAATGCGTACATAAGTGGGACAACAACCTCTCTCTCTCCCCGGCTCCCTTTCTAGTTCTCCCAAATCAATAAATAAAATTTAAAAAAATTACATAGAGAATTGCTAGACTTGCCCTTGGGTGCTTCTGTTTTTTATATTTTTCCCTAGTATCACATTTTGTATTAAAATTGCAAGTAATTTTTATAGCAAAACAAAGCATCTTTCTTTCATTGTGTCTGACGTGCCCTTTCCAGGCCTCCAGCCCTGACCTCTGAAGGGAAGAAACAAGCTACATATCACACAGCTTTGTTTGGAAAACTGAGAAAGGGAGTGAAAAACCAAATGCCCAACATTACAGCAGATTCTTTCTGGAAAGATAGTATTCAGGGAACCACACTGCAGAGAGAAACATAAAGGCTCTGATGTCAACAGATATTTGTCAAGTAAGTGCTCCACCAAAAGCCAGTAGGCAGGACACAAGCATTCCTGGTGGCCATTTTGTTTCTATAACAGACTGAGGTAGGTCCACATTAGTGGCCTATGTGAACTGCCAGCACCTTCCTTCCCCTCCAAACATCCAGTGCAATGACATAAATGGGTTTAACAATGTCTTGTCTTTCCCATCAGTGCAGCCTTCACTATGTTAGGTTTAATGTATCTGCAGCAAACAGCACTGTTATTTTGTGGTGTTTAGAGCTCTTGACTTCAAGGTACAAAAGAGCAGAAAAAGAGGGACAAATAAGTGCCTCCAACCAGTGAACCTGGCACTCTGTTTGAGTGGAACCTTCCCACTGTTTCTGGCTCCCAGGTGACTGGTTTCTTGGTGTCACACTGCACCATGGCTCCCTCTTTCATATATTATACTTCCCCTCATGCCAGCTTCTGATAAGAGATTAGAAGACAGGCTCTGGGAAGGAACTAATAATTATGTAAGTGGGGGGCAAAGGGCCAAGAGGTGGCTTGTACAAGCCAACATTATTATTGCAGGCCACAGTGGCCAGCAATGTCTTAGTTTAGGTTAACTAGAAGCAGACACCAGACACGGATTCCTGTGCAGGTGATTGAATGAGGTAGGGCAAAACAAAGATAAAGATGGGAGGGAAACAGAGTAGGACAGGGGAAGAAGCCAAGCAAGATGGAGATTTGGCCAAAGTCTAGCTTTGGCCCGTTGCAGGGCATGGGTTGCAGCATCATAGTTATTCACCACTATACTTGACACAAGGAGGCCAGGCTTTATACATCCCATATCAGTCAGTCATTTACTGCAGGCCTCCTCCACAGAGGCAAGAGGGCTCACCAGTCCCAAGCCATCAGCTCTGGGAGAGGCCGTTTCAGTAGGCAAGAACAGTTCTGCATAGAAGGTGTAAGCCGTGAGCCACTCAGCTGGGGACGAGTGCTGTGGTCAGCACAGAGAATCTGGCTGGACCCCAGCAGCACCCACAAAGGGCTGCCTTCTGAAACAAGCAGCAGGAAAAGAAATAGATTAGACACCAAGGAAAGCCTCTTGAAATAGCTAGATCTTTTAGAGTTCCTTCCAGCGGCCTATCACTAGAGCGGATGGACAGGGAGTAGCCTCAACTCAAGCGGATCTCCCTAGGCAGACTCAAGCAAGATGTTTGGGCAGGTGCCCTGAGGAGAAACCCTTGGTGGTGTCTGAGAACACCACCAAGAACCACAATGAGCGACCCTACTGTTAAACGTTTGCTGGAGAGACCTAAGGAGCCCCAGAATGCTTCTAGAATAGTTTGATTCTAACAACAGTAGCAACTTGTACAGGTGTTACTCTGTGTGTCTGTTATACTTTATGTCTATGAATGCCATTTAATCCTCACAAAAACCCTATGAATGAAGTGTTATTATCTACCATCCCAATTTTATAGATGAGGAGACTTAGGCTCAGAGAAGTTCATTAATTTGCTCAAGTTACCAGTTGGAAGTATTAGAGCCAGGATTTGAACCTATGTACCATATCTCAAGACGGCTGCACCACCACTCTACTGTCCCTCTAGCTGGTGTAGACAAGTGCTAGAAAATAGGAGACCACCTCTGATGCCTTCACAGATGCATGTTTATAAACCGTGGCATACATCTGAGTCACCTGTGCGTGATTGTGACCCTACAGAATCCAGAGCCTCAACCTTAGAAGGGGCAGGTAGAAATGTACACATCTAGCAAGCTGTCCAGGGTTCTGATACAAGTGGTCCAGGGGCTGCTGTGTAAACCCCACAATGATTTGGATGAGAGAGCAGAGGCCAGGTTCCTAATCCTGAGTCTTTCACTTTTTTCCTATGTGATCTTGGAAAGGTTAATTCACCTCTCTTTGTCTCAATTTTTCTCAAATCTAAAATAAAAATTTTTAGACTCTGTCAAGATTTTGTAAGGCTTAAACAGTGAGTTTCTGTACATATTGTGTAATTTCATTTATATGTGTATATATGTATTTAAAACTATATGTATAGATATCTTGTATGCATGTATATCAGCCACAGGGATTTCATATATATTATACACACACACACAGAGGTCAGGTAGACCAAACTATTAAGAGTGGCTATCTCTAGGAAGGGAAGTAAGGGGATAGGGTAGGGTAGACAGTGGAAGTGGAAAGAGAGAGGCTTTCACTTTTTAGCCTGTATTAAATATTCATTTTTATAAAGAGAACATCTTAAGCTATTGCATATATAAAACGTATTTAATCAAAACCAAAAAAGTTTTGAAAAGAATCACCTAGATAAGATGTCTGGCACACATTAGGTGCTCAATTATTGGTAGCCGGTAGTATTGCTTTCACCATGCACAAACACTTGTGAAGTGCCTATTATGTGCAAGTCATCAACAGGAGGCAGAGAAACACAAAACAAAGTCCCTGCTCTTGCATGCACACACACACAAAAAACAAAAACCCAAACACCCAATGGCAGTGTTTACTTTGCATCCAATGAGTGCTATAGAAAATGAAGACTTTAAGGAGTTGAAATGAGAGAGATCATTTCCAGCTGGCCTCTTCAAGGAAGGTGGGGTTTGTGCAAGGCATTGAGGAGAGGGAAAGATTTTAATAGGCAGAAAAAGGGGGAAAGAACATCCCAGGGACAGAAAAGAGCTTGGCTCAAAGGGCAAAGGGACATGATAGGCCTGCACAGAAGATGCTAAATGGACATTTGGCTTTGCGCAGCCAGTCTGCAGGACGCAGTCATGTCACGTCTAAGGGAGGCAATAGCGGGCCTCCTGTCCCTCCACTGAAATAGCACTATCTCTGGAGTGGGGGCAAGATCTAGTTTCTTAACAATTCTTGACCCTTGTGAGCAGAACCTAGGATGGGAAACAGAGTAGCCTCAGGGGTTAAAAAAAGTCTACCTTCTCCCCTAATCCCTGGGGTCCAAGTATATTCAGAGCATGAGCAGCAAGTTGTGGGTGCGGAATGGAGGGTATGTGGTAATGTGTCTGGGTGCAATATGGGTATGTGTGCACTGCGACATGTGGTGTGGGGGGGGCGCTGATGCGTGAGTGTACACTTTGTAATGACATGCGGTATTTCCTGTGATTGTGTGCTGTGATAGACTGGGTTGAGTTATGAGTGCAGCGTGTGCTAACCACATTCCTGAAGGCTAATCTTCCTAAATGACTAAGAAGGGAGAAGAGGAAAACCAGCTCCCAGTGAAATACATATCTACCCACAGAGCATGTCCTCTACTTTAAGTGGTCAATACTAGGGCCCCGGGGAGGGTGAGATGGCACTGGGTGGTGGCGAGAAAATGTTCCCATAGGACACTGAAGTAATCAGGAATAAAGTTGGCGCCGTTTAAATTCCCAACAGCACCAGAACTGCCCCTTTATCAGTGAAGTCCCACATGGTGGGTGTGCATTTGTCTGCCTACATCTTCCAAGATCTGGTGTCTGTGTGTATATTTATACAGTGTGTATACAGTGAGCAAGAAATAAACACTTTTTTAAAAAGTTAAAGCTTGATTAGCTGAACACCACGAGGCCCTGGGAAATTGAGTTTAAGAAAAATTTGGATAATTGGAACAGCATATAATATCAAGAATGTTAAACACACAAGTCAGCTAAGCACACCAAGTTTATGGCAAGCTCTGATTAAAACGAAGTTTCTGATAATCAAAGTTTTAATGGCAGAGGCTCATTTGAATTCCTTCTGTCTGAAAGAGAGATTAGATATTGTGTGCACAGAATATCTTGTGATATTTTCCATTCTTCCCAACTCCAGTTGGGTCACATACATGCTTTCTAAATACGTATTTATTTCGTAAAAAGTACGCTGTCCTTTGGTCTGCCCAAACTACCCCAAACAGGACTGCCCACAGATATGTTTATCAGATTGCACTGTTAATGCAAGGAGAGGAAAGTCTGCCTATCGTCTCTGAGATTGCAAAATCAAAGCCATACCAGGCACACCAGAAGCCTAAAGCAGCCAAGAGATAAGCCAAGTTTATAAACTTCCATAATATGTTTATTGCAAGGATGGCAATTACCCAATATCCCTGCCCTCCTGGGTCTTAGATCAGAATATTTCCACAAAAAGAAATCTGTGTTTGACTGCATTTAACCAGTCATAATTCCAGATGTCTGGAGTAGTCCGACACCAGGCATGGTGGTGGGGAGGAAGAAAGGAAGCTGCTGATGGTTCTGTTATGGTCTTGTCGTTGTAGTCTGCGGTGGTGTGTCTAGTGGGGCTCCTTGTGCCTCATCTTCTTCCTCCTCCTCTACCTACTGGCCAAGTGTCTCAGGAGCTATCATTGTATTCAGGGGAAATGACTGTCCCAGTCACAGGCAGGCTTTTCTGTCCAGCTCTGGAAACCTGACACGCCACATCAGAGACATAATTTCTTAATGAAATGGCTAGAGTGTACCTAATTTACACCAGAACAGAAAATGCTGACAGGGCAGAAAGGACACTTGTTTCTGCTGTTGCAGAGAGCACATATGGGCTACATCACTCAGGAATGAATCAGACCAATATTACAGGGCAGCCGGCTAAGAGAATTGCCTCCTTGCGCTCTCCTATAAAGTGTTAAAGATATTTACTGCATGAGTACATGCCGGCCCATTCCGCCTGTTTTTTGGAACACAAACTTGTGTGAGTTCCATCATTTGTCCCAGACCCCTTCCTGAGTATGAATGAGAAAAGCAGGGTTGCTCTATAAAATCATCAGTGAGATTTATCCTGCCCTTTCCTCTGGGCTCTTCTGGCAAACATCAAACATCACAACATCCCACTAAAGAAAGGCCAAGTACTCATTTCATGTGTGCTAAGACTGACACATAGATTTTGCCTCCATGAAACCTTTTGGCCAATAGGATAGATTCTTTCCCTTCTCCCCCTTCCCAAGCAAACTGAGTGTGGCATGTGTTGGTGAATTTAAGGCTTGAATGTGGTACAACCAAAGAGGTCAGGGCTTCTCCTGATTGTCCTGGGGCTCGAGGTGAGGTCTGAAAGTCTAGAGCCTTTGTCCTCTGTTTGACACTGGGCCAAGAGGTGTCAGGCATGGCCAGGTGCAAGAGAACCTTCTTCACTGATCTCTATGTCAGAAAACCTCCAAAGCAGAGGAACACATCCTGAGTGGTACACAAGACAATCTTTTCAGGGGTAATGTTAATGGGATGAACTGTGCCTTCCCCTAAAAAGTATATGTTGAAGTCCTAACCTCCAGCACCTTATTTGTAGATAGGGTCTTTATATCAAGTCAAAATCAGTTCATCAGGGTAGGCCCTAAAAAGATACAACTAGTATCTTTATAAAAAGGGGAAATTGGGACCCAGAAATGCATAGAGCAGAGACAATGTGAAGAGACACAGGGGAAAGGTAAACCAAGGAGAGAGGCCAGGAACAGATCCTTCCTCAGAGCCCTCAGAAAGAACAGATTCTGCTGACACATTGATCTCAGACTTCCAGCTTCCAGACTATGAAACAAAAAATTTCTGTTATATAAGCCACCCAGTTTGTGGTACTTTGTTATGGCAGTCCTAGCAAACTAATACAGATAGGAAGAAGATATCAGAACTTTAGAATTTCTGTCTATGTCACTGTTGTAGTTTGGCTTATTAATCCTAATTTGTCACTCATGTGCAATAGGATGAATACTTTTGGCCAGTGCCTCCCACTATGGGTGAGATATAATCTCCCCACCCCAGGACAGTTGGGCATGACCATGTGCTTTGCTTTGACCGAAGGAGTATTACCATACATGGCTTGTGAGCAGGCACTTTAAATGCATTGCATGGTGTGGTTTGCCCCCAAAATCTTCTGCCAATCTTCACCTCTCCTAGGTGGCTGCAGTCACATCAGCCTGGCCTCCAGACCTGCACAAAATCTGCAACCTGAAACCAAGACTAGCCAACCTGCAGCCTGAAATAGCCCAGCCCAGCCAAGGTCAATCCAACCCCACAGTCCTGTAAAGCCACGAGCAAGAAAAATAATGCTTAATGTTGTAAGCCACTGAGTTTTGGAGTGTTTGTTCTGCAGCATTACTGAAGCAAGAGCTGACTATTACAATGACCGATACGAACCATATAGATTGACTCTGGCACCTCATTGGGACTGCATGTCAGCATCCAGTATGGCAGGCAAGGAATGCTGAGGGAAGAGGGGCAGTCCCTTCACTTGGACAGCATCCTTCACATGATTTTTCACTTTTAATAAATAGCCTGGTACAAGTGACATGTCGAGTGGAATGTGGATTTACGGACTTCTATTATCTAGCTCTAACTCAGCTAATCATCACAAAATAGTCAAGGGCTTGATGTGGCTCCTTGAAAGAAACCGTGGCTTTGAAGATAACACTGGGAATGCAAGTTTAAGCTAGGAAGGAACTGGTAGAGCTCATAGTTCTCCTAGTTCTAGAGCTCTGCCAGCCATATTAGGAGAGAGCAACAGCAATCTCATCAGATTTGTAAAGGAGTGTGCTTTTAAAACTTCAAGCTTAATAAGAAGATAATTTGAGGTATGGATTGTCAACTTCTGTTATTAATAATAGACCTCACACACATATATTCGGCCTTGTGATCTTTGCAAAAAAACATTAGCTCATGAATGTAATTTATAAGTAAATAAATATACATATAATGGAGGGTGTGTTAAAAGTGTTTCACTCTTGAGGTTGAGACCTCTTAAAAGTCACCTGAAAGTGAGCTCAGCGTATCAAACTGATTTATTAACTTGTTGGGTGAGTTAATTTTTTTAATGTTGGTGCTGTCGTTGAATGTGGGAGGGACCTGTCCCCTTCAAGTGCAATGTGCAGAACCAGGGGCTCTCCAGTGTTTTGTTATGTTCACACTGTTTTAAAAGCCTGGGGGAGAGAATGACATCACGGAAAAAGTGAGGACACACCTTGGTGCTGGGCCTAATGAGAACCACCCAGAGCCAGGAGCTGAAGCGCTCTGTGGTAGAGAGGGTGCCTGGGGCCCTCACAGAGAAGCACAGGCTCCTCCCAGCTTCACACAGTCCTCAAAGGGCACACACCTCTGCTGCCCTAACCTGACTCCAACACCACCATTCAGGGAGTAGAGACAAGGAGATGCACTCCACTCTCAACCAGAAACTCTGCTCTGAACCTTTTGGTTTCCTCTCCTTCTACTGCACAAACCTTGCTCAGGGCACAGTCACTGAGCAGCCAGAGTTTACATACAACTGTGATTAAATGATAAAGTGTCAAATAATCCTGACTACTCCTTCCACTACAGAAAATGGTCCCTTGAACCCCTGAGCTACATGGTTTCTATCTCCCCTACAATGCTGACCAAATTTGTCTTCAAGTATTGTTACTTAGAGTTACGTGTATGCATGTTCTATCTCAAGGACGTGGGCTAGGCCTCAGGGAGGTGGGGACCCTGGTTAGCCCTGAGGTCTCGATTATAAATAGTTCTCATTAAATTCATGGGAGGCCACCCAGATCCTAGCATTACTGTGAAGAGACTGGGATGGAGAGGACGAGGAGTGTCAGACCAGTCAGGGACTCAGATCAGGATGTGGATTACGAAGTAAAGGCTTGATAATGGAGCAAGACTTGACCCAATTGTGGAAGAGTCCAGGGAAGGAAAGGTCTGGAGAGAAAGCTGGAGGGTCAGGAAAGAGTCACTAGAAAGTCCTTCTGCTGCAGGCACGTCTAGTTGCCAGTGTGGGGCCACGGAGAGAACAAGAATAAGCCACATTTTCTAGCACCTTCTGTCTTTCATTGTATCAAACCAGGATAACCAGAGAGGAGTGGTAGCTGCTTTTTTTTTTCTTGTCTTTGGTTTTCAGATGGCCACTGCTATTACGCTGGTTGTCCTCAAATATTTTTGTGCCCCAGGCTTAGCAGGTGGACTTGGCTCATGGAGGGAAAGACATTTGCAGGGCAGCATCTTGCAAACCTTACCTGCAGTTCAAACTCAACACTGCCCTTTTGATAAGTGGTTATCACCTGAGAAGGATGATTTCAGCTTGAGAGGCAGAAAGAGAGGAAAACAGTTAAGGGCCTGTTGTATATTGTACTTTTCTAAGATGGCCACTGCTATGGACTGAATTGTGTCCCCTCAAAATTCACAAGGTAAAGCACTGACTCCCCAATGTGACTATATTAGGAGACAGGGCCTTTAACAGGTAATTAAGGTTAAATGAGGTCCTAAGGGTGGGCCCTAATCCAATAGAACTGGTGCCCTTATAAAAAGAGGAGACTCCAGGGATGTGCACCCACAGAGGAAAGGCCATGTGAGGGCACAAAAGAGAGAGGCCTCAGAAGAAATCAACTTTGTTGGTACCTTGATCCAGGACTTCCAGCCTCCACAACTGTGAGAAAATAAATTTCAGTCGTTTAAGCCACCCACTCTGTGGTATTGTTATGGCAGCCTGAGCAGATGAATATAGCCATCACAATATCTCCCACTCCACAGGCTTTCCTTCAGTGTGACAATGACACTGCTATGATGATAACGTTTTCAGTGGTGGGATCATGTCCTCTTCTCTTGAACCTGAGCAGGGCTTCATATCTACCTCAACCATTAGAAGACAGCAAAAGCTAAGCTCTGTGACTTCCGTAGCAAGGTCACGAAAACACTATGCAGTTCTGCCCTGTCTCCTGGGGACTCACACCCTTAGAACCCAGCCACCACGCTGTGAGAAAGCCAAGAAGCCACATGGAGAGGCCAGGCAATCCCAGGTGAGGTCCCAGGAAACCTGTGAGTGAGAGGGCCTTTGGATGATTCCAGCCCCAGCTGTCAAGTCACACCCTATTCTTTGTGCCTCACTGCCCGCCCCCCACCCACCCAGAAGAGGCTGTGTGGAGCAGAGACAAGCTGTCCCCACTGGCTTTGCCCAGACTGGAGGTTTGTGAGCAAAATAAATGACTGTTGTTTCACACTACCCATTTTGGGGTGGTTTATTATGCAGCAGTAGATGACAAGAACCGAGGTCTTCAGAACAAATGCTTCCAGGAGACCACCAGGGAGAAAATGGAGGCAGGTCAATATATAGGCTTTACCTGCCTTGGGGGTATTGTAGTCATTTCAGACAATCAAGCCGATGCAAGCCTCCAGCGTCAATCCAGATGAGCTTTTCTCAGAAGATTACACCCACTTTTACGATTCCTATTCATTTTCAGGCAGCTCTGAAAGTCTTTCCAAGGCAATTTTTCTTATTAATTGTGATCAAGCTCTGGACAGAGTTTAAAGAGGGCATATGTGCAGAAAGAAAATGGTGGAATCGTGAGGAGGAGCTGGAGGCTAGAATAATTAAAGGTTAAACTCTAGGTTTTCATTGGTATTTATAGAATTTTCCATGCTTGGTGTGAGGGGTTTAAAACCAGACTGAGCAGGGAAGCTCCCTTCAGCTCTTAGAGGAGGGAAAGGATTTTTAACACAGGGAACCAAGCTTGCCTGGTTCAAAGTTTTCAAAAGCAGCATAATTAAGCTGCTTTGTTGCTTCCAGTGATGCTGTAAAGGTGATGGGGGCTGGGAGAGGAGGCTCTGTGAAGAAAACAAAGCCAAATAAAACACTTTCTTTCCCTACCAGACACCTAGGGCTGTCAGCAGTGAGTCCCCAGGCCTTTGAAAGCCTTTTTCTGCCTCTGGTGATTGCCAGGAGCTGGGGGGAAGAGAGAATAGGAAGTATCTGGTTAATGGGTGCAGGGTTTTATTTAGGGATAATGAAAGTGCTGTGAACCGAGATAGAGATGACAGTTGTACAACATGGCGAAGGTACTAAATGCCACCAAATTGCTCACTTTAAAATGGTTCATTTCTAATGAACAAAATAAACTAATGAACAAAACAGAACCAGAGGCATGGAAACATGGAACAGACTGACAGCGGCCAGAGGGGAGGGGGGAGGGGGGATAGGAGAGGAAAGGAGGGGACCAGTCAAAGAGTTTGTACAAATGACCCATGGCCATGGACAATGGTGTGGGGATTGACTGTGGGAGTTGGGGCAGGGCTGGGCAGAGAAGGGTAAAAGGGAAAAATTGGGACAACTGTAACAGAACAACAACAATTTAAGATATGGTTAATTTCACATTATAGAAATTTTACCTCAATTTTTTAAAAAGTGGATTAGGAGGACACTGAAAGGAAACATGGAGACATGAACGGTTTAATGCATTAAAATGATAGGACTATTGGTGGATTCATTTTTATTTCTGAAAAAAAAATTGTTGAAACATAGTTTGTGCAATCTATTTTTAATGTGTTTAAGATAAAACCTGTCAGGTAAAAAATCTATTATATAAAACCAACTGTTAATGAACTATAATAAAATTCCTTACCTTTTCTTAAGACTTGTAGGGCAAGATTGTACAAAGCAAAAAACCATAAGGAAACAGAAATTAAGGACTAAGCTACTGCTTGTCACTTTTTAATATATATTAATATATGTTATGTGCCGTGTGTATTAATATATTATTAACAAAAATATATTCATATAAATTAATAATGAAGAATATAAGAGATGAGCACAGTCTGTCTTCACCACTTAATAAAATATGTATTGAACATCCATAGTGACCCCAGTATGATGCTGGGCCCTGTAGGAGGCCCAGAAGAAGGGTCGGGGTGGCCTTGTGGAGGTGACACCATAGGTCTACCTTGTGTGATACTCACAAGGGGGTGAGGTCAAAGAAGAGAGCGAAGTTGAAACATGCAAACAGGCTGCATAAAGGGAGAGGAGCATCTCAGCTGGGCTTGGAGGGGTGGCAGAATTTGCACAGGGGTTCTTCACGGTAAGAAAGAACAGGCAGGGGGCAGGAACACTGTTGTCTGTAGTCAGGGAAATGGAGGGGAGGGCAGAGAGCTGTGCCAGACAAACTAAATGAAGCATAGTTAAGGCTAGCCTTGAACACCTCTCTTGAAGGGATGAACAGTGCAGGCAGTAAGGAGTAGGGAGCCATAGTTGGCTCCTGAGCGGGGAATGGAAGCCGTATTTTCAGAGGGTATACTCTGCCAGAATGACAGCGGGCTCTGGATCCCCTTTCCTTTTCACCCAGGGGGCCCAGAGATGCCAAAACAAAGCCAGATCCCCAGGCCTGGTATGGATTATGGTAGCAGCAGTGAGCGATTTTGGAAACCCTATCATCTTACCGATGGTTTGTAGTCCCTCATCCCGAAACACTTTTAGAGAATAATGGTATGTCTTCTTAAAGATGGAGGGTTGAATACATGCATTTATGCCTCTGCTTCGTTCCAAAACCTCATGAAAATGATAGTAAAGGGATTTTCAAAGCACATTCACCTACAAATATATAGAGAAGAGGAAAGGGGAAAATAGCCAGGAGGTTTGGAAGCTGGAAAACGAAAGGTTGTTTGGTGACTAATTTCTGGCAGCGCCGAGAAACCTGAATCTTAAACTGGCAGCAGGGAAGCTGGGGAGCTATCTGAATTGCTCTGCAGAACCTCTCCCTCCTCCAACAACTCAGAAGTGGTAACACCAGGTACTTCTGGAAGGGGAGGTGAAAACAGACTAAGAACAGGAGGATCCATTAAAAGTCCATGTAAGAAGCAGTCAGATATCTGGATGCTTTCTGTTACTCTGTACACATAAGTGACTGCCCCTCACCTCCCTTCCCCTTATTCCAGACAGAAAACCGGACTTTTATTATCTGAAGAGGGTTAAAAAAGAGAGGGGAGGGTCTTGGGAAAGAGATACCAAGCATCGTTGAAAATAGGACACCCGGTTGAAAACAGGGAAATTGAGTGTAAGTTTTCTTAGGAATATCGTGTCCACAACCAAGTTCTCCTGCCCACTTAACTCCTATAACCTTGGCATTCAGGCTTAGACCCTCTAGGAAGGAGATGGAATACTGACATTAGAGATTTCCCAATTTAAAGGCCTAGCCAGATCACCATAGAGTGCTGGCTCTCAAACTTTAGCTTGCATCAGAATCTTCTGGAGGGTTTGTTAAAGCACAGTCTGCCAGGGCTCCAAATTCAAGAACTCTGAGGTGGGGCCTAAGAATGTACATTTCTTAGAGGTTCCCAGGTGAGGCTGCTGCCGTTGCTGGTCCAGAGACCATACTTTGAAAATTATTGCTCTAAAGTTTGTGATTGGCAAGCCACATCCTCATACATAGAGGGTCCCCTCAGCTTATTAGTGCCCTGTTATCAATGTGGACACATAACAGGTAATCACCAGACAGCTAAGGAAAACCTATAACATGAATGAGCAAAACCAAAACAAACAGGTGAAACAAACGGAAGGAAACAGAGACCATGCTGAAAACCGCGATCGTGTGGCTCACAGGCCCATGCTCAATCCACTGAACTACACCAGCCAGGGCTGAAATGTTATTTTAATAGCATTAAAGAGAAGCACTCAGTGAATGTTTTAAAATTTCAGAGGATAATAATTGAGCTACTGGAAATTTAAAATATGAGAGCAGAAATGAAAAATTAAGTAAAAGGATAGGACCATAAAGTTGGGAATGTTTTCCAGAAAATAAGAAAAGGAGGAGAGAAATAGAAAAAAATGATTAATAGTTCAATAGTCTAAATAAAAGGAGTTTCAGAAATAGAGAACAGACAGAGAGGAGAAAATATCAAAGAAATAAATTCAACTAAATTTTCCATACCTAAAAGACACAAGTTTATAGTGTGAAAGGACCATTGGAGTACCTAATATAGTAGATAAAATAGATCCACATAAATATGATCTATATCACATATATCATTATGAACTTTCAGGACACCTGAGAGCTTCTAAAGAGAAAATGTATATATACTATGTACACAAACTGAGAATCAGAATGGTTTTGGACTTCTCAATAGCAATGCTAGAATTTGGGAGGAAATGGAAAAATGCCTTTCAAAATTCTAAGGGAAAATGATCCAACTTAGAATTCTATATCCAACCAAACTATCAGTAAAGTATGAACATAGAAACTTACTTCTCTGACACGCACTGTCACAAAAAATGCTTGCGCATGCATCCTTTCTCAGGAAGCAACTGGCAGAGATGATCCACCAAAATGTTGGAAAAAATCAAGAAAGAGGAAAACATGGAATCCAGGGAACTAGAGATACCACCCAAGAGAGAATCAGAGGGAATCTCCATGATGAGGTAGGGTGACTCCAGGGTGACAGCCAAGCCCCAAGCACAAGGAGTAACTGGCCTAGCTAGGAGCCAGTCAAAAGCCCTTTGATGAGCTATGGCTAGGAAGAGGGCACTGAGGTATTTGGCACCATGAGAAATCTAGTAAATTGAGAAAGAGTTTGGGCCACAGCAACCTTCTTAAACCAGAGTGTGATAATAAAACTAACCGCAGACTGGCCCGAATTGCGATTTTCCATGCAAAGATGAAAAGGCCTGCCTCCCACCTCTGCCTTCCTCCACCAGCAGCCACATCTACATGCATACTTGGGAAGGCAAAAATTATCTAGGCCAATTTTATCACACTGAAAAGGGAAAGGAATCATCAAAGTTCAAACTCCCCATCATCAAATGCTCTCAAAATCTCCAGTGTGAAATTCCAAATGTCTGGGTCCAGGCGCTGTTATGAAAAGGAAACTGGTGATTGGCAAGGTTCATTGTTTTATTGAACAAGAACTTGCTGGGGTATAATTAGATGACACAGATTCCATTTCCTTGTTTATAGGAACATATTTTGCTGTTGCCTCGGAGTATGGCATGGCAGGTTTTGTGGCCAGAGATTTTCACTTATGTAGTATTTTTTTCGACGGTGTATTTAAGTCAAAAATGACACCAAAATAGAGAAGAGCAAGGGTGATTCAACTGTCCTCTCCTTCCCCTCACCTCAGGACTGCAGTGCAGATAAGGGTCTGTCACCTGACCCATTTCCCATCAGTGGAATTGGCTGCCTTTAAGTGATTCGTTTATCCTACAACTTCCATGGCATAAAATGTAGGACTGACCGGGATAGGTAAATATCTCAACAGGTTGAAATAAATAACAAGTCCTGCCCGTGGTCCAAAAATACCTCAAAACTGCATCTAAAAAATCTGTCCCATTGCTCCATGATATAATCAGAAGTCATCCAAAGGAGTACAAGACCCTGTGGTCCAGGGTTTGTCCCCACACTTCTGCCTGTTACTCATCCACACGCCCACCAGCAATGATAAACAACTGCCCCAACCCTCACTGTGAGCTCCAACTTCCTTATCTCACCTCAACATATCTCTATCCAGACCAAGGGTCATTTCCAGACAAGCCAGCAGCCCTCCTTACCTCTATGTCCCTACCCGCTCTCCACCTACATAGCCACCTTTCTCCAAGTTTCCTAGGACTGTTCATTGCCCTTGTCCCCTTGAACTGTAGTCAGAGAGGGTGGAGAATGTAGATTTTTTCATCTTTGAATCTGAGTACCTTGCAGAATCTAACATGGACCAGTTCTTAAAAAATACTTGTTGAATGAATGAATAAATGAATGAATGAACAAAATGAATGCATGGGTAAATATGACTTAGGGGCTTTAGTAAATGCCACTTGAAGTTTTTATATTATTTGATTACCAAAAAATGCTAATACTGAAGGCTTATGCTATAGAGTCATGATCTCCAACACTCCACCAAGGTGTGTTGACAATTTTACAACTTCAACTTTTCTCATTGTTTTAGGCTAAAACATATATATAAAGTCAAAATGTAAATATTAATGAAAATTAGTTTCCTTTTTATTTGTAGATTACAGTCAATGTAACTAGTCTCTCAGTTTACCATGCAGATTGCCACCTGTGAATGCCCTTACCTGGCCAGTACAACTGTGAGTCGTGGTCACTGGTAGCACCTACATGATTTCAGGAGAAGAACAGGAGGCCTGCTCCCTCCTCCACTGTCAGCAATTGGTGACACATTGCAGCTTACAGGTGCCTAGGGATGTGGATGTGCTGATCATGTGACCTAGTTTTAGCTTAACTCCCAAATGAGCCATAGGGCTTAAAAGATTCCTGCAAAGAAACCATGTGTTAAAAATAATACTAATAACACAAGCACGCCCAAACAAGATGGAGACAGAGCAGATGTCTCTTCCACAGTATGAGCTCTTTGTCAGCCACATCATGAGGCCAAAACAACCATAATCAAATCAGATCTGAGATGAAGTCGCCTCCAAATTGAAAATAACAAGAGACAATTTGAAACACAGGTTTCCAACCACTGCCATTTTAATGGCAAGCCTGGCCTTGAGTGTACATTGTGTATTGAGGCTATCTAGTGAACACCAGGAGCTTCCAGAACAGAGGTCCTTAACCATAAATTAAATACATTGGCTTACAAGGGAAACCAACAATGTTGAAATCATCATCAAATTATTTTTTTGAATTGTGATATAGCTATTTCTGTGCTTTTTAAATCACTAAGTAATAAGATCCTGTGGTAGATCTAAAACACCCATCACTTGTGTAAATAAGTGTATGTGATATTTCAAGATACCTACAACAATAGCAGTGTGACTTCAACTGGTAACAAAATTGAAGCTACTGCTAATACTACTGAGGTGTGTTGCCTATGTTTGTAATTGAAGGAAATACTAAATTTTAGTCAGAAGCTAGTGAAAAAATGAAGATGTCAATATTTTTTCCATAAAATTCGCACACCCTGTGAATTCTATACTTGAGCCTCAGGTGAAGAGCCCTGGTCTAAATCAAAATAAAGGTTACTAAAGTCCCATTTCTCATAACCCCAGTACAAGGTGTTCTGTTAAGAGTCATTTTTAAGAAATCATAGCCAGCCTCCAACTGAATCGGAATTCACAGATAAAAACATTTATGACAAGCAGGCACAAAAACCAGTTATGCAATCTGCTCTTATAACTCAGTAAACTGCCAGATCTTGCCCCTTAGGCGTGCCAACAAGTACCTTGGCTGAAAGGTACATAGAGTATAAAAGTGACAATATTTAAGTGGCAGGATTCAACCACCCCTCAGATTAGAACAGGTACAATGTTCTCTGTTAGGCAGCAGGCCACAGGAGTAAACAAAGTTCATGGCCTGGAATGCCACAGTCCAGGGTGTTCGCCTCCAGGGCTCAACAGATTCATAGACCCCATTCAGGCAATGGCAGAGGTGCTGGTACAATATTTCTAACCAGTCCCCATGTCTTGAATATTACTGATTTTATCAAAGAAACTAATTTCTAACAGGTTGAAATGCTAATTGGTGAACCCTCTGGAATAGATGTCCATAGTTGATGTGTCCCCCCTACCCCTGCCACGGCCAAATTCATAAGTTGAAACCCGAACTCCCAATGTGACTATATTTGAAGATGGGGCTTCTAGGGAGACAATTAAGGTTAAATGAGGAGACACCAGAGAGCTCTCTGCATGGACAGAGGAAAGATTGCATGAGGACACTGCAAGAAAGCAACCATCAATAAACCAGGAAGAGAGGCCTTGCCAGGAACCTAATTTGCCAGCACCTTGATCTTGACTTCCAGCCTCCAGAATTGTGAGAAAAGAAATGTTTGTTGTTTAAACCACCCAGTCTGTGGTATTTTGTTATGGCAGCCTTAGTTGACTAGGACACCTGCCCTTGATGGATGGGCTCCTGACTATTCCAACCAATAGCAGAAGTGACACTCTGTGACTTCCAAAGCTGCATAATAAAAAGCCATGTAGATACTGCCTTTTTTTCTTTCAATGAACTTTTTATTGGCCTCCTGCCCTGCCAAGGGGTGCCCCACTTCTGCTGCCTTTAACACCTCAAAACTTTGGTGTTGTTGACCTCAGACACCACTCTACCATCAACAATCCTGCAAGTTGTGGTCTTTTGGATAGTTTGTAAAGAGGGGTTCTTGTCCAGGGCATCAACAAGATTGAAGTCCTCCCCTTCTTCCAGTAGGCTGCGGTAGGTGGCCATCTCAGCCTCCAGCTTGACCTTGATGTTCAGGAGAGCCTCATACTCCTGGGTCTAGCGCTGCCCCTCTGCCCAGGTCTGGGCCAGCTCTGACCCCAGACGCAGCAGGATCCCATTGAGTTGTTCCATCTGCATGGCATAGCATGTCTCTTCCTCCCTCAGGCTGTTCTCCAAACTGACCTTCAGATTCCTCATTGAGTCCAGGTCAATTTCCAATGACTAGATCATATGTCTCAGCTCCGTGAATGTCTCAGCAGCGTGTATCTTGGTGGTCTGCAAAGTGACCACTGTGGTGCTCTGTTCAATCTGATGGGACCAGTACTTGTCCAGCTCCTCTTGGTTCTTCCAAGCCAGCTTGTCATACTGGGCCCAGGTGTCTGCCACGATTTTGTCGAGGTCCTAAGATTTGGGGGCATCCAACTCCACAGTCAACCCAGAATTGGCGATCTGGTTTTGTAGACCATTTACTTCCTCCTTGTGGTTCTTCTTCATGAAGAGCAGCTCCTCCTTGAAAGCCTCAATCTCTGTCTCCAGCTGCAGCTGAGTGATATTGGTGTCATCAATGGCCTTTTGGAGCCCATTAATGTCATTCTCCACAGACTGGTACATGGCCAGCTTCATCTCACACTTGACTCTGAAATCATCAGCAGCAAGGTGGGCATTGTCAATCTGCAGAATGATGCAGACGTTATCCACAGAATTTGCAAAGATCTGAGCCCTCAGGTCCTCCATGCTCTTGAAATAATGTCCCCAGTTTCTGACCTGGGGTCCCTTCTTCTCTAAGTGGTCCCAGATTTTGCTCTCCAGTCACTGATTATCAGCCTCCCAGCTTCTTACTCTCGCCAGGTGGGAGACCAGGTGGTCATTCAGGCATTGCATAGTCTCCTTCTCTGGATGCCTTCTATGGCCCACCAGAATCCTGGCCATCCCTGTGGCCAGGCCCCTGGATCCCCAGCTGCTCTGCACACTGGTGGAGCGGGACACAGAGATGCTGGCTGCACTGCTGGCTGGCCGGACCTGGTAGCTGGGTGACTGCACAGAGCCCTGGATCCAGTAGCTTGTGGAGAAGATGGAGTGTGTGCTGAAGCTCGTGTTGTTCAGGGAGAAAGGTGAGAAGCCGAGATTCAGGTTGAAGATTCTGATACTGCCTTGTTGAGGGGAGGGGGCACTTGCTACTCTCAGGGTCTGAGTCATGGAGTAAGAAGTCTTTTGCTATGGGTTAAACTGAGTCCTCCTAAAAAGATATGTTGAAGTCTTAACCCCCAGTAGCTTGAATGTAAACTTATTTAAATATAGGGTCATTGCAACTGTGACAAGCTAGGTTAAGATGAGGTTATACTGGTGTAGGGTGGACCTTAATTGAATATGACTGGTGTCCTTATGAGAAGAGAGAAATTTGAACACAGACACACAGAAGGAAAGGAGAAGACACAAGAAGACATAGGGAGAATACTATGCTAAGACAGGAAGAGAGATTGGATAGATATAGATATATCTACAAGCCTAGGAATACCTGGGGTTACCACAAGTGGAAAGCAGCAAAGAAAGATCCTCCCGTAGGGTCTTTGGAGGGAACACGGCCCTGTCAACACTCTCATTTCAGACTTTTAACCTCTGGAACTGTGAGATAACAAATACCTGTTGTTTAAACAAGCCAGTTTGTGGCACTTTGTTATGACAGTACTAGGAAACTAATATATCCTTCTAGCTTGAGACTGCCATCTTAGTAGTCCATCAATAAATAGTCACAGCTGAGTGTGAGCTGTAGCCATCCTGGCCCAGGTGCCAGCCATGGCAGGGAAGAAGCCATCTTGGAAGTGGATCCTCCAGCCACAGCTATTAAACTCTTTCCAGCTGAGATCCCAGAACTCATGGAGCAGAGACTAGTTGTATCCCCCACACCCTTGCAAAATTACTGACAGAATCCATGAGCTGTTATGTTGGTTATTTTATGCCACTAAGTTTTAGGATAGTTTGTTTTGCAGTGATAGATAAATGGAAGAGATAGTGTTATCAAAGGGAGGGGGAAGGATGCTGGACAGGCAAAAACAATATTACAGAGCATATTTTTTCCTTTGTTTCTGTAGAAGATGCTCTGTAAGATGTGACCTGTGGCTGCATGTTGCAGCCACAACAATCATTGTTTTTTTCTCCTTTCTGGCCAAAAAGGCAGGGCTGGCTCCATAGGTGTGTGACCTATGCAGCTGCACAGTGTCCTGCACTCAGAGGGATGCTGCATTTTGTGTAATGCTTTGCTGTGGCTGTCTGGAAATTCTGAATACTCTTTTGAACAAAGGACCCTACATTTTCATTTCTCACCAGGCTGTACAAATTATGTAACAAATCCTGGCTGGAGCTTGAGCAGCCATGTTGAACAACAAGATGACTTTAGAAATGGAGGATACACACCACAGATAACATAAAGGTGACGGAGGAGTGGATCTAGGAACACTTCATAGAGAAGAGCTACCATACTAGTCTTGAATTGCCTTCCTCCAGACTTTTATATGACTAGACTCCTTTCCTGTTTAAGCCACGGTTAAGGTTTTTAATTACACTAAGCGGAAACTAACCCCTACTGAAACAATGTGGGAATATGAACTCTGAGTCCCCCAATATCTATTCTGAAAACATAGCTGTTGAAGCAAAGTCTATACATCCCTACCTCTCTTGTAGATGGATGTGACTATGAGACTAAATTCTGGGATATAAGAATGAGATATAAGCAGAAATGCAGTTTCTGCTTTCAGGTACGATTTCCAGAAAGTATCCTTAAATAGAAATTGTGTGGTTTTTTTCATCCCTTCCTTCTCCCTGCTGGCTGGAATGCAAACGTACTGAATGGAGCTCCTGCAGCCATCTTGGGGCATGAGATACAACCCACGCTGACAATGTCATAACCCCGAGACTGAAGGAGCTTGAATATCTGACAATTTTGTGAAATTACACTACCAGATCTAGACTGCTTAGTCTGGATTTCTTTTATGTTTGAGAGAAATAAACTTCTCTATTTCTTAAGCCACTATTATTTTAGAGTTTCCAGTCTCTTGTACCGAAACCTAATTCTAATGGATGCAAACTCAAATCCAGGGCTTTGTTCTCCTGAGACCAAAACTTAATTATGAATTACTTTTCAAGTAACTTCACATTTTCTTATTTAGACAAGATCTTAAAACCTTCTGTAAAACTCCAATTTTAGAAAGTCAGCTTAGCCCTGGCTGGTGTGGCTCAGTGGATTGAGCATCAACCTGCAAACCAAAAGGTCACCAGTTTGATTCCCAGTCAGGACACATGCCTGGGTTGCAGGCCAGGTCCCCAGTTGGGGGTGTGCCAGAGGTAACCGGTCCCTGTTTCTCTCCCTCTCTTTCTCCCTCCCTTCCTTCCTCTCTAAAAATAAATAAATAAAACCTTTAAAAATAAAATGAAAGTACAGATGCAGCTCTTCTTGTTTAAAAAAATGCTTGTTAAAAAAATCAGCCTGAATACCGTGGTAATAGGAACTTATTTAAGGGGAATAGATGGTCCTTTTGTGACCTACTCCTCTTGTTTCACTGGAGGCTGAGAGACATGCCCCCTGTAGGCATGCCATTAGCCTTCATGGGCATAGTTGAGCTATGACTGAGCTCTGAGGGAACTCACCCCCCATAACAAGTTATCCTAAATGCTGCACAAGTAACCCCAAATATAGTGGCTTAAAAACAACAACAGTTTATTACATCTCTCTATTTCTATGGGTCAGGAATTCAGGTAAGGCACAGTGGAGACAGCTTGTCACTGCCCTATGATGTCTAGGGCTTCATCTAGAGCACTTAAAGTTGGGGACCTAGAAGACACTTCCATGGTGGCAAGGTGGTGCTGGCAAATTGGTTCCTTCCTCCATGTGGATCTCTCTCTCTACAAGGCTGCTTGAATATGCTTAGAACATGGTGACTGTCTTCCCCCAAAGCAAGCAATCCAAGAGGGTAAGGCTAAAGATGCAGTTCCTGTTATAACTGACCTCGAAAGCCACATTCTAGCACATCTGCAGGAGACTATTGGTCACAACAAATTCAGAGTTGATTCACCCTGATTCTGTGTAGGAGCAGATTGCAGAATAACAAAATACTAGGAGGCATGGTTCATTGGGGCCATCTTGGAGATTGGCTGCCATACTTGTCTTCATCTGTATATGTGGATAATGACGAATAATAATAAGAAGGACAGTAGGTCAGATGATCATGGGCTCTCCTGACTGTCTTCAGGCTCAAGACTTGAGGAGAGTTAGTGTTTCAGTCCAAACTCAAGGCAGGAAAAAAACTTCCCAGTTCAAAGGTAGGCAGGCAGGAAGAGTTCCCCTTTACTTCCAGCCATCAGGACTAGATTCCAAGCAAACATTAGAAGGTACAGGGAAATATGGGGAAGACCACTCTTTTTAAGGACACTCCCCACTTCCCAGAATTTGCATGAAGTCTTCCACTTACATTCCATTCACCAGAACTTAGTGACTTGGCCACATCTAGCTGCAAAGGAGTCTAGAAAATAGAGTTGTTTTTTCTCCAAGAGGCTATGTGCCCAGCTAAAATTCTATTACTTATAAATAGTGGGGGAAAGAGCTATTTAGGGACAACTAATTGCTTCTGCCATGGGGACCTTCCAGCTTGTTTGGAACAGAAAAGAATTCATTCTCTATGTCAGGGTATAATGTAGGCCTACCTTCTTCCCTTCTAAGTCCAAGATACAGTCTACACAGCTTAATAAATAGGACTTAGAACTTTGCAAAGCCTGGTTACTAAGTATTTACCAGTTTGGTCTAAGTCACATGTTCTCCTGGCTAACTGTTGGAAGGATGACGATGAAACTCCAAAGCTAAACAAAACATTTCATGTTCCTTGTCACTGGTTTGGTTCATTGGTTATGCTGTTAACTGATAAAGGTTTCTGTTTCTTCTGGATCACTTGTGTCCTATCATCCAGTAAGAACCAGACATCGGCATCTTTTTTGGGGGGGTGGGGGGCAGTGAATATCCTGTGGAGGAAAGACCTGGAACTTCAGCAATGCACATAATTATACTAGTTCAGTTCTAGAGAGTACATAGAATGAATAAGCTTTTAACGATCCCTGTAACCACACCAGATGACAGAGGTTTTCTCACCCCCCAGTTCTGGGCTCTGAGATGGAGGATGGGCCTTCAAGGTCTCTGCTGCTAAGAGAAAAGCAGGCGTGGGAAACAGAATGCTGCCAGAGTGTAAGCCTAAACAGACATTTTCTTCAAAGGATTGACTCAGTGGTTTAATTTTTAAATCTGGCTGTGGTTGGTAGAACTGAGATACAAAACGAAATTGGTGTCCCCTGATTAACCCTTCCAGCCACTGGGTGCCACTATTGATTTGTTCAGTTAACCAAACTATAAAAATGCTTTAATATAGGGGGAAAATTCTCAGTGTAGGTTACTTTAGTAAAGCAGGAAGTGAAAGTTCAACCAGAAAAAAAGTCTCTGTGTGTGTGTGTGTGTGTGTGTGTGTATATATATATACATATATATATATATATATATATATATTGCTTTAGATGTATGTTGGTTAGTTTTTTTCCTGACTTCCTCTCACAAGACAAAGGCATACTTTTATTTCTCTGTAGTATCTCCTCCTTGATCTTTCTCTCATAATGAATTTTAGAGTAACACTTTAACAATTGCTTCAAAAATCATAATATTATGTTTCCTAAAGTTTCTTACAACTCTCAAAAAAGAAATATGTACAAACTCTACTGCTGTGATATTTGCAGTAACTCTCATATATCATCATTAATAACAAATGTTTATAAAGTGCCTACTGTTTGCCTGAGGGTGGAGAATAGAAAAATCAACAAGGTTCCTGCCAACAAGGGTTTACACTCTCTCTATTAATGAAAATATGACATACAGTCAAGAATAAAAAGGTAGGTAGGTCAGTAGTTTGGGAACTATGGCTAAAACTTTGAGTTGCCTATTGAAGGCTCAGTTTTCCCCACCTGTGCCCCCCAACTCTCTCCATTTTCCTCAATGGCCAAGCCCAAATTTTGTTCTGGTGCTCATCCTTTAATGTGGTGAGGGAAGATAATCTCCTCCTCATTTCTAGAGGGTGTGAATCATGCTCGGTCTAAGCCAACCATGGCAGCTCCATCTTCCTTACCAAAGATTGGTTGAGTGTGGCCACGTGACCCAGTCTTAGACAATGGGACTGGAAGTAAAGTCTACTAGTAAAATACTCACAGAGAAGGAGGTATCAGTTTGGTTAAGCTGAACATGTAATGTCTAGAATTGCTTTAGTTGTCTTCAGACTATGAAGAGAGTCACTCCAAAAAGCCACAAGTAGTGGAGCAGAGAGATGGAAAGCCCCTTAGTTGCTAGACCCAGCTGGGAATAAACCTGCCTCAGAAGTTCTTCTCTTGTGGAGATACAGGCCCCTTTTGTTAAGCCTCTTTTAGCTGGGTCTGCTGCTTCTTGCAGCTGGAGGTACTCCCATGTCTACCAGCTACCTCATATATAGTAGCTCATCCATCTTCTACCTGCCTGCAAGAAAGACATTATTTTTTTAAGATTTTATTTATTTATCTTTAGAGGGGAAGGGAAGGAGAGAGGGAGAGAAAAATCAATGTATGGTTGCCTCTCATATGTTCCCTGCTGGGAACTGGCCTGCAACCCAGGCATGTGCCCTGATTGGGAATCGAACCACGATCCTCTGGGTCACAGGCCTGCGCTCAGTGCACTGAGCTACACCAGCCAAGGCCAGAAAGACATTATTAAACCCATTTTAAGGATGAAGCAATGGAGTCTGAGAGGTTAACACCACATCCAACATCACACTGGCAGAGCCCTGTTTTGAATACAATCAGTGCCCAATAGTTTTTTTTTAATATTTTATTTATTTATTTTTAGAGAGAGGGGATGGGAAGGAGAAAGAGAGGGAGAGAAACATCAATGTGTGGTTGCCTATCATGTGTCCCCTACTGGGGACCTGGCCTGCAACCCAGGCATGTGCCCTGACTGGAAATCAAACCAGTGACCCTTTGCTTTGCAGGCCTGTGCTCAATCCACTGAGCTACACCAGCCAGGGCCCAAATAAAGTTTTGATGGGTGAATGAATGACTGAGCAGGAAGTGCAGCTGAGTGGGTCACAGACCATCTTAGGAGATGTACCCTGCCCCAGTTTTCAAACCATCCCTCAACTGTCTAGCCTAAGTGTCTTCAAATTTATCCCAAACAACAGTTTTTCCCTGTTTTATTGAAAAACCCTCTAATCAAATTCCAGATTGAAGACTATCCTTACAACCAGGAAGTCCTTTCTTAAGTCTGACCGCAGACTCCTCTGTTGGAATGCAGTGTGCTCCCTGACCCCAGCACAAAACAGCCCAACATCCTCCTCTTTAGCAGGAGAAAGAAATGAGTGTCCTTGGATTCAACACCTCACTCTTCAGACAGAGCCATGACCAAGAAAAGAAATCTCACTTGAGACAAAGGCTGCTTGACTCTGTGTGGCTGCTACACTGACAGCCCTGGAGCTCCATTTCAGGCATCCTTCATGCCCCCCAGCCAAACAGAGAGCCTACACAGGAAAGCGATGCTTAAGCCATCTTTCTTTTGTTCAGTGTCCATTACAGGACGGTGATGACTGTTCAGCAGGCACTTTTCTCTCTGGCTTGACACCCAGCTCCAGAGCTGGGGCTTGAGGGCTGTCCTTCACCAGGCGCCACACTACCCCAGATCACTGCCAGATTCCCAAGGGCGGTGTTCTAGGCGAGGAAAATTGCTCCCGAGATTGCTTAAGGCCCCTGGGGAAATGACAAGGAGAAATTAATCTTCCATTGCTAATCTTCCTACTCGGCTGGATCAGAACTGTTGCCTGCAGGAGATCGTCGCCTGGCTCCGGCAGGGGCCCCAGGCCCTTCCACATGCCATGGGCAGGGGCCAGGCAGAGGTCAAAAGGAGGCCCAGCCTGTGATTCTCACATACCCTGCCCTGGGTCTATAGGACAGAATTCCCAACCAGTTTGGACCAAATCACTGATACTTGACAATGAGCATTTGCTTACTGCTAACCATCCAGACAACTGGAACGGGACCCTGCTCCAGCCTCAGCTTATATTACCCCTCCTCCTGCTGCCCCCTATCCCACTGGGGGCTCCAGCAGCCCACCCCCTTTCTACCACAAGGCCTGGACCTCAGCTGGGCCCTCTGTCTGGAACCCTTAGTTGCCACAGGCTTAATGACTTTCATGTCTGTGTCCCTGCCAGGCCAGGAGGACAGGAACCTTATGTATCTGCTTTGCCACTGTGTCCTTAGCACCTAGCACAGTACCTGGCATGTACTGACTACTCATAAGTAGGTGTTGGAGGAAGGAAAACATTCCTGTAGCTTAGGATGTGCAGAGCACTGACCTGCACACTTTGGAATTGAAGAATGAGCATGTAATTTTCATCATCATCATAGCCTGATCTGCACCAATTACCCCCCAGATTAGGTGTGATTACTCTATCCATTTTACAGAAGAAGAAACTGAGGTTAAATACATTGCTTGATGCAGTCGATCTGTTCCAGAACATAGGCTGATGATTGTATGCTACAGTTCCTCTCTCAGTGTAGGCTGTCTCCCCCATCTAGACCATATCCTGTTTAAGTATAGGACAGGCCTCTGTTTCCTCAGTATTTTCCCCAGTCCAGAGAAATCTAGGCTCTCAATAAGTACCAGTTAACAACTGTATGCAATTCAGCCAAAAGAAGCTGTCAGCCTAGCTTTCATGAGCTTGTGCTCTAAGTCTGAGATGGCAGGAGGCAGAATTCCCAGGGGTCTTCTCCATCCTGCTTGGGAGAAGCTATGGACTTTGGAGAGGGGGAAAAAACAGGACTGAGAGTTGGCAGGGCAAGGGACAGGAGGCTGTGCCATTCCAGAGCTTGCTGGCCTGCTACAGAGAAGCCTGACTCACCAGTTCCATGACTGGGAAATCTGGGGATCAGCATCCATTGGCTTTGGCACCCTGAGCCACTGTTTCAGTTTAGGACTGCATTAGGGTGCAAGTAACCAAGCACTCTGTGAACAGCATCCAGAACAAACCTCCGGGTTCTTTTTCTCAAGAAAGAAGAAGTCTAGAATTAGATGTGAGATCAGCAACTAAAAACATCAGGGACATTGTTTGTGAGTCTCTTGGCATTTCCTTTTGGTATCACAATGGCTGCTATAGCTCCAAGAGCATATTCATGGTTAAGGTAGGAAGGCAGGAGGAAGTGGGACAGCACCAAAAATATCTCTTACTTTCATAAAGAAGTAAAAGCTTTCCAAGAAATCTTTCATAAGACTTCAGCTTATGAGCCAATAGCTGGCAATGAGTCACATGGCCACCTGACTAGGAAGGGAACAGGGGAAGTAAGCTTGCAGCCCTCCCACCTAACAAAGCAAGAAAGGGGGTTGGGAATGGGGGTTGGTTGAGATTCCCCCAAAAGCAGGTAGCTTATGTGGAAGGTGACTTCAGGGAGCTTGGGCGCCTGGGGGGAGTGAGGCTGAGAGAGAAGTTCATTCAGGTGATATTGATCAGCAAGTTACCATTGGGAGTAACTGAGGTGTGATCCCACTGGGGCTTCCCCTGAGAGGCTGTGTAGAAGTCACCTCAGAACACATCCCCACCCCAAACATCCAGCTCAGGGAAGCCAGGACTTTTACACACAGATTCCTACTCCCAATTGGTTGAGGGTTTCCTCAGGGTGCTAACTTTGTGGCATTTCCATATTGCCTGTTTATAGCAAGACCCCTGGTGCCAAAGAAAGCCCAATAGGCCAAGAATAAAAGAAAAGCAAACACTGTGGGCATTCCAGTAACAGCTCACCACAGCTGCAGGTGAATACAGAGGCAGGCTGAGGGGACAGAGGTGGGTATCAATGGTGCCTGCTGTGACCACCAACACTTACTGCCAGAGTGACATACTGGCAGTCCCCTTTTGACCGGCTCTCCTTGACTCTATGCCTCAGGACCCAGTGCTCAGTGACCCTGCCGGGACCCCTCACTCCAGCCCTCTCTCTGCTGGGTGCTTCTCTATATCCACACTCTCCCCTACCCCATCTACCTTCAAGTAGGCCCTTTGGTACTACAAAAAGAATGTGATGAAGTAATTTACAGCAATGTTGTAACTATACATCAATAACACCATGAAATTTTACATGCATTATTTTGTTTAAAGCTCATAATGTTGTACCCTGGCTAGTATAGTTCAGTGGATTGATCATGAGCCTACAAACCAAAGGGCCACTGGTTCAATTCCCAGTCAAGGCACATGCCTGGGTTGTGGGACAGGTCCCCAGTGGAGGGTATGAGACAGGTAACCACACACTGATGTTTCTCTCCTTCTCTTTCTCCTTCCCTTCCCCTCTCTCTAAAATAAATAAATAAAAACCCTCATAACATTGCTTGTTAGGGAATCTGAGGCTCAGAGAAGGTGAATAACTTGCCCATGAATAATCAGCCAATAAATTGACTGAACTGAGTACCTTCTAAAGGCTTATACTCCAAATATTAAGGTTTTCCTACCTCCTCACGATGCCTTCCATTTTCCTGTCACGAGTAGGTACTCAGTAAATATCTGTGCTGAATGGACTTTTTCACCACAAAAGAAAAAAATGTTAATTGTGGGAACTGTAGACATGGAAGAATCTGTTAAGAAACATGTTCCAGAGTAAAATCCAAACTCCTTATCCTAGCCAACATGGCCCTGCATGATCTGGTCTTTGCCCACCTCTGCTTTCATCTCATCTCTTTCTTCCTGTCTAACTGCCTCACTTCCACAAGTTTCATCCTTCACTAATTATGTTCCTGCTCCTTCAACAGGCCACAATCTTTTTTGACTCTGAGCCTTTGTTTTCGCCGTTCCCTCTGTCTGAAATATTCTTCCCCTGATTCTATCATTACTGGTTCTGACTTAGCCTGAAGCTCTCAGGTTAAATGTTGCCTCATTGTCAAGAGTTCTCCCTAAAAATCCATTCTTTTTTCCTTTGATAAATAACTTCCTATTTTTCACTGCTGAACACATGGTCGGTCAGGAAAAGGTCTACACTTCCCTGTTAGGTGTGGCCGTGTGACAAAGTTCTGGAAAATAGGGTGTAAAATGAAGGGGTGTATACAATTCACGTGTCCTTAATGAGGAGTCTGCTTTCAACAGAGTTACTTCTTCTCTGCCCATTGGAATGGGTACCAGGAGGCTGGAGCTCAAGTGGAGGGGACCAGGGTGGTTGTGAGTTACATAGAGAAGCCTCACAACCACCATGGTGCCAGAGCCGCAGGCATCTATGGTCCAGGTGGCCTGGAGGCCAACAGCATTCTCAAGCATGGGGAAATAGAGCTCTAAAAGTGTTCTACCGCCCTATGACGGGTTCAGACATGGCAGTGAGGCTGCAACACCAAGAGGCCGCTAGGTAGCAATGAGGGAACCAGAGTGGATTTAATGGACCAAAGACCTTGGCAACTCTAAAAAGGTCAGCAATAAATGAATCAGGAAGAGAAGGTGGAGCACCTTGCATTTTGAAAGCAGCAATATTTATGATATCACATACTGTTTCAGATCCTCTAACAAGAGATGGAATCTATTTCTTTCTCCTCTTGGGCAGGACTTTGTGACCACCTTGACAAATTGAATGTAATGAAAATGATGTCACACAATTTCTGAGGACTAAGCCATGAAAGGCAAATTGTCTTCTCTCTCTTTCTCTCACCACCCCCTGACCCCACCCTTCTTTCCTCACCTTGTTGGGAGTCTAGGTGCCACACTATGAGGAAGCTCAGGCCACAGGCAGAGGCCACATGTAAGTCTTCCATCTGACAGCCCCAGATGAGGTCCCAGATGACACCCAGCTGTCCAAGGGTGTCTCTGGGGTGATCCCAACCTCTAGCATTTGAGCCACCTCAGCTGACACCAATTGGAGCAGAGATAGCTGTCTCTGCCAAGCCCTGTTCAAATCACAGATTTTATGGGAAAAATCAATGTTGTGCTTGTTTTGAGTTTTGGAGAGATTTGCTATACAGCTAGAGATAGATAACCTGATGGGCAGAGGTCAGCAAGCACCAGTGGTGGCATGTGGGCCCCTTCCTCATGCTAGGGCCAGAAGTCAGCCCTTGATTACTCCTGGGGAGAAGGGCAGAAAGAGGTGAGGATGGGGGAGAATTGTAGTTTCCCTAAAATGGACAAACTTTAAATTGGAAGTGCCTGTGCTGGTTTGAATTGGCACGCTGTTGTTTTTCACCAGCAGTGGAAATGAGATCTCTGGAGCCAAGGTAATTTTAGTTTCAGGAAAATAAAGAGCACTACTCTTTGCACACCAGACTTTGTGACCAAGCAAAAAATTCCTACCCACTTTACAATTTCGGGCTGGGGTGCTTCCAACCGCAGCTCTGATTCTAGCTATTTCTACCTCCTGCACAGGCACTAAATTTATACACACAGACACTAATGCTGCACGGGCTTTTCCAGCAGGAAATCGTGATTTAGCGGGATAAAGTCAGGGGCCCTGGAACCAAGTGGTTCTCCAAGTTCATATCTCTACCATCTCCATCCCACCTGAGGCTTTTGCTATGGGAGAGAAAGGAAGGATTGGTGTGGGCAGAGAACCCCATCTGGGCCCACTTTCAGGAGTGGACACTCACAATTGAGTTGCAGTCCCACCTGCTTACATCCCTTCTTCTTGGCCTCTGCTCAGAGGGTCACATGCTAGTCTAGTCACTTTGTGAACAATCCAGGCAGAAGGTGCCTCCAGGCATCCCCAGCCTTCGCATTCTGAGACAGATGTTTTATGACTCAAGAGTTTTGGGAAGGCAATCTTGCTTTAAGTATTCCTATTGTAATCTACATCGTAAGTTTTTACAAAGTACATTTTTTTTTTTTTGCTTTGGGATACCTGAGACAGCGATCTGTCCCCAAACACGCCTTTGGAACTTCTTGGCTCACTTCGCGTACAAGTTGAGAAGTGTGGTATTTTTTTTCCCTCCTCAAACAAATTAGGTGCATATTCTCAGGAATAACACATGGTTGCCATTAACGCTCGTGATGTTTGGGGTTTGGTGTAAACCCACATTTTATCCATTGAACTATTTCTTTTTTCCAAAATAGTGAAAAGAACTACAAAACACAAAAGCAATTACATGACTTAACTTTCCATCTTTGTCAAGCCCTGATTAAAAGTGGAAAATAATACCAGCACTTAGGTTTCCTTCTGGAAAGGCAAGAAGAAAAGGAAATTTGTTGTGATGGCTGCTTTTTTTTTAATGCCATAAACTACCAGTGGGGAGGATAATGGGAATTCCTAAAAATGTAAGAAGCTAAAATGACAGGCTTTTCTCATGAGGGACAAAGGCTTGGTGACAACTCAGGTCCTAGAGAAATGTGAGATGTTTGTGATCATGATTTTTGGGACTATTGTTTAGACTCTGGTAATTCACCTCTGGTAGAATCCGAGGGAGACTCACTGTGATATTGTGATTTATAATAAGAAGTACAGGTGTGTGCCCTGCTGGTGTGGCTCAATTGGTTGGGCATCATCTGGCAAAGTGAAAGGTCGCCAATTCAATTCCTGGTTGGGGCACCTGCATGGGTAGCTAGCTAGTTCAGTCTCCAGTCGGGACAGCTAGGAGAGGCAACTGATCTCTCACATTTATGTTTCTCTCCCTCTTTTTCTTCCCCTCTTCCCCTCTCTCTATTAAAAAAAATACAGGGTGTGGCAAAAGTAGGTTTATAGTTGTTTGTATGGAAAATAATACAATAATTAATAAATAATACAAAAAAGAAACTCATGTTTTGTGTACTCACAACTGTAAACCTACTTTTTCCCCATTCCCGAACTTCAGTTTCTGGCAGAGTTCCTAAAACCCCTGGCATTTCTTAAGTGATAACCATAACAGTATCTTTTGTTATGTTAATCAAGTTAATATTGGAATAAGAATGGGGGCTGGTCACTGAGGAAACAACCCTGTGATTTGGAAGTTTGGAACTTTTGGTCCCACCCTCCTGACCTCTGAGGAGGAGAAAGGGGTTAGAAATTGAATAGATCACCAATGACCAATGTGTTAATTGATCGTGCCTATGCAATGAAGCCTCCATAAAACCCAAAAGGTACCAGGTTTGGTGAGCTTCTAGCTTGGTGAACACATGGATATGCTGGTAGAGTGGTGGCCTGGAGAGAGCCTGGAAGCTCCATACCCCTTCTTACACACTCTGCCCCGCGCATGTCTTCCATCTGGATGTTTCAGAGTCATATCTTTTTATAACAAAACCAGTGATCTACTGAGTAAAATGTTCCTCTGAGTTCTGTGAACTGTTCTTATTGATTGAACCTGAGGATAGGGTTGTGGGAACCTCTGATTTATAGCTATTTGGTCAAAACAGGTGACAAACATGGATTTGCAACTGGCATCTGAAGGGGCGTAGCGGACTAAGCCCTTCACCTGTGGAATTTGATGCTCTCTCTGGGTAGAGAGGGTCAGACTGGAGTTGAATTGTAGGAGACCCTGCTGGTGTCCAGAGCATTGCTTGCTGGTGGTGTGGAGAGATGCCCCACAGGTTGGAATTGGGATCTGGACATTTTATTCAACAATGGTCTGCATCAGTGAGGGTCAGGAACTGTCTCCTGATTCACCAGCCAACCTTGTATTATCTCCCTGAGATCCCCTGAAGATTTTTGTAAGTGAGCTTGCATAGGTCTTCTCATGGTCATTTAGCTCTCCTGTACCCATTTCACCTGTCCTGATTTGGATCTATAGCCCTGGCCACAGTTTTGGCCTTCTGCCATCTCCCACCTGTGCATGATCCTTGGCAAGGCTGTAAAAGAACATTCTAGTCAAAGTAAAGAGGCTTACAGAATTCTGGTTTGCAGCCCATGCTCAATCCACTGAGCCACACCAGCCAGGGCAGAATTCTGTATCATATAGGACTACATTCATCTGCCTATAATAGAAACTCATAACTGTGGTAGCTTAATGGGAAAAAAGAACAGGTTTGTCTTAGATAGGAAGAAGTCAGGGTGAAACAGCGTCTGGAAGAGTGGCCCACAAAAGCCAGAAGGAGCCAGGGCCTGTCTCTACCTCCTTCAGCCTTGGCAATGGTGGCTCCATCTCCAGCCCCAGAAAAAGGAGAAAGCAGCTGAAGAGGCCATGCCAGCTGACTTTTGATTATGTCCCACTGGCTAGAAGGAGTCACATGGCCACCCTACTGCACAAATGTCTGGGAAAGTGGTTATTGGCTCTGGCTCTAAAGGACTTTCAGAGAAAGGCTAGTCAAAATTAGTGTTTAAGGAGCAAACCTACCATACCTGCACTGGTCTTTTTGGACTGATGCTGTGCTTTTATTTTAATTGAAATGTAATTGACATATAACATTTTATTAGTTTAAGGTGTACAACATAATGATTTGATATTTGTACAATATATATTGCAAAATGATCACCACATGAAGTTTAATTAACATGTATCACCAAACTTAGTTACAACTGTTTTTTGTGATGAGAACTTTTAAGATTTCATCTCCTAGAAACTTTTAAATATGCAATACAGTATTATTAACTATAGTCACCATGTTGTATATTACATCCCCATGACTTCTTTACTTTATAACTGGAACTTTGTATGTTTTGACCCCCTTTACCCATTTTTCCCACCCCCTGCCTATGTCAACCACCAATCTGCTCTCTGTATTTATAAGCTTGGTGTTTTGGGTTTTTGTTTGTTTGTTTGATTGATTCCACATACGAGTGAGATCATTGAGCATTTTTTACTTTCTCTGTCTAATTACACTCAGTATAATGGTCCATCCATGTTGTCACAAATGGCAGGATTTCCTTCTTTTTTACGGCTGATTAATATGGCATTGTATGTATATGCCACATATACTTTAATGATAGTATGTGTCTCTGTTTGCACTTTGCTTCAGCTGACAGGCTGGGCCTCGCAGTGACCAGGCTACCATGTGCAGTTGCCAAGGTCAATTCTCATATTAAGAATATCCAGCCCTGGCTGGTGTAGCTCAGTGGATTGAGCGCGGGCCTGCGAACCACATGATCACGGTCCAATTCCCTGTCAGGGCACATGCCTGGGTTGCAGGCCAGTTCCCAGCAGGGGACTCATGAGAGGCAACCATACATTGATATCTCTCTCCCTCTCTCCTTCCCTTCTTCTCTAAAGATAAATGAATACAATCTTTAAAAAAGAATATTCAGCATTCAAAGAATTGCTGGGATGATTAACCTAATTCCTAGAGCAATAAAAACTGTTTTCTATTACAAGACATAGAACCCTTCACTGAAACAAGTTTAAATACTGATTGAGGGATATATTGGCTCACATGATCTTAGACTCCAGGGGTAGATCTAGCTAGCTTCAAGCAAGCCTTGATCCAGCAACACCATTATATCTCCAACGTCCTAGTATCTCCCCGTTTACTGCTCTGACTTCAGAGGTACAGACTTCCTCCTCAGGTTTGCTACTTGAGGCAAACACCATTGTTGTTTTGTTTCTTATCCCCTCAGCCTGCCTGAGTTCACCTGCAGGTACAGAAGACATTTCATTGTAGTCTCACAACTTCCTTCCTTTAGCATCCACATAGCCGGGTTGCTCTGCCTCGATACTTTCTCCAACAGCAGGGGAGCTGGTACTACTACTGCATACAGGGCATTGATACCAGGAGACATTTCTCCCTGCAGCTATAAATGTGGTTTGCATTGTATTTCTATCGGACGGTGCTGCTGTAGATTCTACAGTAAACTATAGCCTATACGTCAAATCTGTCCAGCCACCTGTTTTTGTAAAAAGTTTTATTGAAGTCCAGTTGCTTGTAGATGTCCTGTGGCTATTTTTCCTGCAATGGCAGTTGAATACTTGCAACAGAAACCTTATAGCCTGCAAAGTCTAGAATATTGTTTCTCTGCCCTATACAGAAAATGTTTGCTGATCTCTGGTAGAGAATATCGACCCTAGAAACATTTCCAATTTTAGTATACGTGCTGCCAAAGAGAGTACTATTTCTAGGCTGCAAAAATATTACTGGCTTTCAGAAAAGAAGAAAAAATTGGTTATTTTTGGAATGCATGAAAAATATATATTTAATGTGTGTGCATACATGTGACTGGTGCATATGCATGTGTATTTGGGGGTGGAAAAAGGATGATGGCAGTTGTGTGGAAATTAATGCAGCAATGTGGACACTTCCTCCAAGATGCTGAAGTCCCTGCTTCCAGGTGATGACTGACCCAACATGAATTTTGACTAAAATGGAAAGTGATTCTAACAAATTCTTAACAACTTGCTAGAGAAGTATAAAACATATCCTTATTAGGCTCATGGTGGCAAAGTAAGTTGTCCAAAGTCACACAGCTTGTAGGTAGTAGAGCCTGGTCTCCAGTATTCTTTTGAAAGAAACCACCCTAAACTTTCAAAAGCAAAAAGGTTACCAGATGAAGTAAAGGTGATACATGGAGCTATTACTTTAGTCTGCCTAGAACACATTCTCATACCCCTTCTGATACCACCACTCCCACCTTTGGGGAATAGTTCCAGCTGTGGCCCTCTGGTACGGCTGACAGTAATGACAGTAATGACATCCCCACCCCCACCCCCAGGAATTAGCACACAAACTAGGCCAGAACTACACTACTTCCTACTGAACTGAGCAATTGCCTCCAGAAGTAGGCATGCGACCCAGGCCTGGTCAACTGGAGATCTTTCCCAGAATATTCTAAAGAGGAAGGGAAGGGGTTGCTGTAAAGATGTAATTCTGGGCTCTTTATTCCACTTACTATTGCTGTGTAACAAATTGTGTCAAAACGCAGCAGCATGAAACAACTGTTTCATCATGCTCACAGATTCTGTGGGTCAGGAATCTTGACCAGTAACAGTGGGAAGACTTGTGTCTGATGCCCAGTATCTGAGGCCTCAACAGGGAGGACTTGAAGGCCAGGAGTTATCTGATGGCTGGGGACTAGAGTCACTGGAGGCATCTTCACTCACACGTGGTGGTTGATGCTGGCTCTTAGCTGGGATCTCAGCTGGGGCTTTTATAGCCAGAACGCTTTCATGTGGCCTCTGCACGTACCTGGGGCTTCCTGACAGCATGGCAGCCTCAGACTTCTGACATGGCAGCTCAGGACTCTAAAGGCAATGTTCCAGTGAACAAGGCAGGAACTGTATGGTCGTTTATGACCTAGCCTTGGAAGTTGCATAGTGTCACTTTCTCTGTAGTCAAAGACCCACCCAGATTCAAGGGCCTAAAACATAGATCCCATCTCTTAATGGAAAGAATGTCAAGGTCAATTTGTAAGATGAGTGTCTGGGATGGGGATGCCACTGTTTGAAAATATAATATGCCATTCTCATGGCAACCATGTTCTCAGTAAGAACAAAACCACGGGCCCCCATGAGAGAGTGTGGAGAGAGGATCTGGCAGGCCTGTGGTCCCCTGTGCCAACACCTGAGACTCTGGTTCCTGGAATCACGTCTTAGATGTTAGAAGCTACCCCCGTCATCTGCCCCCAAAAGATTTTCTTTTTGCTCAAACAACTTTAAGTGGGTTTCTAACTCTTGCAACCCTGTGTTCTGATTGGTAAAATAAATAATTACTGATTTTGAAACTGAGTGAGGATTTTATTCATTTACCAAATATATACACAAGGTAATGTGCTAAGTACTGTGGAGGGACAACACAATGAGTAAGACACAGCTCTAAGTCACTCACAAGGTGTTTACAGGCTGTATTAGTCTGCTCTGCTTGCCATAACAAAGCACCACAGACTGGCAGGCTTAAACAACAGAAATTTATTTCTCAGTTTTGGAGGCTGTAAGCCCACGGTAAAAATGTCACTAGGGCTGATTTCTTCTAAGGCTTCTCTCCTAGACTTGCAGGTGGCTACCTTACTGTTGTGTTTTCACACAGCCTTTCCTCTGTGTGCACATGATCTTGATATCTCTCTGTGTGTCCACATTTTCCCCTCTTTTAGGCACCACCTTAATGGCCCCATTTTAACTTAATTACCCCCGTAAAGGCCCTATTTCCAAATGCAGGCACATTCTGAGGTCTGGAGTGGGGTTAGGTGAAGTTTTCAACATATTAATTTGGTGAGAACACAGTTCAACCCATAACTCAAACAATTAGGGATGATAATTATTGGAGACTGGAATATTGTTCAGCAAATATTCAATCATCTCCCTTTCCTTCTTGGGCTTTATGCTCCCCTGCTGAATGACTTTGGACTTGACACTATGACTTGCTTTAGCCAGTCAAATGTGAGCTGATATGATGCCAGCAAAGGGTTTAAATGTGTTTGCACCATTTGGCCTGCCTTTTGCTCTCCGGCAATCTGCCATATGATGAGAATGCCCCAGGAAGCTTCTGGTCCAAGGAGAATGAGGAGACATGCAGAGCAGGCCTGGACACAAGTTGTAGAGTGCAGTCAAACCAGCTGAGATCAATGGAACCCCAGCCCACATACCTGCCTATAAGCAGGAAATAAACATTTTAAGACACCGAGTTTTTATGTGTTTAAAACGTTTGTTACACAGCATTACTGCAGCAATGGCTGACTAATGTGATAAGTAATAAAGTAAATTACTCTAGCAAGTACACAAAAACCTTTTTCTCTATGCTGAATTTTATTTTACCAAAGATTCTGAATAGAGATAGCCCCTTTTTTACTAATGGTTAAACAGACAGGCCATGAATTATTTTGATTACCTAATGTACTTGACAAGGAAGGGAAGCTTTTCCCAAACCCATTGCATATGTTTTTACTTTCCAGAGGATTATTACTGTTTTGTGAGCATCAGCACTGAGCTAAGTGCTGACCTGGGATTCCAGGCAGTGCAGTTCATGCCCAGAAACTTTAACGCTGGAGTCACCTAAGGACCATCAGACAGAAGAGGTCATGGGCTAAGAACCTGTGAGAGGATTGTGAGTAATTCTATAATTATGCTGGTGAATAGAAGCCCAAGTTTACCTACCATCAATCTCAGGTGGAACTCCTTACATATTTCTAAGTTGAAATTTCTCAAAACTTACACATCCCTGGTATGTTCAGTTTCTTATTTCTAATCTTAGGAATCTGATCCCAAAATTGGAGGTGCGTTTTACACCCAACAGGACTCAAACACTGGTAGCACCATGTATCCACTCTTATTTTTCTGCCAGGATCCAAGATTTATCATCAACTGCATGGGATTTTAAACATTAATTGAAATTACACTTTATATGGCCTTAGTTCATCTGTTTTATTTTATTTGGGCTCACCCATTTCCACGGCATCTAGAAGCAAAGGTCATGACCTCTTTTGAAAAGGGCTCAATGGAAGGGAAAATGGCAAGTCTACGTGTTGAAGTAAAAGAATTTGGTTCATAAAATAAAACTAAGGCGACAGAAGGCAAAGGGAGTTTCCGCTGTTTGAAAAGGGGCTTTCTCAGCACAAGCTTGGAAAAAAAATGTTGATGATTTATGCAAATTAGAGAGGAAATGTGCCCCTAGGGATCTTGGCACAGAAGCACAAGTCGGAATTCTGGATTCGAGGCTGGCGGTGTCTCTGATTCACTCTGTGACTGGGGCTGAGCCATTTAACCTCTCTGTTTCTAAATACCCTCATCTATAAATGCAGGCTAACAACGCCGTTCTTCCTGCCCCTGAAGGGGAGGCAGTAAAAATGAATGAAATGTCGGGGAATTACTTCTAAGAGCCATCGATTAGAAATACAGCATATGGTCTTAATGAGAGCTTGTTTCTGCCACAAATTTTTCCCTGCTCCCTACGATCACTCCAGCTAGAGTGCCACGGAAATCAACTTCTCTCCTCAGCTATCTGCACATGCAGCTCTTAAAATCACAGAGCTCTTTAAAACAGAACTCCTGCCTGCTCTGGGTATGCATTACAAGGCCATGACTCCTGGCTCTGTTCTACATAGAGCCACGCAGCCCGGATTTTCTGAGACGATGGTGATTTAAAATATTCTACCCCATTGTCAGACCATGTGTTGGAACATGTGTCAGATCACGTGTCCTGATCATTGCTTCAGAAAATATGGTCGCTCACACCTTCACGGGAAAGGAAGCACCTGCTTGCTGCCTAAAGATCTCTTTGGAAACGGATGGGAGTACGCAATAAAGCTGTAGAGAGACCAATTGATTGATTGAGCGGTGTATATATACACAGGGAAAAGGGAGAGTGCTAATTCGACTCAACCATTACTGTGTGCCGAGTCAGGTAGGGTGAATTATTTCTTTATTAAGTAGCTAAGCTGATGCTTGGGCACTGAACTAAAGACTGTGATTACAGAAAGTAATACACAACATCCCTGGCCTTGGCAGCTTGCAATCCAGTGAGAGAGAAAGACAGGTCACAATTAACAAGCCGAGGACTTGCTTTACAGCTATAATGAGAGCAAAGATGGTTTGTAGGAAGGCAGGGAGGGCTTCACAGAGGTGGTGACACTATGGCAGAGTATTGGTGGATGAGCAGAAGCTCAGCAGAAAGGCTAAGGAGGAGCAGGCCTTCCCAACAAGTTGGATGAGCCCTACAGGGACCTTATAGCAAGCTCTGTTGGTGCCCCACCCATGTCCCTCCATCTACCCCAGAAGGCAACTGAAAAGACTTCCCAAATAGAATGAGGGCTTCCTGAAACTTCATTGGAAGGTGTTCTCTGGACTCCAACACTTGTTCAGCTGGCCACCATGTGTGAAGTCCTAAGTAACTAGCTTCCCAGAAATAACCCTCAACTAAATGCGAATGAGAACAGGGTTGCGCTAAAGCACAGTACTAGCTCTGGAGATCCTGACTGTCACATATTCAGAAAATTTGCTCAGCAATTTTAGAGAGAGAGAAATGAAGGAAGAAAAATATCAACATGAGAGAAAAACATCGATTGGTTGTCTATCAGAGGTGCCCGGACCCAGGACTGAATCCACAGTCTAGGCATGCACCCCCATCGGGAATTGAATCTGAGACCTTTCAGCTTAAAGGATCGTGCTCCAAGCAACTGAGCCACACCGGCCAGGGCTGCAGACCAATTGTTAAACAATTGGTAGCTTAAAATCAGCCACGGTGGGAATATTTACATCGTGGCAATTGGCAAATAGTGTAAACTGTGACATCCTTTGTTTTCCCCCCGAAAGCCGATTTACCAGCACACTACTAAACGAGAGTTGGATAAATACTCCAGTTCCTTCACCCTTCACTGGGGCAGTTCTGAGGGGTGTGTAACACAGGGTCCTAGACAGGCACCAGTAGGATTGAGCCCCAGTTGCCCACATTGGCAACCTGCTCATTATTGCACACTTCATTGGCCTTCCTCCCTTCCTGTCTCAATCACCATGCTTCCTGGAATCACCTCTCTTATGCCCCAAAATTCTTGGGTCAGGGTCAGCTTTTGGAGGTACCCAAATTAAGACAGGCATAGAAGCCAGAGGGAACATGCATTGTACATCAGGAGTAAGCAAGGCAGTGATGATGGAGGGCTATTAAGCCATGCAGAGAATGTTTAATTTAATCAAGGTGTTTCGAGGTTTTGAAAGAATTTAAGCAGGGAAAAGATGACAATATCAAGTTTTCATCTTAGGAAGTTTACTCAGGTGGCCGTGTGACAGATGGATGCAGAGGGACCAAGACAGGAAGCAGGATGATGATGGTGATGGTTGTGCAACAGTACAAATGTACTTAATAACACTGAACTGTGTACTTATAATGGTTAGAATAGTAAGTTAATGTTTTGTGTATTTTAGGTCAGTGAGAGGATCCAGGGAAGAAATGATAGGCAATTGGACAACCATGGGAGGTGCTGTGCACATAGAACACTATAGAGGTGCGCTCACTACAGCATTGCTTGTGGGGAACTCTGAGTACAGCCAATACTGTAGGAGCAGATACCAGAAGAGGAGGCTGGGAGAGAAATCCAGAGGGAGAGGAGGATGGGACACAAAGGAGAAGAGTGTCAAGAAAGCCAGGGTAAAGGCTATGTCAAGGAGGAAGTGTCACCAGTGCCACAGGCCAAAGAGAGGTTATTGTGAGGCTTAAATAGGTAAGGGTTTAGTATCTGATATAAGCGTCTCATCGAATCCTCACAAGAGCTCTATATTAAAATCAGTGAACTGGCCCTGGCTGGTGTGGCTCAGTGGATTGAGTGCTGGCTTGCAAACCAAAGGGTCACCGGTTCAATTCCCAGTCAAGGCACATGCCTGGGTTACAGGCCAGGCTCCTAGTAAGGGGCGCACAAGAGGCAGCCACACACTAATCTTTCTCCCCCTCTATTTCTCCCTCCTTTCCCATCTAAAAATAAATATTTTTAAAAAAGAAAGAAAGAAATCAGTGAACTTGCTGAATTTCCTTATTAATTCCAATAGTTGGACTATAGGTTCTTTTGGGCTTTCTATGTGCACAGCCATATCATCTACAAATAATGACAGTTTCATCTCTCCCTTTCCAATCTGGGTCCTTTTTATTTCTTTTTCTTGCTTTATTGCACTGGTTATGACCTCCAGTATAATAATGAATAAAATTAATAATAGCAGGCATCTTTGTGTAGTTCCTGATCTCAGGGGGCAAGTGTTCAGCATTTGACTATTAAATATGTTTGCTATAAGGTTTGTTTCACATATTTTTTATCAAAAGGAATTTTCATTCTCTTCTAAGTTTGCTCAGCATTACCATAAAGTGGTACTGAATTGTATCTCTGGTTTCTTTGGGTGACCCTGGGAAAGTTACTCAAACTGTAAACTGTAAAATGACCTACTGCTTTAGCATTAGATATATCTAGGTTCACATTCCAGCCATACCATTTTCTAGCTATGACTCTAAACAATTTAATTAAGTTTTCCCATATGGGAAATGGAAATAATTATAGTAATTCCATTATAGGAACTTGAGGGATTTTTGTAAACTGAAGAGTCCAAAAGCCTGGCTTTGAAGCAAGACTGGGGTTTAACATCCAAAGTAGTTCTCAGATATTCTGCAAGAACTGATATTACCAAGAACCTTTCCATCTGCTCAAGAAACCTCTCTGATGATGTATGGTGATGGATTTGAGCTCTTCCATCCACATATTCACTCTTTGCCTCCCAGGACTTAGGGCACAAACATGAGAGTGGTTGGTCCACTGTGATAGCTACTCTCCAAAGATGCCCTCCGTGGCCCATGCCTCCTGATATTCATGCCCTTGTATAGTTCCCTGCTTTTTAATCTGTATGAGTTTGTGACTCTCTCAAAACTAAGTGAATTGGCAGAAATGGTATGGCCTGATGTCCAAGGTTAGAGCAGAACCAAAGTTAGAGCAGATTTCTAGATTCTGTCTTGGTCTTTTGGAACACCCTCTCTATAAGACCCGATGTAAGAAGCACTACTACCCTAAGACCACCATGCTGGAGGACACATATAAGAGCCACATTCTATAGTCCTGGCTGAACCTAGCTTTCCAAGCCATCCCCACCAAAGTGCCACACATGTGCCTGAAGCCAACTTGGACCACATCAGCACATCTACCACCTGAGTACCACTGAGGGACCCCACATGGAACAGAAGAATCACTCATCCCAGACTTGCCTCAATTCCTTACACACAAGATCATAAGCTATAATAACATGGTTGTTATTTTAAGCCACTAAGTTTTGGGGCTGTTCACTACACAACAATATATAACTGGAAGATCTACCTTATGGGTTTAGTGTTTAGTCATGGAAATGTGCTAAGCAAACCTGTTGAATGCTCAAACCTATGACATACATCTTGTTTGACCGTATTCTAACCACTTGAGTTAACCAGATTAATAAGCAGTATTGAAGTTACTGAAAAAACAATGACAGAAGGAACTCATTTGTCCTCTAAATTTCCTGCATGCCTTCATGCGTTGAGTCCTATTAACAAGAAGAGGCACAAACAGATTAATCCTCATAGCAACCTCCAACATTGGTACCATGATGCCCGGTCATTTCTTAAGGAAACAAGGAAACAAAGGCTCAGACAGAATAACTATCTTGCTCAATATCACACAGCTAGTTAAATGGCAAAGTTTGGACTGAAGCTCAATACTAAGAACTGCAAAACCAAGCTCTTTTTTTTTTTGTCTTGGTTGGAAACTCTGAGTTGGCAATCAGGGAAATCCATTCATTGTAGCACAAGGAATAGAAGGGACTTGATGAGAAGAACACAGGAGCAAAAGTACAGCCAGGCCTCCCCAGGGGGCAGGACCTGGACAGTGAACCCCCTTCAGGAACCCATCTCTGCCCTCTCCGGGGCCCCACATTTCTGAATGTTACTTATTGAACTTCTTTTTTATTCTCTGCCTTTCTATAGACTGGCTTTCTGTGGCCCGGCATACATAGGCTCAAACACAATAGCCCTGCAGTCTGGCAGGGCTGACTACATAATTTGCAGGGCCCAGAACAAAATTAAAATGCAGGGCCTCAGCCAAGGACAGGGAAGTCAGTCTCCCCTTCCCACATGCCCACTGCCTCAGCCCAGGGCAGTCAGTGGCCTCCAAGGGATCACAATCTCCATGCTGGGGCATACTCGGTGTGGATCCATGGTGCATGAGAGGCCCCTGCCAAGTGGCCAACTACATGTGCTGTAGCCCTGCCAATCTGGTAGGGAAGACTGACACCTTGCCCCATTCCAAGACGTCATAAGACATACCCAACCTTCCCAAACTTAGCAACCAGACCCCTGCCAGGGGCAGAAGGAAGCAGCAGTCCCAAGGCCAGGATAGTGTGTGAGAGACCAGGAGGTGAGAAGTGGACATCTGTGAACCCATCTCAGGGAGGTAAGCCAGGAAATGGCAGGAGGTGTGTTGGTGCATAAGCTGAGGCTCCAAGGAGCAGTTGCATATTCCATTGTTCATCATTCTTCACCTACCAAACATAAATTTAAAGATAGTATTATTCAGAATGTCAAGATGGCTACTACAGAGCATTAAACCCCAAGTATGGAGCCCTAGAACACAGGACCATGTGACTACACTAGTCAGATGTCCTGACTGACCAGCTTTCTCTCTTCCCATATCCCATTCCCCAGTGGAGGTAGGGGGAGGGCAGGCAGGAACATGAGCAGCTCAGCCAGGGGCAGGCTCTACCTGCAGCTACAGCAACACAGAAGCTGCTGCCATCCCTACCCCCAGGGAGGAGATAAAGGCAGTTAGTTCTCAGAGGACAGGGATGACCCCAAAAGATCTCTACTGACTCCTCTCCTACCACCTAGGAAGTGTTTTCATACTGTCGGTCACATGAGACTATGAGTAGAGATGGTTGGTTGCCTACCCCAATAAGCCAATCACCCTTCCTTAGTAATCTGAGTCAGCAATGTACCCAGGCTTAAAACATTTCTCAGCCTTCCTTATAGCAAGCCCTGGACTATGAGATGTGTAAGTGGAAATCATTGGGTAAGACTTCTGAGAAATCTTTATAAAGGAGGAATCTTCTGACTCTGCTAGAAGAGGGTACCTCTTTTGCCCTGTGTCCTGCCCCTTTTCCCTCCCCTTCTTGCTACTTGAAGGATTTAAAGTGGTGAGTGGTATGAGCAAGATGGAAGAGGTGAGTTTGGTGAAGGTGGGTTGACTTGTGCCTTGAAAAGTCCTCAAGGATGTGAATTAAGGCATTAGAATGAGGAAAAGCACGGAAGAGATGTTTAGGACTGACAGGATTAGATGATCTGGATCACATCCTGAACCTTCTGTGTGCCAAGCAAATCAGAATGTAAGCTCCCAGAAGGCAAGGACCATGTCTTTGGCTTTCCATTGCACACCCAGTTCTAGCACAGTGCCCCACACAAAGTGGGTAATCTCTAAATGTTGTCCAATGAATGAATGAAGAATGAATACAAACCGTTCCTACAGTCCTGTGGGCCTTTGCTCCTAGTGGGAAACAGGCTGAAGGGGTCAGGAACATCCACCCCTTAGGAGCCCCTTCTACCCAGAAGATGATTCCCAGGTGTAGCTTCCCTTACTTTGTGCCAACTTTGTATGTACTCCATCCCCACACTCAGATCCAGGCTGGGGTTCTTTAGGGGAAGGAGGAAGGCCATAGGAATGCCACCCTGCATGGAGCTTTTCCCAACTCTGTCTCTGATGTGGTTCACAGGCTGAGTTAATACCACAACATCACTTCCTCCGCAGCGTGAGAAAAGAGGAAGAAACCTCGCTATGTGCAGCTCCTCTATCCCCAGGGAGAGCACAAAGCTGTTGGAAACAATAAAAGCAGCCTGTGTAAAGGGGAGACTTTTGTCTGTGCAGTCAGGGGTTGCTGCGCCTGCGACTTCCTGCAGGGACATTCGGCAGCTTTGCAGATAAATAAATGCTCGCATTCAGAATGACCAGCCTAGAACACTTTTATGAGCCTTTTCTCCTCCCCAGGCTGTACAAAGATAATAAATCAAATTAGCATCTTGAACCTCTGGTGCAGCAACACTTGTCACCAGTCCCCCCTACACAAGGGGTATGTGAGTTTCGGCAAGGCTGTTTTCAGTTACCATCAGGCCATATCAAATAGAATCCTGAGGCCTCCTTGAAAATCGTCTGATGCCTCTGTCCTAGGCTGACCACAGGCTGAAGTCACAGGGTCCTGCTGGTCATTCCAGACCGGATTGTAAGAGGTGGCTTGAAAGATATTTACTTATCTATCTATCTATCTATCTACCTATTTATTTTTAGAGAGAGGAGAAAGAGAAACATCGATGTGAGAAAGAAACATCAATCAGTTGCCTCTCCTACATGCCCCACCCTGAGTGGAGATTGATCCCACAATCCAACCATGTGCCCTGACTGGGAATAGAACTGAACTGGCGACCTTTGGCTTTGTGGGATGAAACCCAAACAACAGAACTACACCAGTCAGGGCTGAAACCCTAGCTTTATAATCAAGATTGAGTAGGTGGAGCCCAGGCTGGTGTGGCTCAGTGGACTGAGTTCAGGCCTGCAAACCAAAGGGTCACTGGTTTGATCCCCAGTCAGGGCACATGCCTGGGTTGTGGGCCAGGTTCCCAGTAGGAGGCATTGGAGAGGCAACCACACATTGATGTTTCTTTCCTCTTTCTTTCTCCTTTCCTCTGTCTCTAAAACTAAATAAATAAGATGTTTTTCAAAAAGATTGGGTGGGTTGTTACTCAGAGAGAAAATAAATATTTTCATTTCTTGGTTAATAATTGTAAGAACATGAACAAAATAGACAACTGTCAGAAAGAGAGAGGAAAGAAGGGAGGGAGGGAGACAAAATGAGAGGGAGGGAGGGAGCAGAGAGAGAGAGAGGACAGACTATATCAATAATCAGAAACAGAAACTAGGCATTGTCCTCCTCTTTATTATGCCTAATATCGTGACTTACACCACGGAGGCATTCATTCAACAGATGTTAGGGGGAATCAAATTGGAGAGGAGAAAGTTAACTTTCAGGTAACCTGAAGTGAAATTTGTCATTTCAGATGGCTCAATTAGTGAGGGAAGGGACAAATGATCAGGTTTGGAAAATGAAGGGAGGAAAAGATAACAATATGGCATAAAAGTGCATTCTATTGGGTTATCTAAATGTACAAACATTGAGGGTTTTTTACTGCCTCCTCTCCTGGAGTCCCAGAAGGAAGAGGACAGCACAAACCACCAGTGGCAGCTCCCCCAAATCACAGATGTGGTCCCACTGATGAGCATCTCAGAGCTGTTGCTTAAGGTAGATGGCTGCCTTCTGAGAGATGTGACCTCACAGCTGGTGAGGGCTGTGACTCTGAAGCAAGCTGCATGGATGGCGGTGTTCCTTATGTGGTCAGTGAATTAAAAACAAGCCACTGAGCTGCAAGCCATGCTCTCCACACCCCATCACCACCCACCTGTGGAAGGGAAGCCAATGAGCCATGTCTGGTACACTCTTCTCTTCTTGCTATATGTTCAGAATCACTTCAAATGCAGTTCCAGTTTGCCTGACCCTGAACAGAAGCCCTACAGAGAAGGAACAAGGAGGAGTGGGGGTTGATGACTAAGACCAAGTAAAAGCTGCTTTGGGTATGTGCCTCAGCAAGTTCAAGTGCTGCCATGCTGATTGGCTGGGGGCAAGGGGGGAGTAGAGGTGGGAAGTTAATATGCATTTTGAATAGGCGTTTCCTGTTATCGGCAAACATTAAAAAAAACAGCTAGAGGTTTTATTAAGGTAAAACAGTCCACTTAGAAGGAACAATGGTTGAGGCTGTTTTCTCTAAAACCACTTGTCAGCAATGACTCTGCCAATCATTTAATCAAATGCCCATTCATTCCACGGATATCTATTGAGTGCCTACTATGTGCCAGCCACAGTGTAACATGCAATATAGCCTTCAAGTGAACATTAAACTTTGTAGAAGGGTCTTTACTGTGAATTCTGAGCACTATAAGCATAATGTTTAACCACCCTGGACTCTGGGACTAAGACTTACGTGACTACAGTCATTTAACTAGCTAGGTGACCGATCAAGTTATTTAACTGATCTTTCTCCCTACCTCAGTTTCTTGACCTGAAAGTTAAAGGACTTGTGAAGTAGTCAGTAAAGAGCACAGGAGTGGGCGCTACTACTATTTAATGCCATCCTTCCACCCCAGCCCAGCTCTCTCGGTGCCACAGTCCACAGCCCGGTGGTATTTCCGAGGCTGGCCAGACCCTCTGCTGCTGGGCCATGACCCTGGAAATCGGTCAGACACTAGTCAACGGCATCTGCGTGGAGAAGGGGGAGGGGGATTTCTTTTTGAGCCTCGCTTTTCCCCAGGACCTCTGGGTAGTCTGAAAACTCACTTCGGAGAAGAGGAAGGAGCGTTAAGTGGCTCTTCAGATCTGAGACACCCCCTCCCGGAGAAATCACTCCTTCCCCCAGCCCAGTGCGGAGTGAAATCTTAGAAGCTGCTGCTGCCGGGTTTGAACGGAATGCGGGAGTCTGTGGAAGCTGGAGCTGGTCGGCCCGAAGGTCAGAGAGTTGTTTTGAGTTCTCGTACCCGGAAGGGGGTGGGCAGGGAAGAGAGGACGCCAGGGCCCGAGAGACCCCGCGTCAGAGCAGAAATTGTTTGTGCTCCGGAACAAGCAGCTCAGCGGAAGCCGCGACGGGGGCGGGTCACGTGCGGCGGTGGCGGCGCAGCTGGCGGGGGAGCAGGGCTGGGACAAGGGCCGGGCCGGGCCGGGCGGGGGTGGCACGGGGCGGTGGCTTTCACAGCCGAGGGTGGAACCAGCGTACTCGGGGCGCTGAGAGTGAGCAGCGCCCCTAGCCGGGGGCGAGGGAGGCACTCTAGTTATGGAGGGGTTGGGGTGGGAGCCAGGGTGCTTAGAGCTCCGCGTGGTGCAGCACGGGCGAGGGGGGGAATTGCTGGGGGTGGCGTGGGGGTACGGAAACGCCCCCCCCCCAGGCCAGAGCGGCGATTGCGGGACCGGCGATTGCGGAGACTGCACGGGCGCCTGAACCCCGAGAATGGAGGCGCAGCTTTTGTAATTACTGGCCTTGTTTTCGTCTTGCACGCAAATCCCGGAACAACCGGAACCGCCATACCTGCCTGCGTCCCAGGGGCACCCCATTATGCTTGGGGGAGGCTGCATACCGTATGGCAGCTCCAGGCGGGGATCGGCTGAAGCAGGGTCTAGGGAGGGCTGCCGAGATGGCTCCGCGGAGGGTGTGGACCGGAGCCTTGGTGCACACGACACACACTTTCTCCAGGAGGGCAGGCGAGGAAAGGTGCAGGTCACTTCTGGGGGCTCCCCTGGGATGTGGGGGCCGCAGAGCAGGAGAAGGTACTGTAGAGAAACGGGCCCCACCTGGAAGGCAGGAGTGACCTCGTGGCTGGGGGTGAGGAGTCTCGCGCTTCACTAAGGTGGCGCGCGCTACTCCATCGTGGAAGGGAAAGGACTCAAACTTGGTCACCCGCCAGAGCCCTTGAGGACGCTTGACTTTAGTTTCCCCCCAGTGGCTCGAATGCCCCCCATAGTCCACGAGTTTCAGGTTTGAGGTCTGGAAGAGTGGGGGGAATGTGGTCAGGCCTCGGACCGGAAACCCACCCTCGTTCCGCTCCGGCGCCACGCGGGGAAGGCGCGGAACAGTTGTCTCCCAAAGTTTCCCGCGCGCCCCCCCCTGCCCCCCTCCCCCGCCAACCCTGAGGCGGGGAGGGCAGCTTTTCCGGAGGTGGGGGTAGGGGAATGGTGTTAGTTCCTTTTCCCGAGACCCGGGCGCGAGAGAGGGGCGCGCAGCCTGTTTGCTACTCCAGAGTGGCGGCGCTAGGCACACTGCGACGTCTGCTCGGAGTGGCAGTAGCCTAAGCTGTGCAGAGTCTAGGACGACGCGAGACGCCATTTGCATCCCCCCTCCCTCCTGCAGGTTGGCGGGGGCGGGGGTGTCGCCCGCTGCGGAAGCATGTTCCTGGCAGTGACACTGATTAGATGCTGTGTCGGTACGTGCACAGAATTAGGGTGGGCCTTCATCTCTCCTGTACGCGTACACTTTCTGTTGGAAAAGTTGCGTGTTTCCCTCCTCCACCACCACCATCACTCCAGCCGCACAGCTGCTGTCTCCAGGGCGGAATTAGGCGAGCACGTTTGCTCTCTACCCGAGGGAAAGAGGATCGCGCCGGCGCGGGGAGGCCGCTGCGCCCGGGCCGAGAAAATCCAGCCCTGGCTTTGCGTCGAGCTGCCGAGCTCTGGGCTTACGCGCGCCGAGCCAGCCGAGGCCTGGTTTCCATCTGCCCCTTTTGCCTCCGCGTTAAGTTCCCGGGGAAAACCCAATGATCCGTGCAGAGCCCCTCGGAGGAGAAGCACCCCCCCCCCCGCCCAATTCTGACCGATGGAAAAAATGACAGTATAGGTCAGAACAGGCTCCCCACTACTATTAATGTGGCCGCCTCCATTCCCTGTGCTTGGGGAGGATGGGCACCTCGCCAGGAAACCGCCGGAGGAGGAGCCACAAGGGCTGTCTGCCCCTTCCTAGGCTAGAGAACGTGGATTCTTAGAGAGATCAGACAAATGTGGTCAGACAGCTGCCCATCTAAATACAGGTTGTCCATGTATCTTTCAAGTAAGATCAATTTTTTTTTTAATCAAGTACACGTTGAGTCAGTTATGAATACTGTGAGAACTAGTGAAGTCGGTAGATGAGGACCTTGCTCTCTGCCTGGTATTCAACGTGTGTACAGGAGATGCCGGGTGAGCACAATGCATGCTGGCACTACCGGTGTGTCCTAAGAAGGTACAGTCTTCTTTGCACCCCACCTTTGAGGACTTTTAACATTTACGTTTATTTTAGCTGTGGTTCCAATTTGGAGTTACTCCTTGCAAACTCCTGCCTGGGGATTGTTTCTACTTTGTAGTAGTTGGCCCTGGTCTCTTGCTTTCGTAATCCACGTCTTCCTCTCAGCTTTTCCTTTTCCTCCTTATGTGCTGCTGGGTTCGGGGAGGCCTCCCCAACTCCTGTGCTGCCGCCATCCTCGGAGTCTCGCTGGCGCACCACTCGGTCTCTGAGGAGGGGAAATGTGAACTCTCCGGGTGGCGCTCGAGAACTGGAATTCTGACTTCGGGCTGCGGGTTTGTTCCAGAGACTGCCCTGCGTCGTCTTGGGGACTGGAGGCTGTGAAGGGGAAGTCCCGGAGGTGACCAGGGCTTCCGGAGCAAACCTGGAGGCGCCCGTGTCTTTGTTTTTTCGCGGGGCTGGCAGCCTGGCACGCATAGTTCTGATAAAGATCAACTGAGAGCGAGAGCGCATAGCCAGCACATTTGAGTGATTAGGCAAACGTCGGCAGCCACGTAAGGGAAAGGCCATTTGCGTCGTTTCTGAAAAGGAAAAAAGGCTGTCCCACCTAATGAATTATGAGTGACCTTGGGCAGGACAGGCCAGAAGTGAGTGGTGCCAGGCCTCTCCAGGCCCCATTGCACAGGAGACCCCCATTTCAAACGAAATGGGAAGCTTTTTGAAATTAGAAATCTAGTGTATTCTATTTACATAAATGGTGATGCATTTGTGCGTCCCTACAATAAGGCTCACCAACAGCTCAGGGACTAGGCCTGCTACATGCAGGCCCCAGACCAGTGTTAAACTCTAGTCCCAGAGGATGTAGATTTTACTCCAAAAACTGATTTATATATAGGAGATGGCCTTGAGCCATCAAAAAGTGTGCCCAAGGCCTCAGGGAGAGTGTGGGTAATGGTGCCTGAGCCCTGGCAGGAGCTTCCCATTAATCCAGTCTAAATGAGCACCATTAAAGCCCACGTTCTCTTCTACATCACTACCACACTGGCAGACCTTTAAGGAAAAGTCTAATGGAGACTGTGAGCCCATCTTTTCCTTAACTTTTTTTGTGGGTGATAATGCCCTTCTACCCTGACAACCTTGACTCCATATTGGCCTCCAAAATCTTAAACCTGGACATTTTTCTTATATTCTCCCCATCCAAACTCCTAACAGACACATTGTAGCACTGTATGCTAGGCAGTGTTCTAGGCTCTTTATGTATTAACCCATCCTCAAAACAACCCTGAGTTAGACACTATTATTGTGGGCTTCATTTTACAGATGATACTGAGGCCCAGACTGTTAAGCAATTTGCCAAAAACTGCACAGCTTGGGGTAGGACAGGGTGAGGAGGGAAGTAGGGCTGTTACAGCTCCAGTGTTGTGTAGTGAAGGCAAGCTGTGTGGGGGTATTTGGAGAGGACTGCCTGGACCCGCCCCCCAACCTTCCAAAGTTAAAAACTTGGCCTTTATTTTGCAAAGGAAACTTACGGAGCATTGTACAGAAGCAGCACGTTATTGTGGCTGCGCAGCAGAGAAGGGGTCAGTGAAGGCAGTGCAAAGGCCTCTCGCCCCCACCTCGCCTCAGCATCCGGCGGTCACGTCCGCCGGAGGTGACTGGGGGCTGGGGACCGACGATTTCGGAGGAACTCCTTATCGACGAGTGTCAGTGGTCCCGGGAGGCGGAGCTAAACGGCCGCCTGCGGGAGCAGCTGGGTCACACCGGTCCCTGGGCTCCGGATGCACCCCCGGGCTCTTCTCGGAGAGCTGGCCAGACGCCCGGCAACGCCTTCCGCAACTCCGGGCTCCTCTCCGCTGGAGCCGCCAACCGTGAGCACGGAGCCCCGCGGTGGGGGTGCTGGAGAGGCCAGCTAGTTAGCCTGGATTGGGATCGCAGGTTCTTGGTTACTCATACAAGACGGACACACACACGGGTTCCTAGCGAGCAGCCCGCCTTCCTCCTGCTCGGCCTTCGGGCGTTTCGGAAGCCTGAGGCGATTGTGCGCTACGCGGCGCTGGGGAAGAGTCAGGGTGGAGGGCCCCGGGCTGCCCTCCTGCTTCCCAGCGTCCTTGTGCAAGCTGGTACCCCTGGGGATTCCGCTGCTCCCTCCCCTCCGGGAAGTGGCCTCGGCTGGCAGAGACCTGTGAGCCCTGTGTTTCTTGATGGCATGGGTCAAAAGGGAGGGTCAGACTGTGGGGCTTTCGAGTATCTAGGTGGTGGTAAATCGCCTCTCCCGCAAGGGTTGGCTCGACCTCGGGCCACAGCTAGCAGGAGTTAAGTTGGCACATCTTGTATTGGCCACAGCTTGTCACCCTGCATGCCCGAACCTAATGTGGGTGTAGTGGGAATACAGAGGAGGGGGGACTCGTGATCAGAGGCAGCGCTGGATGATGACCTCCTCACCTTGTCGAGCCTTTAGTTTTAGCTTGCGAAGACCCGTGGAACAAGCTGCTCTCGCCACCGCGGGGGCCCGCAGAGGGGCACTGGCCGGCCTAGCCACACTTGCTGGCGTTGAGAGGGGCTGGGGAGCCCGGGCTGGCCGCCGAGCCAAGGGAGGGAGTGCAGCAGCCCGCGCGCCTCCAGGCAGAACACACGCCTTTCCCGGAACCTTGAAACCCAGGGGAGCCGCTGCCATCTTCGCGTGACGAGCAGCGAGACGCCGGTGATTAAGTGTTTCTTTCCGCTCCCTCCCCGGGTTGCGGCTCTCCTCCTTTCCGCAGGGCTGGAAGAATAAAACCTAGGGGAAACGCTCACACAACTGCGCTCTGCATTCGCACTCCATGTCCATACTGATCTCCCGGGGTGCGTCTATGCGGGGCGCCCTTTGCCCCCCTACATTATGCCTGGTGGAAGGTCGAGGTTCTGGGGGTCCAGAGACACGTGCCTCAATTTCCATCTGCCTCAGCCCAAATCTGGGAGTTTAATGGGGATGGGGCACACATTGCTGAAGCCACTCCGACCCCCATCTCTTAAGGGATTAAAACCTTAACACAGGAATCCCCCACCCACCAAGGGACTAATCCTGCCGTCCCTCCTGGGATTAACTCGACTCACAGGTCCATAAAACACTTCCGGCAAGGACGGAGGGTCTTTTTGCCGAAACACTTTTAATTTGTCCTACTGGTCCTGGTGTCGGAATTGATCCGCCGGAGGGAAGTGAGTAAACAGACGGTTGTAAGAGACACTCTGAGCCTCCTGTGCGGTTTGCAGGCTGTGGAAAAAGCTGCCTAAAATGTGGGTGGTGGGGGCTGCCTTCAACCCGGATGGTGGCCTGGGCCCCAGTAGATACATCTCAGAAAAGGATGTCATCTACAAATGACATTAAGATGGAGGAGTGTGGATGCAAGAAGGAGCAGGCAAGTTTCACTGGGCTCCAGCCCCAGTTCAATGAGGAAGGACTAGATTCCTGAAACTTGGAGGGAGGAGGTGCTCATCCCTCTCATTTCTACAATGGGAAGAAGAACACTTATCTACCCCTCTCAGGTGGGATTCTGAGGACCAAAGTGTTAAAGCATTTTGTAAATGGAACGTGACCCCTTGCACCTTACTGTGATTAATGTTCAGTCTCATCCTAGAAAACACAGTGACTTGACAATTTAAAACAAAACAGTGAAAACCAGCCCTTCCTCAAAGCCATGCAGGAGTGTAGGAGATAAAGGGAATCCAAGAGCAATTTAAATCTTTTGAATCTCCTTTTCTTTTACATCACTCTAAGTTAAGTTTCTGAAGTAATGGGAGAACCTTTGGAATGTTCTAAGAAAACTCCCTGTCAAAAGTTGGGGGTTAAAGGGAAAGAAAATGGACCTCCAAATTGGGTCAAACCACATTTTTAAAAGGAAACCAGATGAAGAATACAAATTTGAAGTACCTTTCTGTTAGTTTGGAAAGCAGGTGCCATAGATAGCCATTCCAACCCCCAGGACCCTGGAAGCAGGCCCTGACTCAGGCTTGGTGGGCTAAGTGCGAAGTGACATTGACCATCAGGGTGGGGGCAGTGACAAAGGTAAAGAATTTGCTTAAAATGCACATCAGAGGGTGTAGGCCTGCCTCTGCATCGTGAAGGCCCAGAGCTACTAAAACTGCGTGTGGGAGGAAGTGTCCCGAGACCTCCTTCCCTGCAGATGGACTTACAGCAGCGTGACCGGCCCCAGGTGGCGCCCAGGAGCGTTGGGGATAGAGGCCCAGGCTGTGCCTTCGCCCTGCCTCGCAGATTGCGAACGCGGGCCTCTGGCTGGACACCCTCGGACCTTCCTGACCCTGAGGCCTCCGTAAGGCCCTGAGGTCTGCTTGCCCCCACCACACTGCCCGTCGTGCTGCGCCCTCCCCTCCTTGGCACGGAGCCGGAATCCCGAGGCCCACCCCCGCCCCGCCCCGCAGTCCCCCTTATTCCCGGTGATTCATTTAGCAGCGGTGCAGAAAGCCTGTTTACCTCTGCAGCTGAGGGCAACTCGATTTGCGTAAAAAGCCCTAACGCCGGTGCCGACCAGTAGGGGGGGATTGTCTTATAGATTATTTTTCTCCTCCTGGGCTTTTTTTTTTTTTTTTTTTTTTTTTTTAACGAGAAGGCTCGGTTGGAGAGGGGGTGGGGTGGCGCGTTGCTGCTGTTTTTTAAAACACGGTATTTGAAAGAGAAACAAAAGCCACACAAAAGCTGTTTCGGAGGTACTAAGGCTGTTTTTTACATATAAAAAGTGCAGCGAATATCACGGGGCCCCCAGCAGTGATAAAGTAAATGGCTGGCCGATTTCGACAATTAGCAGTTAATCTTTTATCTGCGAGCTGCAAACAAGTTTTGAGGCTCGTAGGACAACAAATTCCGGTTCTAGTCGGTAGTGTGGTACTCAGATCTGTGGGGCACCTTCGATGATGCTCTCGGTTTCTCTAATTGCGAATCCACCTTCCGCAAACATTGTTTTCCCAGGGTGGAGGACAAGCTTGACCCATGGCAAAATCACTTGGGCAGCTAAGGTGCCCCCACCAGCATCGCCCCTAGGACCTGAGCTTGTCTGGTTCCGATTTTTCAAAATTGGTTTTTACCCTCCTCCCTCTTGCCCCCTCTCGCGCCCCACTCCGTTTCGCAGACCTCCTAATTGGACACGTAGTAGGCCAACAAATGTGGAATGAATAACAAACCAAAGTGAGGCTGTTGGCCTGGAAAGCAGCTTGGTGCGTGGCCTCGCCCTCGGAGTCCTATTCCGGTGCCCAGAGCCCTCTGGCCGCCGCAGCCAGCGCACAGCTTCGCCCTGCGAGGGCCGGGGTGGGCGGGGGAGGCCCGGAGGCACGAAGCGCCTGGAGCCTGCACGATGATAAATATTGCGCAGACAGCCCATAAATAATTTGCATTATGTTCAGCTGACAACGCAGGGCGATTAATTTTAATAGCTACATATTTGCCTGGGCTGCTGCTTTCGTAGGCCCAGTAATGAAAGGCGAGAGGCCGCCCTGGCTCTGTGCTCGCGGTCCCACAAGGCATCCGGGAGGTGCAGGAGGGCCGGACGCGGCATCTCCTCCAGGCAGTCTCCCGGGGAGCCCCAGTCCCTGGGTCCCGCTCTCTCCCTCCACGTGGTATAGGGGTGGGGGACACACGCGCCACCAGAGCACCCCCTGAGGCCTCGAGCAACAGGAGCCACCTAATGACACTACATATTTGTATGAGGAAAGCCACTTGTGGGCCAGGAGACCCTCCCCGAGGCGATGCCCACACTCCCTCCCCTCACCCCGACCAGGTCCGGACTGAACTCCGGAGGGGATTTCACGTTTCGGTTTGGTGAGGGGTGGGGGATACTGGTGTCAGCTGATGCCAATTCGCAGGTGGGCCCCAGCGCAACAGAGGTTTTTCTGCCCTCGGACCCCGCAAAGGGCAGAACAAAGGCCAGTTGCCCACAGGTCTTATTCGGGTCCAGCCATCCCGCGCGCCGTGGGAGGCCCCCCTAAAATGCTTTCCCAACTCCTCGATTAAAAGGACCATACACATGAAGGACAGAAAAAAAGGGTTTGGACGAGGTCTTATAAAGAGGTGGCGAGGAAGGACTTGGGTGCAGTAGCTGCCGCGGTTCCGTGGTGGCCGGGTGCGCGCGTGTGCGTGTCTGTGAGTTCGTTCCGATGACAAAGCCCGGCCGCCTCCGCCAGCAAGCTCCTGCCTGCCGGAGCACTAGTGGGGGAGGGGAGAGGGAGGAGGGGAGCTGGCGCTCGCGTAGGTAGCAGGCAATCGAAGGTTCCTGGGAGAAGGAGTTCATTCATGAGCTGAAGGAGACCTCCTGGCCGGGCCAGGTGGAGACTCCTGAAGCCAACATCTGTGTATCTTCTTTTTTGGAAAGGGGCTAGCTCATCGATCATTACCATATTTTAATTGCCTTTCGCAAAGGTCATCTCTAATTATGGGTTGCCAGGAGGGTTGGCCAGGGGTCTGTAGCCCTTTATTGTGTGTGAGTGAGTGAGTGTGTGTGTGCGTGTGTGTGGCCGCTGAGACAATGCGCTCAGCTCTTATCGAAATGCCAATCCGAGGGTGTCCGTGCGCGCCTGCGAGGCGGTCACGACGTGCTGTATCCACTCAGACAGACCAGGATGCATGCACAATAAAAGCCGAGCAGGCTGCGAAGGGCGGCGCAGACCCACGGGTTTTTCTTTTAGAAATGTTGGTGCGAAGAGACTTGACAATAATAACACGCAGCAGGATTAAATCAGGGCGGGAATAAGAAAATGCATTTTCGTTTGTAGAACGGCGGGCTGTGTTTAACCCATCCGATCCCCTGAGAGCTCTTTGTGCCCACGTGGATTCCCGCATAGGGGGCAAGTGCAGGGCACGGAGCTGCTGCAGACTCCCTGATGACGTTCCTGGATAGCCACCTTATTTTAATATTAATCTCTTCCTTTAATTCACCATGGTTGTCAGTTACAGTGACGTGGAAGCTTTAACGATGTCTGTTTTATGGAAAATGATACCCGACTAGTTGGGAAAAAACCGTTGAGAGCTTTTTAACTTTTAAAAGTATGCATTTTCTTACTTTTCATCACTTCCAGAAACCCTTGAGGCAGAAGAAGCCTATTTTAACTTTGCCCGAGGGAGAAGAGCAGTAGGGAAGGTTGTTGGAGGGTCAGGATTCTTGGAAGGATATTTTGGAGATGAGAGGGTGGAGATCAGTGAAGAGCTGTGGGTCAGTAGTAGGCAGCAGCAGCCACTCTAAACTTGACTTTCTCAAAGGAGTCTGGCATCTCTGAGCTACCATGCTGTTTCTGGGTGTCCCGCCTGGCAGAGCCAGGGGCTGGGGTCTGGAGCCTTGAAGAGCTGGAGGATTTTGTACTGGCTTTGCTTCCTGCCTGCCCCCCACACCTGGCCTCCTGGCCTCACCAGCAGTCCTCTCTGCCCAAGGAAGGCAGAGCCAAATGACTGGTCCAACCCCCGGGAGACCGCCTGGCTTTCTCCTCCCTTGTAATCAAAACCAGATGTACTTAAGCGCCTTTCATCAGAAGAAGCCCAAAGCCCTTTAACAGGCTTCAATAAAAGCTTTGCTAGGGCCTACCAGCCTTCTCAGTGTCCCAGGCTCCTGTGCCCATTTCCCAGCTGAGGAACTCTGGGGTGGCACTCAGGCTCTCACTCCTCTCTTGGGCCCCAGAGGCCAAGGACATCTAACCACCTTTCCAGGCAGCCTTTCCAGGGAAGCAGGGTACCGGGATCCCTGCCACGTGTGTGGGTGCAGACCCCAATGACAGGGAAAAAAGACAGGCGTGAGAGGGAAACCAGCAGCTGGTGCCTAAGGAAGGACAAGAAGACTAACCTTTTGAGAAGAAATCAGAAGGACTAAAAAAGTAGAGGTGGGGTGAGAGGGTAATGATGATCAAGATTTTCTGAAGAGTATTCAGTGTCCCTATCCCATGTATTGCACTGTTTCTGTCCTCCCCACCCCCACTAGCCTATGAATCCCCCAAGGGCAGAGAATGTCTAATTTATCTTTGTAAGCCCAGCACAAGGCCTGGCACAAAATATGTAATCAAAATGTTTTCAAGATCATAGGTAGGGTGGAAAGCTCTGGAACAAGACACATCTGGATGGGGTGCTCTGCCCCTAGTGGTTGTGTAACCTTTCTGAAAATCCGTTTCCTTGTCTGTAAAATGGGCATGAGATGGCCTCCATTGTAAGATTGGAGATAGAGTAGATGAAGTTATTGCATGTAAAACACTAGAAAGGTCACAATCAGATTTTAATAAATGTTGTGCCCTGGTTCTTGTAGGGGCAAGGGAGGGGTTGGACTGATATTGTTTGAGTTGTCGGAAGAAAGGTTTGTGCAAGGCCCTAGCTGGGGAACAGGTCTCTCTGGTTGGCTGGAATTTGGGTCTGAAGAGAGAATTGCTTTTAAGATGTGTGTTCCTGGGCCCAGGGACAGAGCCCTTGTGAATTGGAGCTATAGGACCCCACTGTCTAGAGGGGACAGGCAATCCCAAGACAGTATACTCAGTGAGGAGTGCCAGCCTTTGGATTCAGGCTCTGGGGAAGGGGCAGGTCCCAGGCCCTTGGGCTTTCCTATGCAGGGCTGACTTGAGTCTGAGCCCAGGGCTGTGCAATGAGGGCCAGGCCCCCCCCCGAGATGAGTGGCTGGAAGGTAATTCCAGTTGGTGCTGGCTTTCTGTGGTCAGGGGGAGAACCAGCCCTTCCGCTTGACCTCTGCTCCAGTTTCATGCCTGTATTTTGATCTTTGGCAAGTTCATCCCTTGGCATTTGGCAGGGCAGGGAGGGAATGTTGCCTACTTCTCTTTGCTGCTTGTCCCATTCTGGCCTGTTCAGTAATTCCCCCTCCCCACACCCACAATTTGGCCTATTTTTCTCCTGATCCCTGGATGTTCTGCTTTTGGGGGTAAGGGGTAGGACCTAGGCTCCCCACACCTCCCTCCTCAGTCTCTCCACATCCAGGTGTCCTGCAGCCCACCCCAGGTCACCCCTGAGCTCAGTACCTCACCAGGAGGGCAGGCTATGAATTCAGGTCAGGGGCTGTCTGGGCAGCAGGGGGCTGTGAGTGCTTGCTTCAGGGAAGGGAAGGGTGATGGAGGGGCCAATGGCACTGCTGGGTGATTCTGTAGGTATGGCCTAGCAAGTGTGACTCTGAAGAGTGTGGATGAAAATGCATGTGTCTAGGGTATGACACAAGTGGATTGGTTAGTTGGGGTCAGGAAATGGAAAATTGTGGAATTTGTAGGGGGCAGGGAGGTGAGGAATGGATTGGCAAGAAAATGAAGTTGACAGTCCTTCCATATTCCATCCCTCCCCATCCCGGATATGAGAACCTTCAACAATCAACAAGGAAAATGTGGGGAGAGAAGAGAATAGATGGGAGAGAAAAGCTAAGCTAATGAAAATGCTTGGTAACCCTCTTGTACAGTGAACTGCCTCCCTTGTGCAGCCAGTGTAGATCAGGACAGAACAGCAAATAGGGACCTTTCAACCAGATCCTTTAAGGGAAATGTGAGATCAGATTTGAGGAGGAGGCAGGTCACTGTTCTACAGGGATTCCATAAAGAACAAGACATTGTGTCATGACCTGCCACACTTGTTTTTAATCCAGCTCACTTTCTTTTTTTTTTTAAAGAGTTTATTTGTTATTTTTAGAGAAAGGAGAAGGTAGGGAGAAAGAGAGGGAGAGAAACAAGCCTGCAACCCATGCATATGACCTGGCCGGCAGCTGAACTGGTGACCTTTCCTCTTGTGGCATGACACCTAACTAACTGAACTACACAGGTCAGGGCTAATGCAGCTCACTCTCTTTTACGGAGTTAGCAAAAGAAGGGTCAAAGCATGTCAGCAGCAAGGGAGCAGTTGAATCCTGCTTGTGGATTCTGTGGGTTGGAATTTTTGGCGGAAAGACTGAACAGCCGGGGACTGGAATCATCTGGAGATGGCCTCACCTACATGGCTGGCTACTGGCTATGACCTGTGACCTAAGCTGTGTCCCATAGGACAATCATGGGCTCTCCCTGTGGCCTGGGCTTCCTCACAGTGTGGTGGCTTGAGGATAGTAGGACTTGACGTTACTGGCAGCTCAGGGATCCAAAAACAAAGCATACCAGCAGACAAGATGATCCACCTGCATCACCTCTTCTGATCCACCCTCAGAACTCACACCATATCCTCATTTGTGCTATATTCCAGTGATTACAATAAGTCACAAGCCCACTCAGATTCAAAGGGAAAGGACATAGACCCTACCTCTCAATGGAGTGTCAAAGAACCTGTGGCCATAGGGAGGGGAAGAGAGGGGAGGGGAGGGGAGGGGAGGGAGAAAGCCATACCAGGCACTCTTGAGAGCTAAGCTTAATTAGCAGTGGTTCTAAACAGAATAGTCTACGTTATAATAGGAGCTTGCACCCTCCAGAGGCTGCATAAATGATATGAGGTAGGGGGAGTGGTTGCAAAGAGCTAAAATTAGGCCAGGGTAAAAGAAATAGCCATAAAGCAAATATGGATTTTATGAAAAATAGGAGATCAAAGAACAGCTTTCTTCATGAACTTGTGAAGTGTGGGAAGGACTGAGGAAGAATTGGGTGGTAAGATTGGATGGGTTTTAGGCCCTTCAGTATTGAAAGGGAAAGTAGGTAGGGGACAGGACTGGCAATCTGGCTGCTACCATCCTTTGTCCACCATCTTGGGGGGAATCTGCGTTAACCCTTTATCACTCTAGGGAATTATTTTCATTATTTGCTTACAAGTCACTTTTTTCAACAGATGGATATCTTCAGGTGGTACAAAGCTGGAAATGTAGTCAATGCATTTCCTAAAGGAAGTGTGGAAAAAACAATACATTTATAATAAATTACTCTAATACTTACTGTTTGTTTCCTTTTCCCAGGTGTGGTTTTAAATATCCAACTTGCATAGCCCTGTGACTGAAAGGGACTGGGTACATCTTTAGGGCCCCGGGTTCCCATTATCCTTGTCTCTAACCCCTGAATGGAGAGTTTGACTTCTAATTTCATGCTAAGGGTTTCATGGGCAACATAATTGTATTTGACTCTGCCTTTGATCTGCTATTTGATCTGCTATTTCATTGTGGCTTCACTAGGAGATTGAGATAGAAACAGTAGAAAAACATGGTTCTGTTTTGCTTGGGAATCAGCACTTACTATTTTCTCTTGTTCACTTAACATGGTACACCTTCCTTAAATGTGAAATGTAATAATTTTCTCATTTCTAGAAATCCAAAAGGTATGTGTACCCTCTGGCCTGATATCCTTTTCACCCACGAACAGGGTGAAAGGAAAATACCCTCTTATTTTCAGCCTGGCTTTGGGGCATGGGGCTCATGTCTCAGATCTCAATGCAAATGGGAGTCCCAGAGTGGAGAGCTCCTTAGTGAACTCTGACCCTACCTGTCCCTCTGCTGACCTCATCCTGACTTCCCAGGATGTACCAGGCTCACCCCAGCCTTCCTTCAGGTGATTTGGGTCTGCGGAGCTGACTGTTCTATGCTGGGCACCAAGAAAACCCAAATTGAGCAGGAACCTTGTGGGTCACAACTAAGCAATATTCTGGGTGGCCTCTGAAATAAGCTGGCTTATCTGGAAGGACTAGCACATCAGGATGTGCAGTTTGTGCACTACACAAAGGTCCCCAGTCAAGACAGGGAATTAGGGCTGGAATTCAGGCCCATGGGCACCTTTCTCCAATTCTCACCAAGTCACAGAGTAGGCTAGGGGCAGAGGAGAAACAGATTCTCTCTCTGATCAAGATGAAAAGAGAGGGTGACACAGGGCAAGAGGGGGGTCAAAAGGGCATCTTGGAAGCAGAGTGGGCCAGCCTAAGGCTGCAGCCCAAATCAGTGTTGACTCAGCAGGTTGTCGGAATAGGTCCATTGACTTGCTCTTTGTTTTGTCACCTTTCATCTGCAGGGTCTAGTGTTCATAAATTATTGTGTCCCTTCTAAGCTTTATTTGGCGTAAAAAAAAAAAAAAAGACAAGGGTGTCACCCTACCTAAGTGTCTTGTTTAGCCAGCAAGGTGGGACTTGAGAGGGGTTATGTTTTCTTTGGTTTTGAATATGAAGCCTTTAAGGGATGTTAACTGCAGGCCTTAAAGTGCTGGGTGTAAGGGTGTTTGAGTGTAAGACCCTAACAGGTGGTGCAATAGAGTTTGACATCCTAACAAGTTACCTGTGAACTGAAATTCACACTAATGTGTAATAGATGAAGAGAATTTGCATTTAAAAGTGGAGTATCATCTGGAGAAAGTGATTCCTAATCAAAATTAACTCCAAAGAAGGACTTTTCTCGTGCCAGCAATAGGCCTTTCGAAGCCTTATACATAAGCCCTGTAAAGCTCACTCTTGTTCACTCTGTGGAGGACTGTGTGGCTATTTGGAATTCCATTAATACTTGGAAAGTTATTTTCACAGTAAAGCCATAAAAGGCATCTTCCCTGGGAAGGGCAAATTGAGATGACTTGCTCTTCCCTGATAATCAAGAATGTATAAGCCAGGGGTCCCAAATCCATTCACCTCACTGCCTGTTTCTTTCCACACTTTGGATAATTTGACTTGGGTATGTTGAAGGAAGAGAGTTTCAAAGGACAGTAATTTCATCATCGTGACTGGAAGTTCTCGGAGTTTTATTCTTCTAAGTCTCTGTGTGTTTACTTTCACAAATTAATTTGTATTTTTTCACAAAGGAATATTTACCCAAAGTTTGTGAAGCCAAATAATATGTAAAAGTTTGGTGCAAAAAAAGCAGTCCTCTGTGGGTACCCTCATCCTTTGTTCTGCCTGAGTCTTCTGGAAAATACCATCATATTTCTAAGTACTATGTAGATGGTGGCCTTCTCGTAGATAATCCATGGCGACTATGATCTGTTGACTCTCTACTATGGTAGAGGAGAGTTTTTATTCTTTGCATCATACTTCTTCTCCATTTTATAATAGAACTATATCATAATTTGTTACTAAACCCATATCCACTGTTTACTTTCTGACTACATCATATTGTTTATTGCTGAGGCAAATAAGCTTCAGTGATTATATTTACTTTCTTGTACGATTTTTCCCCTTGAGTTAATAATTGCCTCATTTTTTTATTTGCTTAATTTTCTTTGACCTATGACTAATTTTCCCACACTCTCCAACCTCTATACAGATCATCTTGGGGCAGTTTTCCACACATTCACATCTTGGAGACCATCTGTAAATAGGCTGATCTTTTTGGTTCTGTCTGTTTCTCTTTTTATATTCCCCTCTTCTTTATGTCTGAAACCTTTTTAGAAGTTTATAATCTTCCCTTTAGTTTTTTTCTAAAACTTCTCTTTTTGGTTTCAGTAAACTTCTCTTACTGATTTCAAACAGGGGTACTCTGTGTTGGTGGAAATTTGCGTCTCTACCACCCAGCTAATGTCAGGAGCTGAGAAAGGAATCCAATGTTTCTGATTCTTGGTATTTTGCTTAGTTTAAATAAACTTTCACCATTTTTCCTAAACATCAACCTTTCAGAAGTGATGACTGTTATTCTCTGGAATCCTGGAACTATCCAGTGTTAGTAAATTTTTAGCCTCCCTTCCCCTCCCAGAAAGGACAGATTCTACATTTTTAGAAGTAAAGGTTATTTTTTAAATAATTGGCCCTTCCCCGGGCCATTTACTGCAGGATTCATGCCTATTGTTTACATTCATTTCACGTTGCTTTTTATTTGTGTTCAGTTAGTCATTTACAAGCCAGCCTTCCCAGCTAGATTGCACAATAAGTTACTTGAGGGCCAGGGGTGTCTTTAAAAAAAAAAAAAACAACAACCACTTTTGTACTTTGGGATTCCCCTAGGACCTAACACTGTGCCTTGCCCTTAGCAAGCACTGCACGAACGCATTCCAAAAGTGGACAAACAGAGTGACAGTCTTCTCCAGTCGAGATCCCTTAAAGAGAGGTAACTTTCAAATCCTCCCTTGCCCTGAAAGCTACTTAGAAACCCCTTGCACGGTGGGGACCGAACTACAGGCCTAACCTCGTCTTCCCCCAGCTGCCTCTGCAGGTGGCAGTCGGGGACAGCAGGCCAAGTTCTAGGGTACACAGAGCGGCCGCTGTGCGCAGGAGAGGTGATAACGTGTCGACCCGTGTTGGAGTCCGGGCACAAAAGGTCCTTTCTAGGGATTGAAATCCGCTCTGGCATTGCGGCGGCGACAGGCCGCACTTTAACCAGGAGCAGCGGCCGAGGGTCAGGGTCCACTGTGAACCTCCGCACGAAAGGGGTTTCGGGCGCGGCTGCGGCTCTTCGGTCCCACCGCCGGGGGCAGCGCCTCCCGCTCCGCCCGGGCCAAGATGGCGGCCGGCGTGCAGCTGCGCGGGCTGCCAGAGCCGGGGGACAGACTGTGCTAGCAGCTGTGTCCCCGGGGGGAAGAATAGGCCAGTCCTCTTTGGCCCACGGGACCCCCGAGGAAGTCTGCAACTTCCCCAGATGGGCGACCTATCTGGGAGAGCCTTAAATGCGTATTTATCACCCAACTCCCCCAGACTCCTGCACGAGGAGGAGGTAGGGACAGGCCTTGGTTGAGATAAGGGCTGCGAGAAGGATGGCTGCTTGACTACACACGATGGACAGAGGACCAGTGGGTATCACGGAGTGCAGGCCTCACCCCAAGTCATTTCTTCCTGCCGTGGCAGCCTGGCCAGTAAGCCTTGGGACACCTTTGGTACACAATTCCACAACACCAGTGACCGGCAGGTGGGGGATCATTCCCGTCAAAGACGCAGAGCCCAGAGCTCTTGATATGAAGAATACGTTGGAAAATCTGGTACATCTGCTTGTGAAATCCATAATATTATCTAGGAGAGGCTACAGAATGAGTGCTACCCATCACATTTGCTCTGACTTCGGTGTGTGCTCTGTGTAGGCTACCTTTCTCTTAGGACACTCCAAAACCTAAGCTCCAATTTACCGGAAATGGCATTGACGAATGCAGTGCATTCTCAGTGATTTTGCCTGGGGCTCAGATTGGGAGGTCAGAATGGCCCCCCTACCGAGCAGCTGCTGCAGGTAGAATCACAATGGTAAGGGAGAGAGAAAAGTACCCAGAGAAAGCTTCCCACTGCCCTTTGTAAACTGTGGTTGATACCTCCTTTTGTTCAAGGTCCCATCCAAAGTTTGCATATTGCTTATCAGCTCAGCGTGGGGCTGAATGTGAACATTTTTTTTTTGTTTGCGCGAAATTAAGTCATTCTGCATAACGTCTCACAAGCTTCTTATTCTAACGGACAACACTTCCTCCAACCTCTTTGGCTGCAGCCACGCCAACCTTTCCTTTCTTCTGTAGCCCGTCTTTTAATTACCTCACTGTTGCCCCAGTTTAAGCAGCCTCGGTGCTTTGTTCAAGTACAGCAATAAACCCAAGATTGGGCCTAATCCTCCCTGGTCCTGACCTTCCCTGTAGCGATTCTGGAGTCTGGCGGGCCCTCCTGGCCTCAAAGTGATTAGGGCCAAAAATGTTGCTTGTTGTGCTTATGTGTTTTCTTCCTTCTGCACACTTGTTGGTACTTTCAGACAGATTGCTTCACAAAAAAATAAATCGTATACAAGAAAAAGTTCAAAGAAGCCCTTTGGAGCCAGGCCTCAAGGAGCTGGAGGACATCCGGCCACTGAGCAAACCATCCGATTTCTAAATCATAGCCAGCTCCAACGGGTTACCACTGAACTTGAGCCCACCAAATTCCTCCTGTAGTAGCGCCAGCTGGAATGACCCAGGCGCACCCACCTCCAGTCCTGTTCAGCCCCGTGCCCCTCCGGGGAGGCGCAGTAATCATGAACGGTACGACAGGCGGTCTGCGGAGCTGGTTCAGTGACGACTCCCAGGAGACCGCCGCCTGGAGCTGCAGGCCCCATCTGCAGCGCAGCTGAACGAGTTAAGCTGCCCCGAACCATGAGCAGCCCGAGGTGGGGCCTCAACGAGAGAACCAGAGGGAGCTCCTGGTATCCCTTACCTGGGGTATCCTGGGCAGCATCGGCCTCGGGATACCCCAGTTAAAGGCCTGGGTGGAACCGACTCCGAAGGGCTGCGTGGGAGGCCTGGAAGACCCCAGTCAGGGGGCGGGGGGGGGGCGGCCTTGGAGCGGGGCCCAATAGAAGGCTGCTCTGGGGATCTTGGGGCCGCAGAGGGGATGCATCCTTAAGGGCCTCTGGGGCAGGAAAGTCTCTTCTATGCCTAACTAGAAGCGAGGAGCTTCAGCACCTGACCCTGCGGCCGAGATGAGTCCAAGATACAGCGGAGCAAGAGAGGCGCGGCTCTCCGCGCAGCACCAGGTGCGCTAGTGTTACTTGCCTCGACAGCTCGCCCTCGCCAGGCCGCCCCTGACCTCCGCCCTAAGGCCACCGCCCTGGGACTGCCTGGTTCAACCCTGCGAGACCACGCCTCGGCCTCACAAAGGCCGCGAGCGGCTGGGGCGGACAAGGAGCGGCCTAGACTCTCAGATCTTTAATTACGCCCCTACCCTTCCCCCCACCCCGTCGTCGGCTTCCAGCCCTTTAATCAATTTCACGATATTAAATATTAATTTCCCGCCAGCCAGGCTTTCTCGAAGGAGGGGGAAGGGACAGGCAGAGTAGCTCCGAAGAAGGGACGGCTTTGTAGGGTGTGACTGGGTAGTAGGGCGCAGAAGACACATGGGCTCTTAAGTGACCTGCACCGGGAACTCGGAGCCACCGGGTCTACGCTCCGTGGCAGGGGAACTTGGAGAGTTATGAACGCCGAGGTGCAGGCCTTCCGGAGGGGCAGCGAGGTATTGCCCAGAGTCCTAGTGAGCTAGGCGACCGCCTCCTGCTCCGCGGCCCCCCGCCCCCAGCCCCGAGTCAGCCTCACGCGGGCCCGCGGCGCGCAGCGATGATGGATCGCGCCTGGCGGGGGTGATTTGGTGTTGATCGCACATTATCACTGGCAGGTTGGACTGGTTGCTGATGGACGACTTCTAGCGGCGGCGGCAGCAGCGTCTTCAGACACCGTGCCGAGACTCACTCGCTTGCTCTGCGAGGGTCTCTCTTTTTCCAACCACCCCTCGCCCCACTTCCCAGCGTCAGGAGGACCTGAGAGTCCGAGCCGGGTCTTGCCGCACCCAAGGCCGCCTGCCCCCGTCCTATTGTGGGCCTCAGGCCAGGCGAGGAGGGGAGCCAGGACGCCTCTCCCACTTCCTCCCATTCCTCCTTCCCTTTGCCGCCTGCTCCCCCCCTTCCTTCCTGCCTCCCCATCTAAACGAGGACCTGGGTCACTCGCCGGGTGGTTTCCCCGCCGCCAGGGGTGGGGTGGCAAGTTCCCCCACCCCGCGACCCCCGCCCCTCTCCCGGGGCTTGCAGCACCGCGGCGCTGCGGTGTGCCCCTCCTCGCCTCTTTTTCTAAAGTGCCTGCAGATACAAAAGCGGTTTCGTAATGCCTTCCGTCTGCGAGAGCCGGAGGACCTTGGCTGACCTTTCGGAAACTGATTGCAACTGCCTGTTAACAGCCCTTACTGACCGCACCGAGCGGAGCGGAGGACAATCATTTAAGTGACAGACGGCGAGGTGGCCTCGGCTCAGTCGAGCGGCCTGGTTAAGCCCGCCCCGCCCCTCCCCCCCGAAACCCCCCTTCAGCTCCGGGCGCACTGCGGGCTGTGGCGGGCGCTCGGGCGAACAGGGAGGGCGCACCGCGCGCGCGAGTATGTGTGAGTGTCTGTGTGTGTGTGCTCGCGATCACTGGCCGACGGGTTAACCCTTCGCCGAGCGGGCGGCCCCTTTGAGGCCGGACGCTGCCGGCTGAATCTGCCATCTGCAAAAGAGGAATAAAGGGCTGCCTCCGTAACCTAATGGGCAAACTGTCCCCTCTCTGCGTGACTGGTGCTGCGTCCCAGTTGCTGCCAGGGACAGACCCCGACCCTTGGCTCTTCCGACACGTCCCCGGGCCCCTCCCTCCCCCACACAGACAGACACCGACACAGGGAACAGCACGAGGGTTCCAAAGGCTCCGAGACACTCGCGGTGCAGTGGACGTGGGTGTTTCGGGTGTTTTATGTTTTGGAAACTGCAGAAAGGTGGGGGGTGGGTCCACACGCGGAAGGCGAGGTGGGGGAGGGGAGGTTGGTGACAGGGCACCACGGGCTGCGCTCGTTCCCTCTCTTGGGAGAGATCGCCAGCTGCTCTCCAACAGGCAGCGCCCTGAAATCTATTTAAAGAGAGGGAAAGGGGAGGAGAACAAAGGGGGAGGAGGGGGGCGGCGAGCGGAGCCTGAGCGAGAGCGAGCGAGCAGGGAGGATCCGCCGCTCCGCGGGCACATCAAGCGCTCACATCTGTACACTCCGCGATCGATGGGGAGAATGGATAATATTTGTCAGCTGCAGACCTTTCTCTTCCCGGTTCTTGGGGAGGGGAGGGGGCGAGAGAGGGGGAGGGGCGGGCATATCATGCAAGAGAGTCCGCCTCAAGGACAGCGCGCTTCCCGCTGCAGCCACACGGAAACCCAGAGCCATGAAAGCCAAGGGATTCTTCTCTTATTATCATTATTAATTATTTTTTATTATTCCACGGCAGCCAGCGAACGCTCGGCGGCGCCCCTCCCCCGCTCGCCAGCCGCCTCCCTTTGTTGATTCTCAGCTTGCGAGCGCGGCGGGCCCGAGCCGCCACTGCCGCCGCCGCCGCGGAGCACGATCTGCTCTTGCGCCCTGGGTCGCAGCTGCGGCCCAGGAAGCTGGGGTTGCGTCCCCGCCCCCCACCCCCCACGGCGTGGCACCCCCGCACCCCCGCCCTGTCGCCTGCCACTAGGCCAGCCCAGCCGCTTCGAAGCTTCTTGCTGCGGCTCCGCGCCCCCAACGCCGAGCAGAGGCGCTGGCTGCTGCCGCCCCAAGCCTCGGGCTGCGCGGGGGCCTTCGCCAACCCTCCCCCCAGCCTAGGCGGCTGCACTCTGATGCCGCCGTCCCCACACATGGTCTTCATTTCGCACACTAGCGGCGTGCTTCCTCTCTGCTCCTCTCCTCGGGGCTTTTCGGAGCGAGGAGGGAGGTTTAGAGGAAGTTAGAACCCAGGGGAAAGGGGGAAAACCCTCGCTCTCGGTCAGCTCCGGAGGCGGACCGGAGCGCCCCGTGGGGGTGGGACAGAGCCTGGGTGACCTCCCCTTCTTTACGTGCCCGAAGGGCGAGTGAGGGGTGGTGGTCGGGGTAGGGCAGGGAGCTGGAGAGCGAGCGAACGAGCTCCAGGTTTTCTTTCGCTCGCCCTCTTATCCACTTCTACCAGCCAGGATAGAGCTGACTCGCCTCCTCGGAGCAGCTCAGCCAGCCGGCTAGGGAGACGATCGGATTAGCGGTCATCAAATGGGACCAAAGACACTTAAGACTGCACCCCACCTCCTGAGCAGTGGAGCTCCCTGGGCCTTTGCCCCCTCCCTCCAATATTGAAAGCCCAAGCTGACGACCCACAGGCCCGGGTCCGGGCCCACTCTGGGGGTTTTGGTAGGGGTGAGGTGCAGAAAGTTCTAGTCGGGGTTTACTTGTGCCTTTGCACCCCCACTCCACCCCCGCTGTCCTGAGATTCCGGGCCAGCCTGCGGCGGCGTCCCCGGCTGCTCCGCGGTCCTGGGCAGGGCAGGAAGCTGGCACGGCCGCTTGGTTGGGCCGGCGCCACTTGGCTAGGCTGGATTCTCGCTGGAACTCGTGCGGCACCTTCGCGCCGAGTCGGGTTCCCGGGTCTGCCGCCCGGTCACCCTGAGCGGCTTTACCCCCACTCTGTCCGTCGTCCCCTCTCCGGAGTCTCTCTGTCTCCGCCCGCCCTCTCAGATTTTCCCCTCCTCGGTCTGTCTCGGGAGCCCCGTAGCGCAGTCAACCTCCCTTCCCGAGATTCAAAAAGAAGTTTTGTGTTTCCCCGGGGGCAGCAGCCTAATGCTTCCCTTGTTTTCCGGAACAAAGCAGACATTCAGTGGGGAGGGGGCAGGCGCTGGCTCTTACCCCTCCCCGCAGCACCCCGCACCCCTGCAGGTTCAGAACGCTCGCTCCCGGGCCCTGGTGGCCTGGGGTGGGGGTGGGGGTTCTCTTTCCCCAGACTCAGCTACAAAAGCCTTGCTCCGGGTCTCGGCCCCCTCACCCCAAGCCTCGGCCCGTAGCCCGAGAGGAGGCGACGTGGTGTTTGGGTGAGGTTCTCAGCCGGAGCAGGGAGGGCGCGCACGCAGATGTTTACAGTGTGCCTGTGTTGCTGGGAGCTCACCCGCCGCCGCCTGACGGCGTGGGGCACCCGCGCGCTACCAGCTCTAAGGAGGCGCTCAGCGGTGAGCCCTCTGGCACTGGGCCCGAGGCCTCCGCAACCCTGGGGCCGGGGCTCGAAGGGAGGCTCAAGGTCTCCCTACTGCGCGTTCCTCCTCTGGCCCACAGACCGTCCCTCCCCTCCCTAACAATGGCCTGGATCGGGTAGTATATCAAAGGCATTGGGGGGAGGGTGGCAGAGCTCACAAGAGGCGCTCTGAGCAGACCTTCCTCTCCGAGGGAGAAGTTCTCTGGCCAGAGTGAGCAAAAACACTCTACTCCTGAGACTTTAAGATGCTTCGCCCTCCGGATCGCACTCCGCAGCCCCACCTGACCCTGCCCACCCTGCCTGATGGGCTTCCCCTCGCCTCACTCCCGGGAAGCCCGCGGCATGAGCTGTGCCCAAGAGCGCCAGGCCTTCGTGTCAGCGTAGCGCTGTCTTAGATCCCGCTCCAGCTCTTCCCCTCTCCCGGGCCTGTGGCCGGCCCCCGGCGCCTCCGGCGCGGCCTGAAACTTGATCCCGTGTCGGAAGGACAGTGTGTAAACACCCGGCGCGCTCCGAGAGCCCGCGGGAGGGGCCGAGAGAGGGCCGCCTGGGCAGCTCCGAGGCCCTGCGCCTCCGCCCGCCTGCTCGCCCGGGGCACGATCGGCTGGGCCGCCGCCTCGCTCTCTGCCTTCCCAGTTGGCTCAGCTAATTGGAGCCGCCGCCGCCACTGCGGCGGCCTCTTGTTGAATTTTCTAGATCGCAACCGCTGAGTCTTGGCTGCCTGTGGCTCCCATCCCCCTACCACAGCTGCTATCTGGGCTGGCTACTTGGTGGTGGTGGGGACCGTCTCTCTGGGCTCAGTCTCCTTGTTCACCCCAGCAGTTCGGGGGTGTCTTTTCTGGGGGCCGTGGGACGGGAGGCGGAGTCTTATCAGAACTATAGGGTTTTGGGCCACAATCAGGCTCGTCCACTGATGAATACTATCCAGTGTGAATTCTATCCTGGGATCCTCTCGGCAGAAAGCCATCTTCCTCGCTGTCTTGCACCAGGAGGTAGCAACAGTACTCTAGAGGCTTCGGGAATAACTCCACTACCAATTTCAGTTCGTTCCAGGAAAATGTAATAGAAGGGTGGGGTAGTGTGAGGCACAAAGATGCTTCCTCGCCTGTTCTGCCCTTAGCCCCTCTCAGCATTTGGGACTTAATGTGTAGGTCCTTAATGCAGAAGTACTCGGCTATACCTTGTACCTAGCCCACCCAAACGGAACAAGGCCACTTTCCTTCTGGGTTTGAAGAATCAGGTGGGTGGCAGGGTGGGGGGTACTATGTCTGCCTTAGTGGGTTCTGGAGGTGCACCTCCCCCAAGCTGGGTCAGCTTTAAGCTTGTACCAGGAGGCCCTCCTGGGCCTTGGGGTCCCCCAGCTGAGTTTCCCTTCTTCCTTGGCCAGATGTCTCATATCCTAACCACATGTCCCCGCTAGGTGCAAATGGTCAGGTCTGCGTGGGTCTGTAGACGGCCCAGAGCCTGGCCCAATGGTCAAGGTGGAAGAAGTAAGGCAGTTTGGTAGCGCTGAAAAACTCAAGAAGACCCTGCTACTGGCTGGTGCAGTTGCTCTGTATTCAACATCCACCTTAGAATGTCTTTTCCTCTGAGAACTTTTGCCGGTGGGTTTCACAGGCCCACAGCCAGATGAATGTTGTAAAAATGGCTGCAACCCAGCCCGGGAATGCATAAATATACGCAGGCACACTCCCAGAGGGCTGGGGCTATGAACCACAGAGGGGATCTGTAGCAGCCAGAGAGCGTCAGCTTTTCCTGTGACGGTTCTTAGGAGGGTGTCTGTTCCCTTCCTTTGATGGTTTTCTGACAACTGTTAGGGAACCAAGAGGCAAGGCCGCTGGCTCATTAACTGTCATTTTCCAATACCACTTTCCTGTCCTTCTAACTTTTACCCAAATCGCCAGTTTGGGGTTTTACTGAGGTGTCCTTTCAATCTATTCATAACTAGAACAAGATTTCCTACTCAATCCATATTTGAGTTAAACTGTGATAAAAATGAAATCTGTATAATTAACATGCTAACTTGGAGTCTAGAATGGCACTTCTTTAGGTCAAGTTCACCTAGTTCTTTAGCCTCTAAAAGTCCCCTGCCCCTTCTAATCAGATAACTTAAATGTGTCTCCCACTATTAGTTTCTCTTCTCTTTCTCTAGTGGAAAAAAGGGACTCTTCTCAAAAATGTTTATTTTCCTTTACCCCTCTACCCGACCAGTCTGTGAGAACCGAGTTTCTGTGTGGGATAAAGTGTATTTCAGTGTTTTGATAAAGAGTAATTTGTGTTCATCTTCAGGCCTGAAAAGATAATTGCATCCGGGAGTGTGCTCTTCTTTTGGCCCTTTAACAATCTGGATTCTCATTCTGGAGCAGGAGTGCTTCGATGCCCCAGCCTCCTTCTCCTAGTCTTTGTCCCCTTCCCTCTATCAGCATCCAGCCATCACCAGGCCCTTGGGTAGGTCATATGGCTTGAGGGTTTCTGTCTTGAAGGCTAGTGGTGCCTCAGAAGACCCTGCAATTGTGAGCCTGCTATCAGGCATTCACATTTCTTTTACAGTGGGAAGAACATTCTGAGCCATTGGAATTCCTGTTCCATCTCCCTGAAAGCTTATGCCAAGAACTCCCCATGGGGCCTACGGTGATGGATCTCTTCAGGCTCCGGGAAGCAGCCATCATGGTGGGAAGTGTTGAGTGCTCACCTGTGGGACTCAGACCTGAACCAAACCAAGTGCAAACAGTGACAAAAAAGCAGCTCCATCCACCTGGTAACTTGCTTGGAAACAAATCCTAACCTACCATCTCCCACTAGTAAAGCCCGGGGAACATATCATTCCATCGGCTTCCCTTTAGCTGGGCTTAGGGGCACGGTGCAGTTAAACATATCAGGAAGCTGAGAGGCATTCACTACTCCTCACTTCCCCTGGTGCTGGGCTCAGCTTGGCTGAACTTGCCGTCCTTGTCTTTTTAGAGGAGCTGGTTGTGTTCTCCAAGCTGGATCACACTGTGCTGCCTCCCCAGGGGTCCTTAGCTATTGATTTTTAATATCCTATTCAATATTGTGTATTAAATATTGAATCCATGCACGAGAGGATGTGATGCAAATCACCAGCCGTGCCTGAGACTTTAATAGTTGTTTTATTGCCCGGAAACCACAGCTGGACGCAAGGCATCCTGCAACTGAGGCTGGGGGCAGGGATGACGGGCAGAGAAGAGAGCTGTGCAGACAAGTGGCAGGGGTGGGATGGGGGCAGTGGTGATACCAGACCTCTGGAGTGGCTACTGCAGAAGACACAGCCAGGCACTGGGCTCATCTCTGGGCAGGCAGCATAGTGCTCGCAGGCTGCTGTGGAGAGTCATGGCTGTTGTGTGAGACCTGGATAGAGGAAGAGGTGTGGGGCTGTGTCCTTCCTTCCTGGACTTCCCTAACTGGGCTGTTCATTCCTGTCTGGCCATCCCCTTCCCCTCCACACAGATCTCTCTCTCTCTCTCTCTCTCTCTCTCTCTCACACACACACACACACACACACACACACAGCTATTAACAGGAAAGTGAACTTGGGGACAGGAAACCCCAGGCTTCTGGCCTCTTCACTCAGCTCTGCCACCTTGGTACAGACATCTCTCAACCTCTCTGGGCCCCATTTCCCTCCTCTGCCAATGGGGGTAATGCTATCTGTCCTACCTCCCTCACAGCCCAGTGGTGAGGCTGGTGCAAATGAGATAATATTCAGGGAAAAGGCTTTTGTAAACTGTCAGGCCCCACGTAGGCAGGCTGAGGGATTAGTGTTGGCTTTCCCTTTATATTCCCCTTCTCTGGCAGGCTGTGTCTCTGGCTGGCCTCTTTCTCTCTCAGGCACGAGCCCCCTCCTTCATATAGGCCCTCTCCTCTCTCCTGCCCACCTTCGCTTGATCTCCCAGGATCCCTACTCAGCCGGGACTTTGCGCCGAGGTTTAACAGTCAGGTTTTGAGGACGCCCAGCAGGGAGACAGGAAGGGCATCGAGTGTGCGTGTATGGTGGGGGTGGGGGCAGTGAGTGTGCGCAAAGGCCAAGGGAAACAGCCAAGGGAAAGCGCTCGGCTTTATTCGAAGAGAGGCGCTTTCCACTGTGGCTGCCCAGGGCTGCGGAGCAGGCTAGGGGAATGAAGGGGACAATGCTGGCCCAGTGTTGGGGGTGTGTGTGCTGCTGAGCCCTTTGTGCGGGCGGTGGGAAGGCGTGGCAGAGACCTGAGGCTAGGATCCTCTTCCCACGTTACCGTACCTTGCTCCTTCTTGCGGGAAGTCCTCTCTCGATTGTTGGAAAGTCAGGGCGTGGGCTGTGCCGTAAGAGGCTTGAGATTTGGAAGCCCATATGTTAATTCGGTTAAGGGTGGCTGTTCTCCAGTGCTTTCTAGTCAGATAAATAGTTGCCCAAGGCTCCTAGGTCGGAGACTGGCGCTCTCTGAAGGCCGTGCTCCTCAAACCCCACTACTTTTGTCCAAGGCTCCAGAAGGGGCGGAGACCAGAAGGGTCCCTCTATCAGTTAAGACCACCCCGGGGACCCCACCATCTGCTGGGAAGGCATCGCTAAGCCGGCCCAGACCCAACAGAGACTAGCTCTGGCAATAGGCCCCTCCAGGAGTCTGAGTCGTCCCTGAGCGCGCGAACCCGGGTATGCCAGGCAGGGCCTCGTTGCACACGCCTCCGCGTCGGGGCCGTGGCGTCTGCTGCTGCCTGTGTTTCCGGGTCTGCGGCGGAGCCTCCCTGGCTCTCTCCTCCTGCTTTGTCTCGCTGCCAGCTTCTCGAGAGTCTGCCCTCGCCAGTCTCCTGGGTCGGCGGGTCGGGCTCTGCCTTTCCGAGTGCGTCTCCGCTTTTACGCTGTGGCGCTCTTTGCGCGCGTGTGGCCGCCTTCCTTTCACCCGGATTCAGCTCGGCCTTTTCTTTCCCGGCGACTTGGCACTGCCTTAGGGTCGCTGCGAGTGCCACCCCTTGAGCCCCGCCCCCCTCTGCCTGACGCATTCGGGCTCAGCGATCTCCCGGGCTGAAGCGTCCCCCAGGTTCTGGTTTAGCTTCACCAAGGGGAAGCTAAAGGGCTCGGAGCATCCCTCGCTGCCTTCCCCGTTGCTCCCTGAGCAGCAATTGGAGGGGGGCTTTTAGGAAACCTTTGCAGAGTTGAGGGGAAACACTTATGTGATCTACCTCGCGCGATCTGTGGCGTTCTCTGAACTCTGAATTCTCCAGACTGTAAGCCGCCAAGAAGAATTTGAGTACGCGGTTCTGACGCTGACCCGAAAGTTGGCCAGACGTGTGGGTTCGGGTGGGGGTGCCCGGAGTGCGTGTGCATGTACCCATCTCAGGGACTGTGGGTGGATGAGCGGCTACAAAGAGGGAGCAGGGAGTGCTGGCCTCGGGCGCTAGAGCGGGGGTGGGGGTGGCAGCCAGGGGTCTTCTAACACCCTAGGCCGCAGGGCAGGTGAAGACACCCTTCGGAGCCTGGCCCCTCGCTCTAGGCCCGCACAAGGCCAGCCTTTGAGGCGAAAACCCCGTCTAACTCCTTGAGAGTAAACTTGCCACGAGGGAAGCAAAGGAGAGAGGGGGCTGGCGGGGGTCTCTGTGTCGGGAAGGCTTGTGTCAAGTTTCAGCCCTTAATGACACTCGGTGGCAAGGTGACAAGGCCCTGGGAACAGCGGCGGGGGTCGGGGTGGAGTGACCCCGCAGCGGAGCCGGACTCCAGAACCCCAAGGAGCAAGGCGCGCACTCGGACAGGAGGCGGCCGGGGGATGGGGGCGGCGGGCAGGGAGGGGGCGCTCGGAGAGCCGCGGGAGCCGAGAGGAGCGCAGGCATCTTCCGCAATCCATTCATGCACTGGAGCGCGTGCAGAGCTGCTGATCGCTGCCATTGTTACTCGCGGGCGGTGTGGGAGCCGAGCCTCCACTCTGGCGAGAGATAAATGGCCTCTGACAGCCCCTCCTCGCCAAGAGAGCTCCTCGGATTTCACCGCGCGGCGGCTCTCAGGTCTGTGCCTCGCTCGCTTCCCGGTGAGAACCTTTAAATCAGCCTCCCGGCCCTCCCTCCTCCCGTCCGCTACCCTCCTCCGCGCGGCCCCCCCCCCCCTTGCTCAGGCCGCGGCAGCGCCCTAAGCGCGCTGCGCGCAGTCTCTTGTCTCCTCCCCACCTGCAGGGGACTAGGTGGGGAGCTCCGGGAGGATCCGGGAGCGGCCGCTGGCACCCCCCCTCCCCGGTTCCTCACCTCCCCCGGAGCGGAGCCCCGCGCCCCGCCTCCGCGCCCACAAGATGGATCAGGCTACCGTGCGGAGAGCGGGCTGTAAATATTTAAAAAGTCTCTCGCGCGCCGGCGGTAATGGCTTTCGCAGTCGGAATGTGTGCTAGGAGAAGAGAGGAAGGGCGATATGTGCACTGTATTGCGAGGTGGGGGAATTGCTCCAGTGCCTGTCTTCCACACGCACACACGGGGTCCCGGGTGGGCTGCACTGTTCGGTCTTCCCGATTTCCCGCCCTCCGCCTCTTCCACTGAGTCCCGCCGTGGCATCCAGAACGCCAGTCGATAGGGAACTTGAGCATGGCAGGGCAACGGAGACCCGGACGAGGAGACCTGGAGCCACTCTCCCCTTCGGGTCCTCCCAAGGTCTTAGGCTGGGACTGGCCCGAGACCTCAGGTCCAGGTCCGCTTCTCTCACAGGGGAGGTCGTGAGATGCACCGGTTGAAGCCCCCTGAGTTTGTGCGGTAGCTGAAGCCTGGGCCGGGGTTTCTGCAGCGGGGGCCTTCAGCCCTGTTTGTGCCTTTGCTCCCCTCCCCGTACCTCTCTCTTAAGCCTCGATCCACTCCGAAGGAGAGCCCTTTCCCGACACCCCCCACCTTCTGAATCTGAAAGTAGCTTTGTGGCTGCTGGGACCGAAACCGGGGAGGAGGCAACATGGAGAGATGGGGGTGGGGTGGCGCCTAGTGCCAAGCTTAGTGGAGGTCACACGTGGATTTGGAGGGGGACCATTTGCTTCTCTGGCCAGTGTGGGCCTGGAATCTTTACGGCCGAGCCCAGCCGGGTGGAAGAGGTGGGGGAGGGGGCATCCAGCCTTGGCTGGGAGAGGCTTAATGGGCTCACTACAGGGTGTGTGCCGGGTGCGGCAGTCGCCTGTGCCAGCGGCCCCTCCCAGGCGGGGCGGGGGCGCCGAGTTGCCCAGAGCTGGGGCGGGCCGGGCGCCTCGGGTTTGCTCGAAAGGTTGGAGGGGGGGTGGGTCCAGGCTGGGACTGCTCCCCTGCACCCCTCTGCTCCGCCAGCCCAGGGACTGGCCAAAGTGTGGGTGCCGGCGGCGTGTCAGGGCGCACCAGGGCTGCTGTCCGTGTTCGGGCGCGTGGAGCTTCTGACTCCTGGCAGCTCCGCGCACTCCGCTTCCAGGGGCTTGTGCTGTGCCCTACTCGCTTGTTTGTCTCATGTGAGCCTCGTAAACCGCTCTGATTTATTACCCAGACTAAATGCTTAATTTGTGAATATGAAACAGATTAAAAGGGGCGGGGGGAGGGGGCTTGAGGTCGGCATATTTTAGCAATCAGACCAAAGCAACCCGGCAGATGTTTCAAATTTGTCGACATTTTCAGGCTCATGTGGAAAGCCAGCCAGAATGGTCAAGAGGTCCTTTCTCTTTCCTTCAACCTGAGAACTTGGCAATGATCAAAAGGAGGTGATTAGTAGCTACAGAGAAAAGACACCAGCAGGCAAGGAGTTAACAGAGACTGAGCCCTTCACTTCCAGGAATGGGACGGAGGGTGTGTGTGAGAGCTGGTCACAAAGGCAAGAAGGGTCCTGGCTAAAAAGGCCCAAGTCCTAGAAGCCAACTCTGAAGAACAAAGTAGAGGATCCATTAAAAGTTAATTCACTAAATAAACTTAATTGGTGATAAAACAAACAAGAAAGATGGAAAGGCCAACTTAAAATAGCCAAAGGATAATAAAAATAAATAGTTTTGATGTGGCCTAAACATGTGTGTGTGCCTTTGGGCAGGCAGGTCCCTACAGTGTTCCGCCTGACACAGGCCTCTTGGGAGCACCCCCTCCGTTTGAAAAGCCCTCATGTGTACAGGCAGTGCTTTTTGGCATTTGCTGTTTTTTGTTTTTTTTAGGCAACTTCGCACATCAAAGGTGAGCACCTGTGTTCTTTTCGGCTCCCTGGTTCCAGCCGCCCAGTGAAGCAGATACAACTTCTATAAATTGACCTTCTCCTCTGGGTTTTGATTGATCATCACCATATGAGATTATTGAAAGTCTAATGTCTTATTTCACTTTCTCCAAGGGGTGAGGAGGGGACCAGTTTATTGAAAGTCAGGCCACGTGAAGACTCTGGTGTTGTGCAATAGTAATTTCCATTAGCCTGGGTAGATCAGCCTCTGGAAACTCCCATGCATCTCCTGCCCGCCCATGTACCACCCTTCCCTCCAGTCTCAGCTTTCAGTCATTGTTAACAGGTATAGGACAAACTGTAGCCTTCTGGAGCCTTTGTAGTTGGAAGGGGAAAATGGCTATTGACTGAAAATCAGGCAACAAAAGATTAATTTTTTAACATATTTATTATAACTTAAGAATTCACTCTTGAGGATTGTTTCCCACTCCAAACTTTTTTGTTCCCCCTTTGCCTCAATAGCGTCTTTCATTTTATTAAAGTTGATTACAGTTCCTCTGTCTTGTCCTCAGCCAGACAAAGGCTTAGGGAAAGTCAAAGAACGTGTTAATTATATGTTTCTTGTAAACTGACTTTTCATTTCCCCCTAACACATTTAGTTGGCTTGGTGTTTAGTTTAACACTCAATTGCTGCAAATATGCTGCTTAAAAATGCTGTCTTTATTAAAACAAATAAATGAATGCAAAGACCTTTCTAATTTCAACTCGCGTGGGCTAGAAACAGAAGAGAAAACTGAAAGTGAGAGCAAGAAGGAGGGAAAGGCAGCGGGGAGGGGAGAGAAAAGAGACCAGGAAACACACACACACACACACACACACTCATGTACACACGCACTCACGGCATTCCTTCTGCCAGCCCTCCCCCAGCCATGTTAAAGTGGTCCATACAATTGTCCCTGGCTGCGCCCTGCAGCTCGCCAGCCCGCCTGGATTTTCCATCACTTGGTGCCTAAGGCGATCATTAGCTGAGAATGGACAACCTCCTCTACCTGCTGGCAGCCCATCACTTACCAGCCAGGGGAGACTGGCTGCAGGCTTCTGCACCGGGGCTGGGCCCCATTTGCTCAACCCGAGAGGGGTCCTTGCGTCTTGCCCCTGGGTGCATTGGTGCCTAATTAAACTCTATCCAGGGCAATGTGCACTAAATATACGGAGGCTGAGAGGCAGCTGGAAGGAAAAGGGGATCATTACCTGGGCAGAGAAAGGGACTCTTCTGAGAGAGGGGAGGAAGGGATCCCTCTGATGGCACTTTCTGTTTACCCTCAGCAGAGCCCCGGAGTGCACATTAACTCCTGGGCTGAAATCAAGGAGAAATGGAAATTAGGAAGGAAAAAAATCCATAGCCCACACTTAACTAAACAGGGCCCGTGTCACTACCAGGCAGGAGGGAGGTCTACCAGAGCTCTGAACAGACAATGCTGGCTGCAGAAAAATGACTCGGGTGCCCTTGTGGCATTGGAGTTATTGCTCATGTGCCACGGCCCCGTCACATGCAGGAGCTGGAGCTGTACAAATGGCTGTGAGGACAGAAAGGAGCGGATGCGTCAGGAGCCCAAGGACCAGGTGTGTGTCGTGAAGTTAAACAGACCGTGGAAAAGCAGGGGGAGAATACTCCCCTGAAGGTCAGGGACCCCACTAAGACCTGGGCCTGAGTGGGACTGAAATGGCCTCACGTGGAGATGAAGTGACAGCCAGCAAGCAGGAGTGTGTGGAGATGTCATAGGACAGCTGTCGGAGCTTTAACTGAGACCTCCATTTAACCCAGCTGAGGAAATTGATACAGAGGCTAAGGACACTAGCTCAAGGTGACACGGTGGCAAAAGTAAGACCAGAACCCAGAGCTCCCTGCTTTGGGTAACGAGTCAGAAGAGAAAAGCAACTTCTGGTTAGAGAAAGATCCAGGGTACTCTTGGTCACTGAAAAGGCTTGAGCCTTTTAGTCATTGAGCATTTATTAAGCACTGGCTGTGTGCAAAGCACTATGATGGGCATATTATGCCACTGTGCTGTGAGACCTCAAAGGACTGAGTAGGGGAGACTCAGTCCATCTATGCCTGGTAACAAAGGTCGTGAAGGACAGTGGGCAAGGGGGCTGGAGAAGGGAAGGAAGCTAGCCACTTGCAGGGTGGATTCTGCTTTTTAACGCAGTTCACTGCAAGGTTTACAGGAGGGCAGTCTGGACGTAAGGCTATTCTCCCAGGGGTAGAGGTGCAAGAGAGGCCACCTGGGCCAGGGCCTTTTATGCCACCTTCCTAGGAGGGCCTATTTCCCAAGGCCGGCGGGAAAAGGAGTCTAATGCATACTGAGGAGGCAGCTTGTCTAGCTCAAGTACTCATTGCAGTCTCTCTCTTGCCCTGGACAAATGGAAGTGGAGCTTATCCCCAAAGATTCTGGACAAATGCAGGCTCTCTGGGGGGTGCTGGTAAGGGAATACTGCCTCCCTCAACAAAACAAACCCGAGAGTATCCAAGGTTTAGCACTGGAAATGGAGTCTCCCAGCAGAGAAGAGGAACTGGCTTCAGTGCTCCCCACTCTGCCCCCCAGATTCCACCTGCCCCTTGGGGAGCTCGCAGTGTGATCACAGGTGCCCTCCCTGCAGCCATCTGGCCTCAGCCCAGCCTCTGCTCTTGGTTTCCCTAAGCAGAGGCGAAACATGCTGGAACCTTCAAAGCACATTCCTAAACACTAAGGGAGAGCTGTGGGGAAGTGAAAACAAAGAGGCCAAGGAGTGCCGGAGCAGTTCAGCTTACAGAGTCTGTGGGCCAACAGGGCTGGCCCACGTTCAGTCAGACTTCCTGGCTGTGGGCCAGCCAGAGCTGGCAGCGTGCCCTCGCCAGCCCACCACTTGGGCCAGAGTGGTCCCCCAGACCTGGACACACCCTCACACCCAGCCCAGGCCTCAGCAAGCCCTGCTGCCCCTTAGCCACCCTCTCAGCCCGCCCTCTCCCCGTTTAGGTTTCTAGTTCCAGAGCCAGAATGGCCTCTGCAGTTCCTTAACCCAGCACTTCCTAAAACTGAGTAGGTTGCCAGTTGGCCAGCCCTTCGGGGTGGGCTAGTGGGTCTAGGGGTGGCTAAGGGGCAGCAGGGCTTCTAAGTCCCCTGGCTGATAGCTTCAGGCCTTGAGTAACCATGTCTGGCAGTTGTGAACACTTGGTCACTGTTTACCATTGTGGGCCATAAAGATATTATCACCATCTGTGTGTGTCAGGGCTGGAATGCACCAATAACTTGTGATAAGTGTGACATCCTGAGCTCAAGAGGTATCCACACATATAAGGTGGAGAGCATCAGGCCACATGGCCCTTTATGACTCAGTCATTCATTGAACAAGCATCCAATCTAGCTCCTTATCTGCTGGGCACTGTGCTTGCAGCTGTTGGGGGTACAGGGGGAGACCCCAGGCCCCTTCTTAGAGAATTTACAGTCTCATGGAAAGAGATAAGCCCATATGGCTGAATACCTCCCTGTGCTCACACTAACTAAAGCCAGCAGAAACAGCCGCCCTTGCTTTTCCTCTTCAGGCATGTATTTTTCAAACCAAAGGGTGGATGGCGTTCCTGTCCACTTTCTACTTACAGCTGGATAACCAAAGACTCCCCCAACTCTGAGTGCTGACCAGCTGAATAGGGACTTGGGAGCTGGGAATTTTCTGCTTTCTTCCCTGAGGTTCCACCCAGGTGACGTCACGTTAACGGCAGATGTTACAGGTCACATAATTCTAGGGATATCAGAGGGTGTGCCAAGGAATGGTAAGCCTCTCCCCTCCCTCCCTCCCTCCCTCAGCCACTCAGTTTGACTCTCTGTGGACAATCACTGCTCCTGGTTCTGCCTTACTCTCCCCAAGATAGTCTATTTGGGCTAATTTTTAAAGGGATTTTAATTTGATTTTGAAAACTCCCAAACCTACAAAAAATTGGGAGAATGGTACAATCAATGTACCATACAATGGTAGAATGGTACCCATATATGAAGGCTGACTTTCAAAAGTGCTATATGTATTCAACACGCCTACCCTTGGAAAGAATTCAAAACCCCTTCAAAGATCTGAATTAATTTACCTTTATCTTGAAATGTTACTTAGGAATGCTTTGCCCTCATAGATACGTTGCTTGTTCATCCTCCTTCCCCACTCCAGCCCCAGCTGCTTACCAGTGGGCCTCGTTCACAGTAGGCAGTTAATGAAGCTGTGGATTCAGTAGCAAAGACTGCATAATAGTTGGTAGGGTGGAGCCAGACTGCCCAGGTTGGAGACCTGGCTCTGCCACTTGACTAGCTTTGTGGCCTCCAGCAGTGACTCTAGGTGCCTCACTTTGCTTGTCTATAAAATGGAGGGTAATAATACAACAGATTCCAGAATGTTGGGACAATTGAATTAGTTGATGAACATAAAGCACTTAAAATCATGCCTGGCATATAGAAGGTGCTTAATAGGTACTGGGGAGACTTAAGTACATTTGGTGTCAACTTTGCTTTGGTGATTGCATGTGAGTCACTTGGACCTGAGTTCATGGCTTCTGAGTTTTCATTGGTAACTGTGAGAGAGGCCTGAAGAAACCAGGAATGTACCTTCATAATCCTTCCCTGCCTGAGAGAACTGCTTGAGCTCAGCTCTGCTCAGAGGTGAGGCAAAGTGCGATTTAAGTGGTGGGGGCATCCTGGGGACAGTTTCCATGCTTATGGAGAGAGTTATTAAAAAGACATTTGGAGGGACAGTCTTTTTTTATTCTTCCCATTTTTTAGCTTGGCTAGTTGCTGCCCTGCTGATAGAACCATCTTCGAAAAAAGAGCTAGCATCTACTTTTAGAGACAGAACCAGAGAGAACATGTCCTTCTCCCTCAGGGATTTCCAGGCTCACAAACGCCTGTTTAGGGACCGAATCAAGAGTCACACTGGCAAGTGGGTGCAATCCTGGGAGTCTTCTGGTCTGACAAGCCAGAGAGGATCTTGTGGATCCTCCAAAGTTGTTTAGGATGCTATTCGCATAGCAATGGTTGAATGGTGGATGCTGTAGGAGCCAGAGGCAAGAGAGGACACAGCAAAGGTAAAAAAATTGTTTAAAGGTACACTGCTCTGTGCTATAAAATACTGTGCCTAATGTCAGGCTTTGACGGCTGCAATATCTGACCTTGACATTGTGCTGTTTCTGCCATATAATTTAATTGACATGTGATGCAGTCAGAAAGTCAAACGTTCTGACAGCTTTTGGAAGCCATGTAAGTCCCTTTGAAGTTCCTCTCAGTGAACTGACACATGGAGAAATCTCCGAAGGTTGAGAATAGCCCCAGATACAGGGTACAGAAATGTAGCTGTGTTGTGGTTTCACTGGATAGCACTGGCCAACCCACCTGCTGAGCTGTCACAGTTCTGGAGGCCTGCTGTGGTTTGTGAGGGCCCTAACCACCATGAATGGCTCCTTGAGGAAGAATAACTCATTCCTCATCAGGGAAAACATGTGGAGGTCTCCTGTTTGGAGATTTTTCTCCATAAAATATTTTCTTTTTCCCCAACTTTGCCTATCTCCAAGTTGTTGAGTTACACACAGAAACAAACTGGACGAGAGACGTTTCAACTAAAGACAAAAAGGACTATGTACATCCATTCCACACATCAGTATTTAATACCCACTATGTGCACCTACCAAGGCTTTGGACATTCCTTTAGAGCAAGAAACAAAATAGTCTTTTGGCCATCATAAGACTTCATTTTACTGGAGAGAGAAAGAGAATAAATACATGAATAAAAAATGTATATATACACACATGTCAGGTTATGAGACATGGCATGAAGAATTAAGAAGGGTAAGAGAATAAAGAGAGATGGAATATTCTTCTAGATGGTAGATTGTGTATTGTAAGCCTTGGGTTGATAAAGTGGTGTATCGGTCAGTACTTGCCACAGTAACACTATGTAACAAACCACCCCCAAACTGAGTAGCTTATGTCAATAAGCATTTATTTCTCACGTATGTGTCTGCAGGTCACCTGTGGTTAGCTGATCTAATCTGTGCTCAACTGGGCTTGACTCCAAGTGTGGGTTGGGTTCAGTCTGCTCCACATGTTTCTCCATCCTCCATGGAGTAGTGGGCTACCTGGGACATGTTGTTCTCATGGCGATGGAAAAAGTACAAGAGGATAGAGTGGGAACACCATGACTCTTAAGTCCTAGGCTTAGAATTCTCATACAGTTACTTCTGCTTACATTCCATTAGCCAAAGGATATTCTGTGACCTGACATCAATGAGATGGGGAGGTGCACTCCACCTCTAGCAGGATGAATTGCAAAGTCATATGGCAAAGGGCATAGATACAGGGCAAAGTGAAGAATTGGGAACAGTAATACAATCTGAAACAGATGGTTCAAATCAAAACTATGTATCTCTAGCTATGACATTTATATACACAAATACATATATCAAATGATATAAATGCCTTTGCTGGAATCTTCTGTTTTAAATTAAATTTAAATAAATCCATGCAATAATTACACATTAGCGTCCCTCGGGTGGTTTATTATGGGACCAGAGGCTTCTGGGTCATGGCCACCAACCTCAGGAAACCTGGGAAGATGGACCACAGGCCATCCCAGTGCTGAGAGAGAAGAAGACCATGATAGATACATTTCTCCTTGCTTGCGCTTCCCGTGCAGGGATGGTGCCAGTGGGAGAAACCACAGGGGGCTCCAGACTCAGCAAGTGTCCTCGCTGGCCTCTGAGCAGGTCTTGGAGTAACACAAATCTGAAGTAGGACCCAGGAGGTGTCAACACTTTACCTCACTACACCAACTAGACCTATAGCTAGTCTCACTGGTTGTCTAGGGTATATCATTTTGTGTTGTATAAGCGCATATTGAAGATTTCAGCTCTTCCTTGCAGCCCCTTTCCCTGTAGTCCTGCCCTGCCTTCCTCATGTTATCCTTGAATAGTGTGGGCGGGATCCATAAGTGTCTCTTCAGAAAGTGATGATGTTTGAAATTGGGCCTCCCTTCCATGAATTCCTCCAGGGCTGTGCAGTCAGCCAAGTACTGGAACCTGGCCCTTCCCTTTAGGAAGGAAAGCTCACCGTTCAATTGATTCCAATGGCTAATGGAATCTAATCGCTTTGCCCAGAGCGATTCCATCAAAGGAATTCGCTCTATACAAATTCAAGGTGACAGCATCAAGATTTACATCTTGAAAGCAGAGAGAATGGAGTGTGGGGGCAAATGTTTAATGGTGGGGGTTCCATGGGGATTCAGACCATCTCCTATGTGGGGGAATTCTGGCTCCTGTCTCCAAAGGTGTTCGAGGTGATCCGTCTTCTATAACGAATCCTAACCTAGAACTGGAAGTGGGGCCAGCTGGATGTAATCGCCTCTTAGATCAGCTGCCATTATGGAGTGTGTTGGGCATTTCTGAAACTGCAACTTGGCCTCTCATTTCACTGGCAACTTGGCTTGATTTCACTGGGTCCACCTTGAGCTTATCCATGTCTGACCTCCCTCAGCTTTTTTTTGTCACTCTCAATGTAAATCTCTTCACAGTTGTCTCCCAGAGGCCCTTCTGTGCTTTCAGCTTTCATTCCCCCTTAGATGATGCTGATGCTGATGATGATGATTTACTTTTTATTGAATCAAAATATCTCTATAGAACAGCGCACATATCATAAGTGTAGGGCTCAATGAACACACCTATATAATCAGTACCCAGATCAGGAAACAAAACATCACCAGCACACTGGCAATTAACTCATGCTCCCTTCCTGGTACTATGACCCCAAAGATGACTGCTATCCTAACTTTTAATAGCATTGATTAGCATTGCTTGATTTGGTCCTTTATAGAAATGGAATCTGCAATATGAACTGTTTATGTGTTTGGCTTCTTTTGTTCCACTTTGTGCTTATAAGATTCATCCATATTGTGTGCTGTCTGGCTCATTCATTCTCTGCTGTGTAGTAATCAACTATGTAAATACAGCACATTTTATTCCTCTACTCTTCTACTATTGATGGGCATTTGGGCATGATTACTAATCTTGCTGCTATGAACACTTGTGCACATGATTTCTGCTGAAGAAATGGACACATTCCTTCTGGGTGTATGTATACCCATGAGTTGAATTGCTGGGCCATAGATTGGGCCTATGTTCAGCTTTCATAGGTAGTGTCAAAGTTTTCCAAAGTGGTCATGCTAATCTATATTCCCACAGCCAAGCATGAGAGTGCTCCTTGTCACCGCTTAGAATTTTCTTTTCTCACTTTTGGGCATTCTGGTGGATCTTATTAGATTTCACGCCCTTAGAAGGAGAGAAACAAAGTATTTTCCTTCCTTGAAAATTCTCCCAAGTGTCTCTTATAAAATCATCATGGGGAAAATGCTAGGTGATGCCCTGGGAAATTAAAGCCTGTGGTTTTCTTTTCATTTCTAAGGAAAGGTAAAATTTTCTACTTGATCTTTAATGATAGTAGCTTTGGGAAACTGAGAAAATGAGCATTTATATCAAACTTCAAGCTCCCCCTTCCCCTCCCCTCTTCTGGTCCTCCTCTGGTTTCCTAGCAGCCCAGACTTTCCTGCTGCCCACTCACAACCTCTTGCTGGCTCCGCCCTCCAAGCCAGCATCAGCTCCTAGGCCCCTACCTGGAGTGACCTTCCTGCTCACCATGATACCCAGCTCCATGCACACTTGTTTTCTCTGTACTTTTTGTCACAGCCACAAAAGTTATCATTTGGTTCCTCTGAAATGAGTGGTATCTTATCTCCTCAGTTCAGTTGTAAGTTCTTAGAGGGCAGGGACCACAGGGCCTCTCAAGGTGTTAACACATCTAGCCCACAGTGCTGCCCACGATGTACTTACTGATTGGACACGCTACCATTAGGTTCCGTCTCTTAGTTGTGTGAGGCTGGAAAAGACTTCTCAGATGTTAGGGTCAAGAAAGTCTAAATTTAATCAGATGAGCACATATCATGAGTGACTTCCTAACACTGGGTATATTTGGAAGAAAAGCTTGCTGGTCCCTTTTAATTGTCTATAATAACTTGGCTGAGCAGCAGGGTCCTCTGGTTGGTTTGCTCACTGTCTCAGCGTCACTTGGGGTGTAGACTGCCCTGGCCCCACGCCTGAAAAGTCTGACTCAGTAGGCCTGGGGTAGGACCTGGCAATCTCTATAACACCACAGCTGAGTCTGACGCACAGCCAGCCAGCTTTGGAAACTAGTTGAGTCTGAAAAGAATGTGCTCTTCTAGGAAGTGAGAAAATGCCAGGGGGCACCATAAGAAGGGACTGTCATATAATGTTTTGGATTTAGGGAGATGGTGTTTAAGTCTCAGCTCTTTCACTTACCAGGTGTGTATTCATATGCAAGTTACTCAACCCCTCTGATCCTCAGTTTCTTCTTCTGTGAAGTGAAAACATCATGGTGCAACAAATAACCCCAGACTTACTGATTATTTACCAACAAATTACCACTTTTAAGAAATTGCTTTATTTTATTCACAGTTCTGTGGCTTAGGATTTCTGATGGGTGGTTCTCTCCTGGAGTTGCACTTAAATATCAATGGGCCCTGGCTGGTGTAGCTCAGTGGACTGAGCGAGGTCCTGTGAACCAAAGGATCTTGGTTCGATTCCCAGTCAGGGCACATGCCTGGGTTGCAGGCCAGTTCCCAGCAGGAGACTCACGAGAGGCAACCAAACACTGATGTTTCCCTCCTTCTCTCCTTCCCTTCCCCTCTAAAGATAAATAAATAAAATCTTTTAAAAATAAATAAATAAATAAATATTCAAGATGGCACATTCACGTGGTAGTCAGTTGATGCTGGCTGTTGTCTGGGAGCTTGGCTGGGCTGTCAACTGGGATAGTTACCTGTGACTCCCCAGCATGGCAGTTGACTTCTTTCTTTCTGAACTCTTCCAGAATGGGTGCCCCAAGAGAGCAGGGAGGAAGCTGCATGACCTCTTTGTGACTTAGCCTTAGAAAGCTCACAGGATCACTTATTTTGTTTTCAAAGCAGTCACAAGACCACTCAGATTTCTAGGAATATTGACCCCACCTCTTGGTGGGAAGAGTGTCAAATAACCCACAGACATGTTTAAAGCCACCACAGTCTCATGGGGGTTGTTGAGGGTTGAGCAAGATGATCTCTGAAGTGCTGGACAAACGTGAATTTCCCTGGGGTGAAGGGACAGTCTTTCTCAGTTTCTAGTCCCTTTAGATGGTTTGTACAGGGCAGCAGTGGGTATCTTCTCATTCCCAGATGGTGGTTGTTGGCTACACAAGGTATCCCATGATTTTGTGCTACCCGTGTCAACCATGCCATGTGCCTGTTTTCAACTAGAAGCTCTTTGGGCTCTGAACCAGGCTGAGAACACAATGTCATCAGGACAAAACACTCTGGTGTGGGGCCCTTGGGAGACCCACCTGTGTTAAGACAATGAACTGAGTGGCATCTGGAGAGAAAGCAGTCAGAAAGTGGCTTTTGTGGGTTGTTCCACCTCATGTCCAAGAGTGGGTGCCTTTTATGACTTTTTTTACCCCAGGTCTGGAGAGAGTTGGGGAGCTGAGGAAAAGTCAAAGGGAGACAGACCACTTGGGCCAGCTTCCAGGTTTCCAAAGGAAGGTGGGGGATGGGTTGCTTCTGGATAGGCACCTTTAAAAGGAAGGCTGGGCTACCGTTGGTGCCAAAGTGAGTAGAATTTGCCCAGTAGGCTACCCTGAGAAGGCAGGATGGCACAGGGAGGAGCCATTATGTGTCTGCTACAATTTGCTGTCATTTGGGAAGGGGGTGGTGGAGAGCTCTTTGTGAGGGAAGGGTCCATTGACCCCTCTTGCTCACTCTTTCTTATTCTGGAAACAGGTAATAGGGCCTGTGTTCGGCAGTCTGAGGAAGCTGCTCTCTTTGGTCCTCCTGCTTTCCCTTCTGGGGCTTCTTCACCTCCCCTAGCACCACCACTACTAGCCTCACATTGGGCAACTGTGTTGTTTAAAGTAAGATGGGATGAGGCTCAGGGCTGCACAGCAGTGCAACAGTTTAGCTGCCAGAGCTCACATTCTTAGGTTCCTTCTATGTGCCTGACACTGCTGAGGGTGAGAAATGATCCACAGGCCGCTGTGGTGCTGGTGGAAGAGCACATACCACATACCTAGTGAGTTACAGACATGCTGTGCATAAGCACCTTAGGAATCCATGGCAGGACAGGTCTCGGAGGACTCTGGAGGCCAAGGGAGGACTCTCCCGCACAGAGTAATAACTAAGATGGTCATCCTGGAGGCTGCCCATCCTCACAGCTCTGTGCCTCAGTTTCTCCATTTGAAAAATGGGGGTAAACTGGTGACCACTTTAAAGTGTCTCCAGGAGTTTGAAATGAGGGGATAACTGATAAGTACTTAGTCAGAGCCTGGCACCATCAGCCCTTAATCAGGTCGGTATTCACGAGTCAGGGATTTGCATAAGCAGGAGAAACAGCCTAGGGGCTCCTTGTGAGTTGCCTGGGAGGGCTGAGTCAGGGAGAACTCCTGAGGAGGGAGGGGTTGTTGTGGAGGGACAGCTGGCTCCAAGGGTGGGTTCTATATGACTAGTTGTTTATGCCCTCAGGTCTGGACAGTGTTACAACTTCCACTCCCACCACTACCTTAAATATCCCAGGCCTCTCAGCCCCTCCTTCCCTCCAGACTGGTTTCATCTTTTCCCAGAGGCATTTCCTGGCAGCTCCACCCAAGGTTCTGCCTTCTCACATACCTGGCCTGGCCGTAACCCCACCAATGAGGCCCAGCTCTACTTGTATATGACCAGCTCCTTGCATTTTTCCTCATTCAGGCAAAAATCTCCATTCTCCTTATTGTCACCCCGCCCTTGTCAAACCCTGAGGGAGGAGAAAGACCATCAGTTTAGGAGTCCGGGCCCACAAGCTTTGTGACCTACTTACCCGCTCTGAGTCTCAGTTTCTTCATCTACAAAGGAGGGTAATAATTGTGACTAGTGACTTGTTTTGAACCATACTTCCATGAGGATTAAGTAGGGGAATGCATTAAATATATGCCTTGTACTTAGTAGATGCTTTCTAAATGGTGACTATTTCCATAGTGATTTATGCAGTGTATCCAGAAGGTGTTTGGTGATCGACATCTGGGGATTTGACTGGTATAGGTGGCCACTTGTTCTGAGAGGGTGGATAAAGAAATGGAGGTCCTTTCCCTTAATGATTCAGGGAGAGTGCTTCCTGACCCCTTTCCCTCCTGAGGCATACCCCATGCTGTACCCTACAATTTGAAAGAGCCAGATCAGACACAGTGAGGGGGCAATTCAGATGTAATGCGGAAGCCCTGAGGGGAGAAATAGTTTTAGATAAAGGTTTCCCCTATTTAATGGAGGGCTTTTGCCCAATATTCACGAAAACGTACTTTCTTCTAAAACTGTTGGATGGAAGCATTTCTACAGGATGTTTCATGAGGTGTATCAGTTTTTTTGTTGCTGTGTAACAAAACCATTCTAAAAGTGGCTTGAACAACAATAATTTCTTCTTCCTATTTGGCGGTTGGCTAGGCTCACTCCTGCAGCTACAGACAGCTGGAAGACACCTCAGGGGAGACCCAAGGTGGCCTCATGCACAGTCTGGCAGTTGGTGCCAGTTCTTGGCCGAGGTGAACTGTGGCTCTTCTCCCTGTCACCTTACATCCTCTAGTACATGGGCTGGCTTCCTGACCCAGCAGTTTCAGCACTGCCTAAGAGAGTGAAGCAGGGAGCTACAAGGCTTCTTAAGGCTTTGCCTCAGAAGGTCCACAGTGTCACTTCTGCAGCATTCTGTTGGTCAGAATAAATCACCAGAGCAACCCAGATGCCAGGGGAAAGGACACAGATTCCACCCTGTATTAGTTTGCCTTGACTGCCTAACAAAGTACCAGTACCACAGACTGAGTGGTTGAACAATGGAAATGTACTGCTTCACAGTTCTACAGGCTGGAAGTCTGAGATCAAGGTGTCACCAGGGTTGGTTTCTTCTGAAACCTCTCTCCTTAGTTTATAGATGTCTGCCTTCTCCCTGTGTTCTCACATCCTCTTCCCTCTGTGTCTCTATGTCCATGTTTCCTCCTCTTATAAGGACCCTAGTCATAGTGGATTAGGCTCCACTCTAATTTCCCTAGTTTAATTCAATTACCTCTTTAAAGACCCTGTCTCCAGGTATAGTCACATTCTGAGGTAAGACCTAGGGGTTAGGAGTTCACCATATGGATATGGAGGGGACACAGTTCAGCCTATAACACACCCCCTTGGTATGAGGAGCTGCAAGAAAGTTGTGGCCAAGTTTAATCCACTACAAAAGATTATATAGTGCCCTACCATAGTATGTGCTAAAACATGCCAGCTGCTAGTATTACTATTTCTGCTATTTTATTACCAGTTTATCATGGGGTTGGGGAGAAAAAACTCCAATTGTAGGCCATATACCCTCTGGATTCACTCTCTCCAGCAAACACCCATCTTCCCTAGAGTGGCTGCCCTTAACACATCCCTGCCAGGTACACAGCAGGCTACAGGGACCTCACCTGCCTTCACTACCAATCTTCCCTGGCCTTGAGTGGACTCTGGAGCAGCTTCCCAGAACAGAACAAGTCAGGCTGGCCCCACCTGCCGTTGCAACCCCCTCCAATCTTCCGTCTGACCTGACACTGCCCCCAAGATGAGGGAGCGTGTATATTTGTTCCCATAGCACCTGACTTCTACATAAGGGTTCCTTAATAAGTGTTTGTACAATAGAGTTGATTTTAGAGTCTTCGTGGTCCCCTTAAGTCCTTAGCTCAACAATTCTCATCTGAGGCCTCAAATCCCAGAGTCACAAAAAGTCCAGTGGGGATTCAGTGGGTTTCTCCCAGCACAGCTTCTCTGGAGCTCATTCCCTTTCCAAGTCCATTCCACAGCTGTCCTTCTTTACCACGTGGCACCCTCAAAGACTTGTGGTTTTGACATTGAACCTGACGTTTATCTGTTATGGATTGGTGGGAGGGTGGTGCTGGCAGAAAGGCAACATTTCTGCTCCCCCTTAACCCTCTTACACACACTTACACACACACACACACACACACACACACACACACACACCAGGGAGCTGCCCCTTGCCTCAGCCTGCATTTCCTCCCAGGTTGTGGCCCTGTACTTCCAGAGCCAGAGAAGTGAAGGGAAGAAAGACACAGCTGTAGGTACAGCCACCCACTCCAGGAGAAATGAGAAAGTGAGGAAGAAAACAAGAAGAAATGGTGTGGAACTGGGAGAGGTCAAGTGCCATATTATTGGCAGCTCTGATGGGTGCACAATACAGCTCAGGGACTCAGCAGGGGTGGCGGCCCAACAGAACAGGCTGGCAGAGCCAATACCCATTGCTAGAGCCAATGCTCTACTGAGCAGTCCTGCTAGGTCTACCTCTCAACACCATTATGAACTTATGCTAAATTGCAGAAACCTTTTCTTCAAAATGCACTTAACTGACCGTAGTATGTCTATGGACTCTGCACAGCCTTTCCTGCCCAGGATGCACTGGTGGAGGGTTCCTCTCACAATCCCCCTCCCCATCCTCTGCCACTGCACACACAGCTAGCTTGCAGGCCAAATATGATACCTAGAGAGTGGAAGAAGCAGGTCATCTAGAAGGAGGATTTACCCAAGGACTGATTTCAGAAAAGGACCCAAATGAGGGTTTCTGATCCCTACAATCCTTTTCTTTTTTAAATTGCTGTTTGACTCACAGTGGATGTCCTAAAAGCTCTATAAAGAAAGGTCAGCAAGTGTCCCAGACTCCCAGGCCTCAGAGTTGCCCCAAGGCCGAGGAAAGAGGTCAGACATGCTAACTGCCATACTGTGGCCAAAAGCCCCTGTAGTGCTGAGCAGCTCTGCTAAGCCAGACCGTGTTTTCCAAACAGTCTGGCTGGCCAGTCAGGCCCAGGGCAGCAGTGGGCAGCAACAGGCTAAGTGTGACACTGGGCTGTGGGCCTTTTAAACAAACACACTCTGCTTTCCTCTGTACTCTGAGTTGCCTGCTTGGAAAGAGAGAACATCTCTGCCCCAGCAGTGAGGGATCTAAGCCCTGGTGACAGGGGAGTTGAAATTCTCAGGACCGGCAGCCAAAGGCTGCTAAGAATATCCAGCCACAGGCCTGACCACAAGCCAGTTAACGCCCCACGGGGCGGCTTCCGTGGTCCTTCGGGCATGGGGGAAGGAGCTTAATGGGCAGCTAGTACTTATGGAGTCCCTGCATTGGAATTGTGTGGACACAGAAGTAAAGAATCAGGTAGACTGAAATTAATGCATGTTCTTCAACTTTGTGTTGTAAGAAAACTATTCCGGTTAATCTTGTCTCATTTTGCATTTCCTTATAATTTTAGAATCAATCAACTTAATAATTATCACAAAAAGCCTGCTTATTTTATTGGAATTGTATTGAAGCTATAGCTAACATGTGGAGACTTACCGAAACAATATGGAATCCATGAATTCATGAACATAGTATATTTCTTCATTTCTTTAGAGGTATTAAAACGTTGTCCAACATTGTTTTGAAGTCTTGAACATACAAATTTTCCATATATTCAGCCAAAGCATCAAGGACCTCACTGCGCATATTTCTGGAGCCTTTTTCTGTGTAGATCCCTCATCTGCGGAAAGCTGTCCTGCGATTTCCAAACACCTGAACCCCCTTAAATCTAGAGTTTCACTTTTTCTTTCGATAAAATTATTGTGTTCTTTTTGGAATCTTCACCACGAACTAAGTTCTAGACTGTGATTACAAAACAGAAATCCAGGGCCATACAAGGCTCACTGGTTTGTTTCCTGTCCCTCAGTTGTTTCATATATTTTTGCCCAGTTTTCTGTTGATGGTTAAAGAGCTAGTTGGGTGTTTGCTACTCTACCTTGGTCAGAAGCTGAACTCCTAAAAATCATCTGAGGTTAAAGTATGAGATAAAGATTTAAGTTCTTCCATTTCCAAGTAGTAAAGGAATTCTCAGAGTGCTATTTAACATCTTTGTTCATTGATACATGATATTAATTTTGTCATAAAGTTAATTCTTAAGTATGGAAAAAAAAAGAATCAGGTAGAGTAACTTTAAACAAAAGCCAACAAGTCCAGCCTGCTCTCAAGGAATATATAATCTGAGGAGGGTGAACTTTCCTGCCACAAAGGACTTACTGTACATTACAGATAAAAGCAAGGACAGCCACAGAGAAGGGGCCAGAGGCACGCCACCTCACATTGGGGCTGTGAGACTGTGCCAGCGACAGAGCCCATGCTGCCTTCTCGCAGTCAGATTGGTTGGATCTTGTGGTCTAGCAGCTGGCATCCTGATGGGCAGCCAGGGATATGCAGTCCCTTCTCCAGACCTTGGTTTCTACATCTGTAAAGTGAAGGGTTTGGATCACTTTCATAAATGTTCTTGAGAGTCAGGTTTCAGATCCTCTGGGACTCTGATAATGTGTGCCCTCAGAAACATGGAACACAGGCATTAAAGTTGCCATTTGCATATTATTTCAAGGGGTAGCCCAACCTCAAGCAGCCCACCTGAGGATCTTAGGTGAAGGTTCTAAGGTTTTGGTTTGGGGGAGGAAGTGTACTTGAAGGTCTGGAGTGGGCTGGGAAGAGTTCACAGAGAAAGTGGGATCGAAGGGGGGGCAGAACTGAAATATATACTCCTTCATCCTATACATACAATGAGCATCAACTATGAGCCAGCACAGTGGATTCAACTGCAGAAAACACACACACAGGGAATTTTGCATCTTGTGTGACCATCATATCTGGACAGACAGCCTATTTGGCTCCAGCCATGCAGGCTGTTCTTCTCTTCCTCAAATAGTTCAAGGTCAGTCCGACTTGAGGACCTGTGCACTTGCTCTTCGGCTGCCTGGAGCACTCTTCCCTTCATACTCATACAACTAGTGGCTTCTTAGCTCTAAAGTCATTCCCTGAATGAGATCTCCTGGCCATCCTGGCTGTCCCTCGAAGCTGCTTGCAGCCATTATGCCCTGTTTCATCTTCTTGGTATTGCATAGTATCATCTGAAATTGACTTCTTTATTTGTTTTCTGTTTATGGTCCCTTCCCGATAAGATACGGACCTTGTAGGTCCTGTTCTCTGTGGTGCCCTGGCACCCAGGACAGTGCTTGGCACAGAGTAAACACCTGTCACGGATGTGATGAACCAAATGAACTAATTATAGACTTAATGATAGATTGCCGTGAACGGGTGAGGCCTGTGGTGTAGGGGGAGGGCAGGGTGGTTTGAGAGGGTGAAGCTAGGGGACTAACCTGGTTTGGAAAAGGTGTCTTGGAGGAAGTACTGTTTGAATAGAGCTCTGAATGAGTAAGTAAAGGCAGGGGGAAGAGATGAAGCTGGGCCAGTTCCTGGCAAAGCCCCAATGTGGGAAGGGGCTGGAAACAGAATCCAAGAGCAAAGGTGCAAAGGGCCTGGCTTATTGAGCTTGCTGAGGGTTTTCCTGTCCAGTCTCTCAATAATGACAGCTGCTGGTGCACCATGGCCCTGGCTACAGGGACTGCTCTCCTTTACCTCTCTGATTCCTCCTCCTCCTCTTTTACACACAGGAATCCTGGTTGGTCTTCACTCACAGCAGGCACTCTCCTGCCACTGAGCCTTGGCACTGGCTATGCCTCTGCCTGCAGTTCTCCTAGGAATCGTTTGGCTCACTCCCTCACCTCTGTAGAATCTTTGCTCACGTCTCACTTTCCCCTTATTATTCCTGAATCCTGCAACCTTCTGCTCACCCTCTGCTTCCTGACACCCCTTACCTGCTTCCGTTTTTCTTTCCATGGCTCATATCACTGTTTACCTTCCGAGGTAATTTTGTGACCTGTTACCTTATTGTTTATCATCCGTCTCTCTCCTGATGGAATATAAGCATCTCAGGGGCAGGCACCCGTCTGTTCCCTATGGTGTGCCCAAGTACTTGGAAGAGCCTGTGGCACCAAAAAGTAGTGGATCTTTACAAGAGTGGATGCTGCTGTTGGCTGCCTTGCCAGAAATGGACTGCAGAGGGGCAGGTGAGAGCAAGGGGACCAGTTAGGAGGTCATGGTCATGACTTAGGTGAGAGGTTGTGCTAGGCAGGTGCTGGAGGCAAAAGGAATGAGTGACTACTAGAAACGCATTGACAAAAGAAAAAGGAATTTCCGGACGGGTCATTGGAAGGGTGGGGCGAATTCCTGGATAGCATTTTTTGCATAACTGCATATGATGAACAGGTGGTTGGAGAGGATCAGAGGGAAGAAGCAAAGGGAAGAAAGGGGAAGGGAGTGGCTGGAGGGGACCATACATATGCAACAGTGAGGAAAGGCTGTACCTGTTTAGGGGATAGTGAAAAGTCCGGTTTGACTGGGTGAAAGGAAGTTCCTGCAGAGAAGAGAAGGTAAGAGGAAAGCCTAGGGACCTGACCATCTGCTACTGTGCCTACCTTCCACTCTCACTGTGGAGTTCTGGGCTCTGGGCAGGGCTGCTGGGAAGCGAAGCTTGCCTGCTGTGAAGCCTCAGCCAGAACACCTCTGCCTGGGGCATCACTCTCAACACCTCGCCTCAATTAAGGAGCGGAACATTTGCTTCTGTTCAATTGATTGTAACCTGTGCTTCCTGGCTCTGTCTAGAACAACCTCACTGGCGTGCCCTCACAACACCCCTCCACTGAGAACATCCCCACTCTCCTATAGCCAGGTTTCCTGCCCAGAACTCGCATGCAATGATAAACCTTATTCTTCCCCAGTGCGTTTATGTATTTTTTTATTTATTGTATTTTTTATTTTGTTAACATTTTATTGAAGTGCAGCAAACAGACAGAAGTGTGTAAATCCTAAATGTACAGCTTGATGGATTTTTACAAGCTGAGCCGACCCAAGCAGCCAGCGTCCAAATCCAGATGCAGAGTATTCCCAACCCCACAGATGTCCCTGGTACACCTCTTCCCAAGGGGTATGCCCCTCCCTGTTGTCCCCCTTCCACCACCCTAGCCCATATGCTGACTTCTGAACACCTCGCACTGGCTTTGCCCACTTTAAAATTTGTAAATGGAATCTTCTTGTGCTTTTTTTTTCACTTACAAGATCACTGGTTTATTATAAAAAGATAAAACCCAGGAACAGCCAGATGGAAGAGATGCTTAGGGCAAGAGATGCTTGTGGGGTAAGATTTGACCTTCCGTGCCTTCGTCAGGCCTGTCATTCTCCCCAAGTCTCCATGTGTTCACCAACCTGGAAGCTCCTCTTCTGCATGCTTTTTGAAGGCCTTCCTTTGTGTAATTTCATTCGTGGGATGTGCCCATGTTGCTGCATGTGCTTGCATTTTAAAAACTGTCTTTCCAGCAGCCTCCTACTTGAGACAAGTGCTGAGCCTTCAGAGTCCCTCCGGACAGGGGAATCTTTCAAGGAAAACTTGGAGAACCTCTAGTAGAAGGCAGATGGAGCCTTTGGGTGGGGGGAGGACAACATGGGTGTTGAAGCAAATGATATACTAATCATTGTGTTGGGTGCTAGCTACAAAGGATAAAAAATAGATGTGGTTAGATGAGGAGAAAGGAGAATGAGACTGGATCAAAGGAGTTGGGCTAGGTTATAAGAGGGTCTCAAACTGCAAGAGGAAAGAAAGTAGCTCATACCTGAAAGAGGGAGAGAGAGAAGACCTAGAGGGGCATGATTCTCTGCCTCCCAAAAGGATATCCTCCAGGCTACCCTGCTGTGCTCTCCTGGAAGATTGAAAAAAGGGGATCCTGGCCTTGGGGGAAGAGGTAATTTAGGTATCATTGTTCCAGGGTTTGGGAAGAAGATTTTTCTGTGTGTGTATGTTGGAGGGGGGCATTGTGGGACAGAGCATGGGCTTCCGAGGAACCCATTTCTCTAACACTAATTCCTGGAGGGCTTCATGCCAGATGACAGTGCTGGTTTCCACCTGCATGATGGTGGCAGTGAGAGGGTGGGTGAGAGTGGAGTGGGGCTTAAAGATGGGCAGAGATATTTGAGAATTTCAGAACCCAAAGTCCAGAGAGGGTATGTGACTTGCTCAAGGTCATACACCAAAGAAGACAGCATTAGAAACCAGATTGCTTGCCCCCTCCACAGTTTTTTCCATTACTGGGTACTACTCCCTCACCTTACAAAAAGCCTAGCATTGCCACCAAAAGAGCTGAATTACCTCATTTTTAAAAGGTGTTGTGAATTCAGTTCTATTATGTGGACTGGGGCAGAGATGCGAGCAGGCATGACATTATGCTTCATGCCCCACTTCTTCCATTTCTCTTTGCTGGGTTTTGGGTGTTATTGGAAGTAGCCTTAAATTATTATTGGAACAAAGTAGAGAGAAAAATAATAATACATAATTACAAACAAGGAATAGACTGTGTGATCCTATAAATTGCCTTCCCTACAATCCCCATTTTTGGTATTTTCAGAATAATTAAAAGATTAAGTTTCCATTGATAGAAGTGGTGGGTTAGCACAGAGCCCTAAACAGCCATTTCAACTCCTGCAGAAATGGCCCAGAGCCACCTGCTGCCTATGGCGCTTTCTGAGTAACACCAAGGGCTGAGATCCAGTCTCTGAGTATTTACTCTCTTCTGAGGAGAAACTCTGGCAACCGCTGTAAAATAAACCCCAGAGCAAGGAAGAAGCTGAAGAGAGAAAATACTCAGCTGCGCATTAATCATAGTCGTCAGACCTAGAGCAGAGGACAGAGGCTGGTTCGAGGAAAGACAGACCTAAATTATCTTGGAGATTGATCTTCCCTCCTCTGCACTCCCTGTGCCAGCAAGCAGGTCAGAAAGGTCTCGGTGCAGCCAGCGGCACTGAATGGGCGAGGGCATCCACAGACTGACCAGCGTGCTTTGTCAAAGAGAGCAGGGCAGGGATGTCCACACTGGGTTGTAGGAATCATACCAGAGCTTCCACTCACCTGGAATGGGCTACATCTTGGAAAGCTATGGAACAGAAGAGGCATCTCAGAGGGACCTGTGGGACAAATTCACTACGATCATGTCCTCAGGTGACATCACTTGCATGCCAAGATGCAGCGAAGACCATTTCCTTCAGATCCAAGTAAAGCACCCAATTGTGATGAGCCTGTGGAATTGGCAGAGTCATAAAGCTGACCACAGTTGTCTGGAAAGTGTGGGAGACTGTGTGGCTAAAAGTTTGGGCTCTAGGAATGGAGCAATGAGTGTCAGACAAGAAGGCAAGTTAATTATCCTCCTCATCTGTGAAATGGTGATAATAAGAGTGCCTTTATTATAGGGTCATTTTCTATATGAAATGAGATCATTAATGCATACAAAATGTATAGGACTGTGCCTGGCAGAATAGTAAGCCCTTATTAATCCTAGCTCTCATTCTTCTAAGAACTGGAAAATAAAAGAAAAAGTAAAAGCTAGTGACCCTTCTGTTCCCACATCTCAACATCTGTCCAGATTCAGAAGAGCTGTATGGTGGGTTCTTCCCATGTCATCTGTTCCCTGCTCTAGCTTTCCCCATGTTAAGAGCAGAGTAATCATTATCAAATCTTAAAGCAGAGAAAAATGTTGTCCAGAAATATGAAAGGGCAGCCGGTTTATAATCTCAGCAAAGGCTGAGCCATATAATTTAGTATTGGTGAAGGTGCAGAACTTTACAAACAGAGCTAGACAATCTACTTGTTTTGGGGGAGGAAGTCCTTCCCTTGAACTTGGCCCCATACTTTTTCAAAGCTTATCATTCAGATGATAAATTCTTAGGTTCCCATGGTGAACACAACAAATCAGCTGAGACCTGCTGATCCCAGAAAGAAACAAACTCCTTTTGCAATATTTACTGCAGTTGGTAAGTTGCCAGGATGACCCCAGAGAGACAAGATTGGAGAAGCTCTGATCCCAGAAATAGTTTAAGGTTTGAGGGAAACAGTGCATGCCTGTGGGAAACAAACAATATACTGGACTAGAAAGAGCTCAGGTTTGGCGTCAGAATCTCTGTAGCCCAACTCAGCTAGATTACATATGTATTTTGGGAAGGCAATTGTAAGAGCTTAAATTTCCTCAGATAGAAATTGTGAATTGTAATACCTCACCGATAGGGTGATTTGGGGGCTTATGTGAGGTAACTTGGAAATGGACTTCATAAAGTAACTGAAAAGAGTGAAGACCTTCAATAAACAGTAGCTATTTTTATCACTGGGAATTATTCATTGTTTAAAATGACTTGCTCTGCTATCAAGTGCTTTGTAGTGACACAGTTACTGTTAGAAGCCAAATGTCATGAAATTGAGAGAACTCCACTGCCCAAGGTCAGCTGTGACCAGTACCCACTTTTCTGGTTTCTAAGGGTCTTAAGAAGAAAGACAGTCAATCTTTTGCTACCAAGTAAAAACCAAATGGTTGGCAATAGGCAAAGTACTCTAAGGAGGTTCTGGTTTTGGCTCTTTGTCTTGCTCTTGGCTGGGATGTCCCTCTTTCATCTCCTGGGAATAATATTCTGTGGTACTTAGCAAGAATAGGATTTCCAAGGCCTCTCCTCAACCCAGGAACCTTGGCTTCTCTGACAAAGCCCTGTGTACATGCATCCCAAGCTTCCATGTGTCACCCTTGGACCTCCCCAGGTAATAATACCACCTCTGGCTTCATGCTTCATGTCCCTAATTTATTCTGTCTCAATCCTCACCAGAACTGCAGAGCCACTCTTCACAAGCCCAGGCACTCCCCTTTTACTTTGTCACATACCTACAATTGTCTTGTTCTCTTGAACTTGTTTTTTTCTCTGGCCATGGTACAGAATATTGATTCAGTTAGTGAAAATGTATTAAGTATTCAGTCATTTGTTTGCTGCGTTTTTAAGAGATTTTATTTATTTATTTTTAGAGAGAGGGGAAGAGAGGGAGAAAAACAGATATGTGTGAGAGAAACATCAATTGGCCCCCAACTGGGGACTGAACCTGCAACCAAGGCATGCACCCTGATGGGGAATCAAACCAGCGACCTTTTGGTCTGCAGGGCGACACCCAACCCACTGACCTACACCAGTCAGGACCATTCATTGCTTGTCAAGTATTTTTTAACATTTACAATGTGTCAAGCACCATGCTAGGCACCCTGGGATATAGCTGCAAACATTATGTTTATACAAGTTCATTGCTAGACATTGACATAAATTTAGTTCACAGTGATGAGGCACCTTGTCCTTACAGAGGTTACAGCCCTGTTGTGAAGATGACATCACAGAAAGGGATACTCAGAGCCTACTAAGGAGTGGACAGCAGGCCTGTGTACTGGCCCTCGGAAGGTGAGATAGTGGCAAGCCACTATGTGGTGGGGATGGTAAACCTTGTTAAGGAGTTTGCGTTTTGTTCCAAGTACAGTGGGAACTAGTAGAGTTCATGAACACGTGACATTTTCAAAAACTCCCTCTAGCTGCCCTGTGGAGGATTTTGGAGGGGGGTGGTGAGTGAGGCAGCACAGATACCAGCTGGAATTATAATTCTGTATGCTAATCAAGTCAAGAGAAGATGGTGGCCCAGCCTCAGGGGGGATGTGGGAGCATGGGAAAGAGTAGGTTTATTGCATTTGGAAGTAGAATCAGTTAGCCTTGCCAGTGGACTGGAGGAAGGTGAGGTACCAGATGGAGACAGGTCAAGAATGAGCCCCCACCTCGCCCCCATTCTGCTTCAAGCATTTGAGTGGCTGAGACATTTTCTCTGATAGGGAAGGGAGTTGTGCGACGAAGGGCAGGTTCTAAGGGAAGAGTTCAGCTCTTTTTAAGGGACAGTTTGTCCGGCTTCCCACTGTTTCTTCAGCACTCACTACAGGGCCTGGCAGTAAATATCCCACATATTTATAGACTAATTCATTTTTTAAGAATTCAATTTAGAAATGCTCTGAAGCAGTGAGGCAGCATGGCTAAGAACATGGACTCTGGAGCTAGGATAGCCTGGGTTTCAATCCCAGCTCCACCATTTTCTGAGTGACCTTGGAATGTCCTGAACCTCTGTGTCTGTTTCCTCACCTGTAAAATGTGGATAATAATTCTGTGTACTTTATAGTTTATCATAAGGATCGATAGTTAATTTATATAAAGTGCTTAGAATGGGACCGCCAGCACTATGCAAATTTTAGCTAATATTACCGTTAAGCTGGACATAGATTGCCTAGTTGAGATATCAGGGCTGCAGTTTGATAGGGGGGCCTGAACTGGAAAAAAATTGAGTCATCAGCAAGTAGGTGGTATTTAAAGCCATGGGCCTGGCTGAGATTGGGGGGAAGGAAGGATCCAGGCACAAGGCAACTAGTAGACCATAGAGAAGAGCCCAGAAAAAGGCTCAAAAGTAGGATGAAAACCATGTGTGCATGACATCCAGAAGCCAAGAGCAGCCTAACGGAGGAGTGGTCAGGAGTGCTGGGTGCTTCCTAGGCCAAAAGAAGGACTGAAAAAACACCCCCTCTTTCACACACTCCTGGCAACAAGAAGTAACTGGTGATCTTGAGGACTTTGTGCAGAATTGCCTTCGAGGATGGAGGTGTGGGTTGAAGAGTATGATAAATGATTTATCTATACAAACAAGGCCTATCTCTATGTGCTGATAGAAAATAGTTTTTAAGACGTTTCATAGGTGAGGCGTAGAACAGCTTGTGCAGCGTGTTTCCATTTCTGAAAATAATTCTGAGGACATGTATACGTACAAAGAGAGCGATGGTGGGAGTGCTCCCCAGCAGTGTTAAGGATGTTTAATGCACATACAAATAAACATGTGTCTACATTCCCCCTACTTTGTTTTTACTCAAACTGTAACATACCTAAATTATAACATACCGTACATACCCATTCATTCTTCATCTTATGTCCTTCTCTTAACAATAGATCTTAGGGGCCATTCCATATTAGTACACAGAGCAGATCCTTATTTTTTAAAATAGCTACAGACTATTCCTTTGTGTGCAGGTAGTATCAGTGTCATTACTGGATATTTAGGTTGCTTCTAATCTGACGCTGCTACAAAGCTGCATTTATCCCAATATCTTAGAATAACTTCAAAACTAGCTGATCTTTACAGTGCACACCAGGTTAGGAAATGGAGATGCAACATGGATGTAGACACCTCTTTTGAGAAGTACAGCTGTGCAAGGGAGCAGATAAATAGGGAGCCGGAGAAGGAGATGTTGGGTCAAGGAAGGACATTTTAAAGATGAGATATGCTTCAAGGGAATGAATACACAGAGTAATTTAATAAAAAGTGCATGGGGTTGGGGGAGGAGACATCCAGGAAGAGCCTCAGTGTCTCATTGTAGCAAGTGCCGCAGAGAGACTCAAAATGATTTGAGGCCCTGTGCTGGGTGCTGTGGGAACACCAGGATGGATGGATGAACACAGGCCTTCAGGAAGGTTCCGCTCCAGCAGGGAAGCTATGTTTCACAAATCAGTGGCAATAATGTTAGAAAGTGGTTGATTCTGTTAGTGAGGTACAAAGATCTACAAACTTCCCCCTGGGGTGCCTTCTGGTGGAGTTTGCTCACATTTCCAGTGGTTCCCTGGGTTCCTGATTCAACATTAGCTGGGGTTGAGGAGAGTGACATTTTCCTTGAAATTTGTAGATTTTCCCAAAGGGATTAAATGACATGCATGCCCTGGAAGACTTAAAAAAAAGGAAATAAATAAAAATCCTGAGAAGAATTTATATTCCTGATGGCTTTGCCGATGGTCTTGTAAATTGTATATTTAATCAAAGGCACTTGAATGTCTTTTTTTTAACTATTGAAGAGCCATTTAAATGTCAACATAAGTGATTCCCTCCCAAATAGTGCTGTTTATACATTACTTCCCCTAATAGACCATAATGATTCATAAGGAGGCATCTCGTGCCTCTGAATTGTAGGCCTATTGAAATATAAATTAAGATGATAAATAATTTGACCTTACCTGAGAGTACTAAGTATTTACATGTGTCAAATACGAAATTACCCTTAATATCATGGTCCCTAAAAAGACGGCCTTTCTCCTCTGTCTGAATTCCATAAATAAAACGGTTAAAAATTTTCCTTTAGAGTGTGGAGGAAAGAGAGGTACGTACACAAAAGAACAGATCCCGTGAACTGGCCATCCCCACCCTCTTGACTTCCCATTAGATTGGAGGGGATCTCTGACCCTCCTCCAGGGAAGTGACAGGCCCTGCGGTCAGCCCCCTCTCGCCCCGCTCTTTCCCCTCCCTCCTCCCGCAAGGCGGCTGGAGTTTCTAAACATGGAGTTTCCACGGGAACTTTGCCAGGCCGAGCTCGCAGCCCTCCCGAGTCCCCGCAGCGGGATTCGCCAAGTCGGCGGCGCCGCTCGGCCTCCGATTCCCCCACCCCCCACCCCACCCCCGGGAAGCCGCTGATCTGGCCGACTACTGCAGCTCTGAAAAGCCGCTCTGCCGGGCTCATCACCCGGGAGGGCGAGGAACCTCGTGTATTCAGCGCTCCTGCCCAACCCTGCCCAGGCTCCTCGGAGGGTGGTAACTGGGTGCCCTTGGCGGGGCCGAACCACGCCTGCTCTCCAGGCCTGTTTTGTTTGCTGCCACTGGCACTTGGGGCCCGGGACCCGGTGAACTCTCCACTCTCCCGGTCGCTGAGACAAGGGGGTCGTTGCCGAGGCAGTGGAGGGACACAGGCGGCGGGGCCCAGGCTGGGCGTGTTGAGTGCTGGCGCTGGGCTGGGTTTTTGTTTTGTTTTGCAGCCGGTGTGGGGGAGGGGCAGCACCTTGTCAATGAGAAATTTCCTGTTCACAAGACTACGCTTGCAGAGTTTCTGTCCTGCCCTTGAACTGACAAGTGGATCTTGGCAGTGCGTGTCCCCGAGAGCCCATCCAGGCTCGTCGAGCGCGCGCGAGGATGGGGGCGGGGGCACCCACGCCGTGGCTCCCAGACCCCGGGAACCCGGCGGAGCAAGGCCAACGCTTGCCCTCCCGGTTCCCGGGCGCACCAGTGAACGCCGAGCTGAGCGGTGACTAATCTGCGGCTTTGGGCCTCTTGGCGCGGAGCCCGGGCTCGCCTCCCTAGTCCTTCCCCCTCCCCGCCGTTCTCTTGGCCCCGCAGCACCAAGCTCAGTCTAGAGAATTGCGCGGGTCAGCGCCGCCACAGCGTTCCCAAGAGTGTGGGAAGCGGGTCGAGGCGGGCGGCTCGGAGCTGGCTCTCCAGTAGGCTTTCTTCGACCCAGGCCCGAGTGTTCGTGTGTGTGTTTCCTTCCCCGTAAGCACTTTGATCCGCGCTTCCTCTGCGCCGCAGAGGAGCTAGGGCGAACCAAAGCTTTTAACCCCCTGCGTGCTGCACCATAGTGGGCTCCGTGGGGAGGGCGCTGCAGGGAGACTGGTAGACATGGGGTCGATCAGTTTAGTTTGGCAAGGCGGGGTCTAGAGGAGCCCGACCGGATCCAAGAAGCTTGCCCAAGCGTGGCAGGCTCTCCCGGGGAGAGCAGGCCGAGAGGCCCGGAGCAGCTCGTTAATGTTCAAGCCCTCCCCCGGGCCGCGCAGTAACCCGACCTGCCAAGCGAGGCGAGGTGCGGGCTTGAAAGGCACGGCAGACAGAGGCTTCTGGAGGGGATCGAGAAGGCCCCGGGAGGACCAGCCTTCACGCACCTTGTGGGCTGGCGCGTGGAAGGCTTCCAACCTGGGGAGGGGGCCTGATGCTCGCCCCACAGCCTTGCCTCTGGCCGCCACTCCCTCCCTTGGCTAGGTCTCGCTGGAGAGTTAATGATTGATTTACTGGCTCCGCGCGGCCGGCGCCCTCCAAGCTATTTGTCCAAGCTGAAGAGTTGCTGGCGAGCAGCGCAAAGGCTGGGAGAGAGGGGGTCGCCTGGGAAGGGAAGCCGCGCTGCCCACAGGAACGAGCGGCCACTTGATTAGCCCCCACAGAGCAGGGCAAACCCGCTGGAGGCCCGGGCTGGGTGAAGGGAGCATTGGGAAGCGCCACACGTAAACGGGCTGGCAGCTGGTGATTAGGCCGCCCGGTTTTATGAGTCATAATGGGCCGCCCGCCTGGCCCTCAACCTGCCCGCTGTGGACTCTGTGCGCCGGGGTCCTGGCGATGGACCGTTCCGCGGTGCGCAGAGGGGGATGCTCTGGGGGGCCCGGATCGCCGAAGGCGTTGCGCAGGATTTCCTCTTATTTCTCGCAGAAGGCAACACAAACACCCTAAATCAAACCGCTCCGACAACCGAGGGCTCCACACAGACACATCAATAAGGATTTCGCCTCCCGCGTTCGAACGCACTGAAACACTTGTCCTATTTTTATGCAAATGACACCACACAAATAGATCTCGAAGGCCTGGGAGTGGGGCTAGAGAAGGAGGGGCGCTGCTGCCCCAGCCTGGGGGCTGTGAGAGGGGAGGGAGTCCCAAGCCCGCACCCCGGGGCCCACGCCGGCTCGGGCGCAGTGGGGATGGTACTGGACTGGAAGCACGCCCCGCTCGCCGTGGCTCCCTGCCAACGCCGCCAAGTCGGCCGCGTCCCCAGGCTGCCTGCAGAGGCGGATTAGGGAAGGAGCGAAGCAAGCCTGTGACTAATCGCGGGGCCTCGGACCGGAGCACCAAGGCCATGTGCGACTGACAGGATCGACACTAGCAGAGGACACGGCGACGCCTCGCTTAATTGCAGGCTTAAAAAATTGCCGCCTGAGCAGCTCTAGTGCAGAGAACCACTGGCGTGCGCACTGGACTGGGGAAAGCGCCAGCGGGGGCGGGGGGGGGGGTGCGCTGCGCTCCTGATCCGGGGAGGGAGGTTTGGCGTTTCCTGGATCTGGTGTCCTAGCCCCGTCTGTCCTCGATTCTGCAGGAGCGTGGCTGAGCCAGCCAGTACAATACGGTCCAGCTCCCAGGCCTAAGGTTCTGACCCTTTCCTCTTGGAGCCTAAAGTCCCCTTTTCTCTCCCTAGATCCTATAAAGGAGGCTGTACAGTGTGGGGTGAGAGATTCCAACAAACTAAGTATAAAAACCACACACATGAACCACTTTCTTCTCTTCCCTCCCCTTCCTTTTCCACCAGCTGATACAAAGGCCCCAGTGACCAAGGCGAGGGAGAGACAATTCAGGGTTGCCAGGAACCAGGTCATCATCGATCGAGTGCCCCAAACTCGGGGCTCACAAACACACGAACCCAAGGCTTTTCACCCCTGGTCATCGCCCCTCTGGCCCAGACCTCCTTTCTGGAGTGTTGAGGGCCCCTGGGGGAGAAGGGGGAAGCGTGGGCGCGCGCGCGCGCGCGTGTGTGTGAGAGGAGGGGGAGGAGGGAAGGCGGGGTGGCGGGGAACCCAGCGAGAGAAGTTTCCACCATGCTCTGGTCAGCTGCTGCCAAAATCCCCGGGCCCCTCCCCGCCCGCACCGCCTTGCGTTGCCACCACAAGTTTGGTTTCACGAGAGCTTGGGACAAAAGCAAACGTTTTCTATAGACCCCGAAAACAAAGGGGAAAGAGACGCGCGGGGCCGCTTAGGAGCGGCTGCGAGCGAAATGGTGCCGGGCGGACAGCAAAGCATTAGAACTGCAAAAGCCGCGCGGGCGGGAGGAAGTGCGAGGCGGGAGGCGGGAGCGCGGTGAGGGCGGGCGGGGGAGGGGCGCTGCGCCATGTTTCCGTGTCACCCGCCGAGTCGCCGGCGCTGGGCTCGGCCGCCGGCTCCCGCCTGCCTGCGTAACAGCAGAAAGCGTGCGATTAGCAGCCAGACAGGCGGGGACTCCGGGCCCGCGGGGCCGCCGCACACGCCGCCCGCGGCCCGGGCCCGCGCCCCCCCGCCCGCCGGGTAATCATCCTCCTCGCTGCAGCGCTGTGTGCACTCTCATTAGAGCAGGGAGGCTTTTCTCTGCGCACTCGCTCGGCTCCCGCTGGCAAAACAACGCCTTCCCCGGCCGGGCCCTGGGCCAGGACTGCTAGGGAGGGCGAGACGGGGAAGGGGGTGGTGAGGCAGAGCGAGCAGCGCGGGTCACGTCGGCCGTCCGATGTCCCGGGTGCACAGAGATGAAGCGGGTCCATTGTCCCTCGACACGTTGGGTCCCGACCCAGTACCAGACCGTTCGTTGGGGGGCGGGGAGTTGCCGGTGTCATGACTTACTCTCATCCCCCTCCGGATGCTAGCTAGAGTGGGTGCCGAGGGGAGATGAGTTTGTCTGGTTTGAAGAGCGGGGGCGAATACCGGAAGGCTCCCAAAACACGTTTTGCTCATCTGCCTTGTAGAGGACCACTTAAGGCCAGAAACCCTTCCCAAAGGAGGCGGCCCTTTGACCCTCAGAAGACCCTAGTCCCCAGGATTCGGGCTTGATCACACCGAAGGCGTGTGAGATGGGGCGGGGGGGGGGGGGCAAGGCACGACTACGCCTGGCCCTGAGCTTTGGAGCTCCATTTTCTCCTCCGCGATGTCTGCACACAACAGTAGGCAGCCTTTCCCCGGCACCACGCGCCCAGCTGCAGGGCCTGGGAGCAGGTGTTCCTACCCGGCCGGAGTGGCGGCTCAGCTCCCCTCCCGTCCCAGCTGCGGGGCTGGGGGGTGGAAAAGAGGCGTTTATGGCGGTGTAGAGGGAGATCTCACTGGAGAGCGAGAAGGGTCCTGCGGGCACAAATGGGGATACCCCTGGGCAAGGAAGGCCGCTGAGGCCGAGAGGGATCGAGGATGATGCGCAGCCAGCCCTCGTCTGGAACAGCCTTGGGAGCAGCGGAGGCCGCTCTGGGCGGCGCAGGGGCTTCCGGTCCCCGGGACTGCGGCGGCCGGGTGGCTGGGAAGTTCCCGGGGCGGCCGCGTGGAGCACCCTCCCCTGGGTGCCACTGCTGCGCAGCTTTCGGAGCGGTGCTCTAGGAGCCTCTCGGCATCTGGCAGCTCCTCTCTGGGCTGGTGGTTGCGGGGTGGTCACTACCCAGCTCCGGGCGGGGAGAGGGGGCCAGAGACCCCGCGGAAGCTGCGGCACGCCTCCCCGCCCCCTCCCCTCGCCGCCGCCTCTGATATGGCGGGCACGTGAAGCTCAGCTCGGCGCCTCGGCGCCAGCCAGGGAGCGGCCTGCCCCGCCGGCTCAGCTTACCCACGGGCCCAGGAACGCGGAACCGAGCCCGACCGGGCCCCGCAGAGCCCGCGTCCCCGCCCTGCTCTCAGCTCGCTGCGGCCCCGCACCCCTCCCTGCCCGGCCTTGGGGCCCTGCCAGACGGCTCGCCCGAGGGGAACTCAGGCTGACTAATGGGTCGCTTGTGGGCCTTACGTGAGACCCGGCTGTCAGCGGATGCCCGCTCAGTCGGCGCCTACGCCGCGGTGAAGCTCTTCGGGGAAGGGCGAGAGGAGGGGTTTCCCCACTCCGTGGTTTCGGCTCCCCGGGGACAATCCGGCCAGCCTCGGCTGGCCCCGGGCTTTAGGTCGTGCAGCCGGCCCTGAGAGGGCAGACTTGTGCGCCCGGCGCAAAGGCGCGAACCCAGGATGGGAGATGAGGAGGTGGGCGCAGAGGCTTGTCAACTGGGCCTGGGCCGCCCGCCTAGATGTTTGTGATCTGGGACCAGCGGCTGGGCTGGGGGGGAATTTATAGGCCACCCTGCGGGCCTCGAATTCAATACCGAAACTGCCCTCAATACAAGGTCTTCCGGAAACCCCTTCGTGAGATTTATTCTGTGGAAAAAAGGATTTTTATAAAACTCCCCGAGAGTTCAGTCGGCTGAGAGTTCCTGGGTTCTGGGGCGGGTGATACCTTTTCTTTCCTTTCCAGGGACCTGTAGAAATCAGCAGAGTTTCTTATTATTTCGCATTAACAACCACCTCGTGTTGACATAGTTATATGACCCTCCCAAATATAACTATAGTTTCAACACACCAGCATGATGGTGAAACACAAACACCAGTCAGTAACTAAGAGAAGGAAAACCCGGGGTTGAGCTTGGTGTTGGTCCTCATCATGCATCCTGGTTTCATTCAGCTTAATTGCACTAGTGATCTTGCCCCCCACGAAAAACCCTCAAACCCTGGAGTTGAGGTTCGACTTTTCCTGGGGAGCCGCGCCAGTAGGGAGGGGGTTGCTTGCCCAGAGGAGGTGGGTTTTAAATGTCACTTCGAAATGAAAATGCTTCTCATCAGCTTGCTTTCTTTCTTTCTTTCTTTCTTTCTTTCTTTCTTTCTTCTTTTGATGCAGTTTTCTCGAAAGGAGCATTTTGGTGAGATAAGAAGTGACCGATCAAAATCGCTGAGGGGAGGTTGTAAGCAGCCGCTTTGCCCCAGCTTAACGTTATCTTATCTTTCACACTTGCATGGCAGAAAAAAAAATTGGCTTATCTTCATCCCCACCCCCTTCTCGCCTTAATTGCTAAAAAACACTGGTGTGCTAAACCCGGAGGAAGGAGATCTCTGGATCCTCAGTGGAAATGGAATATTCAAAAATGTGGGCACCTGGGGAAAGCAAGGTTGGCAGGATATATTCTTTCCCCCAGCCTTCGTAGTACAACGTAGAGGGGCCAGTGGGGGTGGAAGGTTCAATGGCCAGATTTTACGGGGGAAAATTCTGGTGATAGCCTGGGGTCATGTGGCTTCCCTAGGGCTCACTTTCTTCGGTATTTCCCAACCTCTCTTCCCCTTCATCTTGCAAAAGCTGGCGTGGGTCTCCGATTGAGGCCTCTCACTCTGCTCCCCCCACCCCAACCACACATCCCTCTTTTGGGAGGGGGGATGCAAGGCTGGGACGCATGGCCTGCTGGAAATCATTAAAATATATGCGAGTGTCTGCAAACACACTTTTAAATCATGGCGTTTCCCCTCCACACTGGTATATTTAAACTCCAGAGCGAGCTGGATCTCCTCCCTCTTAGTCGTTTGTCTGTGTCACCGACAGGCCGCTAATGGCCGGGCTTCCAGGCGCTGTGCATTATGCATTAGCCTCCTCCCTCTGCCGCACACAGAAGGTTCTGTCAGGCCTTGCAACACAAACCACCCTGCGCCCCCCCCCCCACCCCCCCGCACTAGTGGACGGGGGGCTGCGCGGCTGCTAACACGCTGGAGACGAAGGGGGGGCAGTCATCGAGGGTGAAGGCAGAGCAGAGTGGGCCCACAAGGGGAGTGGGAGCGGGTAAAAGTGTGGCAGATTAGGCCGCTTGGACTCAGCAGCTCTGCACCAACCCCCAGTTGCTCCTGGCTGCGACCTTCCCGAGGCAACCAACCCGAGCAACTCACCTCTGCGCCTGACTTGATGGGAGCCTCAGAGGTATTTTGAGAAAAGATCAGCATTGGGTTTCCAGGTGCTGGGGCCATACTCCCTTCCTGCCCCGAGAAAGAGGGGCTGAGGGGCCTTCCAGATTCCTCCAGCCCCCGGGGAGGGAGTCTCTGCAGGGGCCCCGCAGAAGCGAAGGAAGAAGACCTGATCCAAAATGGCTGGGAGTTGGACATGCTAGGTCCGCGGACAAGTATTTGGTGGTTCTCCATTCCCTCTCTGCACGGTCCCAGCTCACTACTCCCAGCGGGGTAAAATGTGAGCTGGAGGCACCTGGCTGAATAAGCAGCTAAATCGGGATGTGGTGGCCGTGTTTATCTGCAGGAGCATCCGGCCCAAGGCAAGGGAGGCTTCGCTACAGTGCTACAGTAGCTTTGAGGGGTCTTAAGCTGGGACCAGGTGGAGTGCAAGACTGGACCTCCCGCAAGCTGTATGCATTTATGCTTATTTGGCTGACACCCAGCTGGGCCTCTGAGTGTAAATGGCAGTTCACCCACTGTGCTTGGGTTTGGGGATCTCAGAGCCTGACACTAATCCAGCCCAGACCAGAAATTCCAAAAGGCAGTTGCTGCTGCTATGTTGGGCCTGTCTTTTGGAACCTTCTACCTGAATGGCTCAATAACCCTTAAAAATCTATGCAGAAAGAGCACCTGTCCTCAACTTGGCCACTCCTAAGTTTAGTAGTCTCCTGCCGTGGAAGGCAACTACCTTTGGTTTCTGGGTAACTGATATTCCTGGGACAGGGATGCCCTATGCTTGGGAGGGTAGGACAGTGGCTCTTTTAAGGGCCACTGGGTAAGCCCTGAGTTCTTTTACAAAGTGACTGGGTAAGAGTGTTAGTGTGAGTGTTTGTGTGTTTCCTAGAATAGTTAACATTAATAGGCTGGCTCACAGTATATAAAGTAAAAAATATATGCTCTGAAATCACCCAACTCCCATCTATTCCAATAACCAGTCTCATAGACTTAAGAACAGCCTCTGAAGTGAGCCATGCAGGGCCTACGGAGTTTTATCATATAGATCCTACACATGTCACAAACGACCCATACACGCAATGTTGGGATCCAAGGGTTCTCCCAAACACCAGGGAAGAATCTCACCAGCGGGGTGCATAGCCTCTTTCCTAGGCCTGGGCTGCGGTTGAAGGTGTGGAAGAGGCCTTGGCAGACCCTGCACAGTCAGCCTGGCCTGAAAAGGGTGGCCACGCTCCAGGCCTGCTCCCTGAAGTACCAACCTGCTGGCCCAGTTGCAGAGCCTAGATAGAATCTGTAGCAGGAGAGTGCCTAGGAGCCAGAGGTCCAGGTATATATTATAACCTGGGGACCCTTCCAAGGGGACAAGAGACAGATAGGGGAGGGGTGGCCCTCCACAGCTCAACTAGAAGCACCTCTCCTGTTTCTCCACTGCTTGTGAGGCCTCCCCTCACTTACACTCAACTCACTTGAGTTGGGAGGGCTCTCAGCTCACTCCGGTGGGAGGACCTGGGAGGAGGGAGCAAGAGAAGGCCCTGGCTGCCCTCACATGTTGCAGGCTCTGTGGTGTCCCTAGCTCTAGGAGCCCCTTCTTGAGTGGGAACCCAAAATGGGACTGCCCTTCTTGAGCTTTCTGCTTCTCCTCCATGGAACAATTCCAATTAACTAGGCCAATAGGTATAAACTCCCTACCCACTCTCCTCTGCCTTGGGAAATTTTCACATTTCAATTCACAGTGAGTCATGACCCCCCCCCCAATATACATATACACATATTCATGCCTCTTAGGACAGCCTTAATAAGGTATTTTTAAAATCCCACAGAGTTGAAAAATGTGCCCTTTAGAGATGGAAGAGAAACCCTTTAATCCCACCAGCCCAAACGTGGATAACTTATAGGCGAGACTCCTTAAAAAGGGGGGGGGTTGAAATGCTGCAAATATGTCAAAGTCGAATTTACTGGCCTGTTTGTCTCCAGCATCAAATTTCTCCCACAGTCGACTCTCCTTTAGGCCCCTTCACATTTACAGCAAAAGCCGCCCCCCCAAACTCATTTTAAACATAGGACTTTTAAAGTTAGACAAACAGGCCCCTTTGTCAGCAGCCCCTGGAACCCACAGGACTCTGAGAGGCAGCAGGCTCCATGCTCTTGCTTGGTTCCCGATTTTCCAAAATTCCAAATGGTTACTTGCAACTCTTAACTCTGGGAAAAGCCTGTGCCTGGGGATAAAGTTGGGGAGGCATGGGAAGGGGAAAGAAGGGGGTTGGACACGTGGCCAGTGTCTCTGCGGAGGCCTAACTGAGCTGGAAGAACCTAGCCTGGCAGGCCTCCCCACTCACCCAGGCCAGCTCTCCAGAGTGGCCCATAGTGGTACAGAAGCCTCCTTGCCTGGAACCGCGTTCAGAGAGTTTCCCCACAAGTACCCAACTTCAGTCTTCTCAGTTATTTTAGATTTGTTTTGAATAAAAGGAGTAGCTTCAAAAAGAAATGTTGCTACAACACACAACCAGAGGCCTTTCTCCAGCTGCGTCTGTAACTTGCATGCGTTCAGTCTAATAACTTTTAATGTCTGGCCCTAAAATGTCTTTATAAAAAATAGCTTTACAGCATAATAGTCCAGGTGTCTTTCTGCTTGTTACCGGAGATTAAAAAAATGTGTGGGGTAGCTTTCAGAGACATCCACCTCCAGAAAGACGGGAAGAAAAAGGCGTGAATTCCACCATGCAGGCACAGGTCCTGGAAGCAGTGGCGGCCCAGCAGGGCTGGGCACTGCTCGCTGGGGCACTTGCCTGCCTGTCTTTTGCATCAGTTGTTATAAGCAGCTCTGGAGAATGAAGATTTAATTCTGCCCAAAGTTTCGGGTTTCAAACGGTAGAGATGTTTCACTTCTGCTTTGGAAAGGGCTGTTTTTATAACTGCTGAGAACTAAAACAGAATAAATAAAAATCGCACCTAACACCAGTACCGCAGTTAGTATTAAGTCTAATTTTTAAAAGGGATCTTCTAGCTAGAGCTGGTTTTGGTCTTGACCTTGACTTAGTAATCAACTTGAGATGCTTTTGATTATTTTTGGCATGGAGACACTCCAGGAAATTTTAAAACTTTCCGTGTGGATTTACAAGTCACCTCCATTTCGGATTGATGTTCTCATCAAGCCTGCACCATCTTGTCCTTAAGCAGAAAAGAGACTCCCCACCTCCAGCATAAAAAAGACCCTAGCAGCAACAGAGTGGGGTCACCTTTTGCCGCATCGTCCAGGCCCCGCGATCTGGGTGCGGTTAGGCCGGAACACCCCTCCCCCACTCCCACCCCTTCCCGCTAGCTGCACGAACTGGGGCTTCTCGACTATCCCCAGAGGCTCTGCGCTCCGGGGAGGCCGGAACCTCGCCTCTCCGCTTCCCCCTCCCTCCTGCCTGCCCCCGCCCTTCCCCCCGCGCCCAGCGCCGCGCCGGGTGCGCTGGAGAAGCTCAATACGTGTCAATTGAATTAACTGCTGCGGGCGCGGGCTGTACGATCAGCACGACGTTACCGAGTGGAAATTTATGGGGCGAATGGTGTAAGCCAAAAGTTGCTCCCTGCCAAGGAAAATAAAACGCGGGAGATAATCTCTTGAGGTGGGGGTGAGGGGCCGGGACAGACCCTCTAGCCATCTGAGGTGCACACTGTGAAATGCCCGCGAACTGGGGAACATTTCTGGCGGATCTCTCCTCCCCTACCGTCCCCGCACCACCCATCCCCGCCTCCTTGTGTCCCTAGGGCTGCCTCCTCCACCCCCCGCCTCTCTAAACAATTCCCATACAATTGAAACGTCCGGGGAACTCGGGCGGGGAGTTCGAGCGGAACGGCCACCAGTGCCCCGGGTCGTGTTTTCAGGTAGCTATTGACAGCGAAATGGGAAAGGGCTCCTCCGGGAGTAAGGGGCGCCCCAGACAGGAAGTGGGTGCCAACGGGCATTCTCCAAGCTCTGCTTGGTCTAGTAGGGGACACGCAACCGGGAGAGCGAAGCGTTGGTGGTGAGAGGAGGCAGCAGTGGCTGCCGCTGGGGTTTGACAGCTTTGGCTGAGCGGAGTGCGAGGCGCTTTATGGTAATTGCGGTCCTCCACTGGCCTTCTGGGTAGCGAGGGGAGTCTCGGCGCGCGGCTGGGAGAGCCGCCCCCGCCGCCCCCCATCCCCTGGGCTCCGGATCTGTGGGCCGCCCTCGCCGCCGCCGCCGCCTTAGTCGGTCTGGGGCTCGCCCAGGACGCACGCCCAGACGGGTGTGCGCAGCCAACTCAGTCCAAGAGGGGGAGGGGAGGGCCAGGGGCGAGAGGGACGCCACCCAAGTGGTCTGGGGTTCGGACGCCGAGAAGCGAAACGCGCCCGGCGGGGAATCGGTGACGGCTGGGGCAACTCGGGCAAACCTTTCCTGGGGAATCACCCCTCCGAAAGCCCAACGCCGAGGCGCCGCAGCGGAGGGTGAGCGGAGGCTAGGGGAGCTCAAACTTGCGAGAGCTGGAGGCGGCGGCGGGCGGGCAGGCGGCTGTCGCCCGAACGCTGGGCCTGCGGGGGGGAGGGGAGGCGGCTGCTGGGAGGGAGGGAGGGAGGAGGGAGGGAGAAAGGGCGGGTGGAGGGAGGGGGAGGAGGAAGAGGAGGGAACCCGGGAGGGGGGACGCGTTGGGATCGCGGCGTGCGGCGGCAGACGGAGCTCGGGCTCCCAGCGGCAAGGTGAGGCTGAGCTACGCTCCTCGCTGAACGCCTGCGGAGCTCGGCGGCTGCGGGGGAGACACGCCGGAGCCCAGACCGCGGTCGAGAGAGGGAGCGAAGCGGGCGGCGGAGGGGGAGCCCGCGAGCCGCCAGGCGGGGAGCCCAAGCCGCGCTGTCGCCGCGCAGGGACGACTTGGCCAACACACACAGGCACACACACACACACACCCAGCCCGAGCAGGCGCTCGCGGCGATCCGTCAACATGGCGCTGGGGCTCCTGCCGGAGCGCGGCTGGCAGCAGCAGCGGCGCGGGAGCTGCTGAGCCCCGCCGAGCCCGGCTCAGCCGCGGGAGCCCGGAGGATCGCTCGGAGCTGTCGCCACCTGCCTGGAGGCTTTGAGCCCGCCCCGCCCCGCCCCCACCCAGTCCAGAGCCCACCCCACAGCGGGGCCGACCCCGAGGGCAGCCGGCTGGCAGCAGACGGCGAGGGAGGCGAGCGAGCGCGGTGCCGCGAGCGGGTTGCGGGCAGCCGGGGACGGCAAACTTTGCTGCCCGCCGCGCTTCCCCGGCCCCGCTCCATCTCCGATCGCTACCCGCTGCCACCCCACTTTCCTCCCACCCCGCACACCTCTCCCCACCCACCCAGCCGTCCCTGGCTCCTCGCTGCCTCGACTTTGTTGGGGGGGGCACTTCAAAGCTCCGGATCGCTGGCTCCTTCCTTACTCCCCGGCTGGGGATTTCAGGTCAGTGCCCGAAACACCTTTCCCCGGGGAGACCGCACCGGCGGACAGGCGGGCGCGCCGCGGACTGCAGTCTTCCCCCCTCCCTGGGGCCCCCGCCCTCTGCGGGCTGCTCCTTCGACTCTCGTGTACCCCGCGAAGCTTTCGCCTCGCGCTTCCCTTTGGCTGTTGTGCTCGCTTTCGTTTTTATTTCTTAACTCTTTAAGTTATTAAAAATGCAGCCAACCTAAGCGTCCCCGCGTGGGCACTAGGGAGGGGCGAGGCGGGGGGGGCATGCTGTCTCCCGGGGGGGGGCGGGAGGAGATCGGGAGTTCGCCGAGTGGAAGTTTGCAGCCTGTGTGTATGCGTGCGCGGGAGTGCGGCGCGGCTTAGTGCAGCGAGTCGTGCGCAGGAGGGGGGGGAGCTGGGCTGGAAGCTGGGAAGCTCGGCTCGGCGTTAGCTCGCGAGCAGGAAGGGGAGGGTGGCGGGTTCCCGTCTGCTTTCTTTTTCGACTCGGGAAAGAACTGTAAAAACCCCCAGCCGCCGCCGCCGCCGTTTGGTCTTGACTCTCCGGGGACTGCTCGTTCCTCCTAGTGGAACTCGGCGTGTGCGTGCGCCAGGGTTTGTGGCAGGCGCTCCGACCCAGCCGAGCTCGACCTACTGCCGCCTCCGCGCAACTCGGCGAGGGAGTCCCGGGTTTTTTCTTGGCTTGCCCCAACCACGAATCACGTGGATTAAAATAAGAAAAACAACTAGGAAATCTACAAGAGTGAGGGGTTCCGACTCGGCCTGTCCTCCCGCCCGCCAGGTCAGACGCTTTGTTTTGTAAATGTTCTTGTAAAATTGCAGTCCGCCACCCTCTCCCATTCCTATCCAGTTCCTGACACTGCGGGGTAGGTTTTAAGTTCTGAACCCCCAGGGGTGGGGGTAGAATTTGCGGGGGCGGCGACGGGAAGGGAGGGCGGGGTGACAAGACCTGGGCCCTCCGCTGGGCAGCGGGGAGTCTAGTTGGAAGCCCTGTTGGGCGTGTGCGAGTCTGCGGCCGGAGGAAGTTGGTCTCACTCCGAGGGTGTGCGGTGTTGAGGTGGAGGGTGAAGAGGAACTTGCGCACCCGACGGGATCTTTGGCTGCGGCGGGGAGGACAGAACGCCGCGGGGCCCGTGCTCAGAGCAGGCGGGCGCCTGCGCTGCAGAAACCTCAGCCAACTCCGGGACTCCGGACCGCGGCGACGTGCGCCTGCTGTTTACGAAGCAAGCCGTGAAGTGCCGTGTGGGGAGCCCAGCGGCTGGAGCCACGCTTGGTCCCTTCGGGCTTCCCGCTGTTGGCCCTCTCAAGTGGGCACCTCTCCGGGTCCCGGAGACGGCGGAGTCTGGCCGCGTGTAGGCCGAAGCCGGGTGAGGCTTAATTTGCTGTTAATGAATCTTTTCCAGAAACTCCAAGATCTCTAGCAAGAGGCTGAGTGCCCGCGCGCGCGAGGGCGCGCGCCGTCGGCGTCTGAAGGGTGGGGGTTGGGGGAATGGAAGAGTGAAGGAAGAGGAGGGATACGTGTATTTAAAAACAAACCTTAAAAAGAAACCAGCGCGCTTCAAATAGGTATTCGCACCGCCTCGCTGTGTCTAGACTAGACAGATCAGGGTTTTAGATTTTCTTTTCTCTTTCCTTTTTTGAGAGAGAGAGAGCTAGGGGAAGTAGGGGTGTTACGTTCTAGGGCCAGCCTCTAGGAGAAAGATCCTTAAAATGGCCTGGGAGTAAAAAATGGGGAGGAAATGGCTCACCCCAGAAGGTGGTGGGTGGTGAACCCAGACAGACTTGGGTATTTCTAGCCATCTGACACTTCCTGTGGCACTGGAAAAGGACACCGCGAGTCGAAATCAATCCTTACGAGGTGTTGGATTCGGTTTTGCCAACAGAATTGCTTGTGTGGAAGGCGTTTTAATTGTCGTCTTCGGAGACTCCTGTACGTGGACACTTGGAAACTACGTTTGGTTCTTGACACTTCCCACTCCACCCCCGACCTGTTATATGGTCTGAGCTTAGCAGTATTGGTTCTCCTGTTTATTTTGGGCATGATTTTACCCCGTGGAGGAAGTAGGGGAGATGTTGATTAATATATCGTCCAGGTTTAACGAGAGACTAGCTTTCGGTGTGCGAGTATACGCCGCCGCTCACCTGGATCGCCTGGGGTAGTGAGGAGTGCGAGGGGCTCGGATGCTAGGCGGGCAGATTGGGATTGGGGCTCGGACGGCCCCACCGCTGTCCTTTGAGGCCCTGTCACCAGTAGGCGACTGAGAGTTAATTAGGAAGTGTTCTCCGGATCAATGGGCCGCACAGCTCATTAGCGATTCTCTCCAGCCCTTTGCAGGGCCGGCCCGGCCTCTGCCTCCCACACAGGACGAGGCCCAGCGGCCCAAGCTGACGAGAGCGCTGCTGGGAGGTGAGAGGGGCGGTGGGGAGGCAAGTGTAACTTCTCGGGGCTGCGCGTGGCGTGCGGCGCCTCGAGGCTCGCGCAGCCCGCTCTTTCTTCCTGCCCTCAGTCGCCTCGACTGTGTCTTTAACTCGCTCCCGCTCGAGTCGCTGCCTGGCTGCTCCTCCCCGCCTCCCTCGCCTATCTCTTGTTCTCTAAGCACGACGCCTGTGCTCCCCGCCCAGTTTGGGATTAGACAAGATAAAAATAGGACTGCCCAGCGCGCTGAGCTGTGGCTGTGCCCCGCCAGCCCAACTGGCAGGAGCTCGGGGGGCTGGGGCTGGGTAGGACCCGCTGTGCGTTCGGGGCAGCTAGTGTGGATAAGCTTCCCCCTCCACCCCGCAGGCGCGGTCACGCTCCCCGGGTCTGTCCACCGGGAACCGTGCGGGCACCGGGGCCTGGGCAGGGTCTCCGCGCTCTCGCGGGTGTTGTTGGTGTGCCTGTGATAGATCGGTCTAGACAGGCATGCAGGCTCCCTCCCGGCTGAAGGACGGGAAAGGGGGGGGGGGGCGCGGAGGCGGTGGCAGACTCCCGCGAGCTGCGAGTGAACGAGCCAGCCTGCGGGCCCAGCGAACAAGGTGGAGGGAGGGCTGCAAGGGTTTCTCTTAACCCTTTAAAGGCGATTGAGAGAGTGTGTGTGTTGGGGGAGTGCGGTGGCAAGAAGCCTAGCAGAAATTCCTGGAGACAGAGTAGCCTCAGGGGGAGGGGCAGGTGTCTGGGCCTAGGGTTTTCCCTTCCTTTCTGTTTGCACGCGCACATCCCGGTGCATTGGGCTCGATTCTTCCACAAACCAAACCAGCTGCTAGGTGATCTAGTTTGACCGGGTACTTCTCAATGGGGAAGGTTTGAACACAATGAACACCCTTACTAAGGGAACTGAATTTGGGAGATGCAGATGTAGATCACAATGTTCCCAGAAGAGAACTCTTGGCAGTCCAGTATGGGGAGGTCTACTCAGAGATGTAGTTGGTTTGAGCCTTTCACCGAGACTGCCGCAGATGTAAGATCAGAGCTTGAAGTGCCAGGCCGCTGTGTGCAGGTATTTGGAGAGAGCAGAGAGATCCTTGAGTTATCTGTATAAATAGACACACTTTTAACAGAGCTTGTGTGAAGTTAGTATCATACATGTGCAGAGAGACTGCCTTGAAACAGGAGTTGGACAGTGATGTGTACAAAATCAATAATTTGTATACACACATGAGGTCAATACTGAATTGGTTTAAAAATTTCATGCAACTTAGCAGGCATTGGTCTAGTTCTTTCCAGAGGTTGAAATTGATGGGTGGGTTACTTTGTGTATAACGTCAGTCATTATCATCCTCCTTCCACCTCCTCTCCCATTTGGGGTTGTTGTCTGTGGGAACTTCTTGTTACATTTAAACTGCAAACCCATATTGGTCTGGCGTGAAAATGAGCCACACATGGGCAAGGCAAGAAAGAAGTAGTAAGGAGGTATATATGTTAGACAGGAGTGCTCAGATTAAGATGTGTGCCTGGATGACATGTGTTGAGACAAATCAAGACACTTGGGCTCCGGTTCCCACAAGGAACAAGAGATACAGAAGAGATAAAGAACTGGCCAAGAGGAATGTAAACATGGATTTGCAAATACAGAGACCTATAGCAATATTCTAAGAAAACCCCAGACTTTGTTGAGCTGGAAACCGGGACAGATTTCTGTAACTTTGGTCCAGAGACAAAAGCCCATTTAAAGGTGTGAAGAGGGTCACTTGGAAACACAGAAAGCATTCATATGCATACATCCATGCTTAGGTACACAGGCTGAATGACAAAAACCCCATGTCTGATGTAGACTTTCCTGTGGAGTGAGACTGTGGTGGTAGGAAGTATGGGCAACACCACCACTTTTTCACCCTCGTTCACAGGGAAATAATGTCTTTGGCTGGAGAGGAACTGAGGGCAAAGTGGCCTAGGTAAGGGTGGATGGCCCTCATTTAGGAAGATTACTTCTGGTTGTAGTTTCTTCCCATCTAGAGTGGAAGAGAGGGTATTTGTTTGTTAAGCAGGTAGAAGGATTTCTAAGAGATTTTGAGTTTTTGACCTTGAGTGGATGGAGGGTGGAGGAAGAAGAGCAGCTTTACATTTTGGGTCAGGTGGGAGGAATGGCTGTTGAACGCTCAGGGCCCAGTGGACTGATAAAGGCAGAACTGAAAAAAGAGCGAAGTTTGGCTTCTGGGAGGAATAAAGAGGTATGCTTTCATTTTGGTGTGCTTTCTTTCTTTTTTTTCTGGAGGAGACCCATGTGGGAATGGCCTGCGCAGGATGGATTAGCAGGCGTCTCTGTGACCCTAGACGCGCACGTAAACTAGGCTAGGGTTTGGTTTGCCCAAGGCGTCGATTTGCCGCGGTCCCTCTTTGTCTGAGCCCAGCCGGGAATTCAGCCTTTATTGGGAAGACCGCACTCCCGGGTGGAGCCCGCGCCGGGTCGGGCGGGGCAGGGGTGGGCAGCGGGCTTGGCGGGAGGTCCGGAGGCTGCAGTGCCCGGCAGCTCTGACAATGCCATCTTGGTGGCTTCTTCCTGGGCGCCAGCCCGCCGTCCACTTCGAGCGCGTCTACTTAGGCACCCCCGCTTTCCACCCCCGCGCTCCAGCTCGAGGCAGAAAGGCGCTCAGATGGCCCCTTTGTTTTAGGCCCCAGGGTCACACTCGTGCCCTGGGGTCCGCAGAGGAGCCAGGAAAGTGGTGCTGTTAGTGAGAAGGGACTTTCTTGTTGGGAGGCTTCTTGCCGGATGTCAAGGTTCGAGCCTGGTGGGACCTGGCTCCGCCTTGGAAGGGGAGAACTAGGCCCGCCCGGGCTGCTTTGCCAAGGTGCGTGGAGGGCAAGATTCTATGTGCAAAGCCTGTTGTGCTGCTTAGTCCTGGGTGGCAGCGGCCAGAGCAGGAGTGGTTGGCCTCCTCAGGCTGACCCCCATGGAGGTGGGGGTGGCCAAGCTGCCTAGTCACCAGCACTTGGCATGGGACATCCACCGACCTCCAGACCTGCCCTTCGGCTTTCTGTGGTTGACCCCAGTGTGTTCCTTTGGAAGGGAGATTTGACTTGGTGTTGGATGAAAGAAAATTAGTGAACGATGCTTTTCCTCAACATTCTGCAGAAGGCCCCCTTTCCCAGCCTAAGCTCATCTCTGCCTACCCCCAAAGGAGGGTCTCAGAAATGTGGGTCCCGACTTGGTTACTTTTCTAGAGCCATGTCTTCCCAGCCAACAAGCACCCCTCAGCACCCATGGCTCAGCTCCCGGTGATTAGACTAGCGGGGAAGTCCGCTAGGGGAAGATCCTGACAGCATAAAATATAATTTGTGATCTAAAAGACAGTTTCCAGTATAATCTCATTATGCACCACAGACTCCCGGTGTTATTTTGTGGAAGGCGGACAATGATCAATTTACATTGACCCGGGGCTGGGCGAGCTTTTAGATGGTAATTGCCATATTGATTTGCATGCAAAAAGGAGACCTGCTAAAATTAAAGACCGGAAGCTAAATTAAACTAAATTTATTGTCTAGGTGCAAACCAGAGGAACTACTCGGGAAGGGGGGGTGAGTCAGAGCAGGGTGCCAGGAGCAGAGCAGGTGAGAGGCCCCAGAGTTTCAGGTCACAAATTTGGGAGCGATGTTTGCCTTTGTGGTTTCATAATGTGAGGAGGGGATCTGTTTAGGGTGTGGAGACCCAGCAGGAAAAAAGTTATAAACATGTACTATTGCATTTAAAGCACTGGAGTCTTTTAATGCTAATGGTAACTGCAAGGGAGAGGAGAGGTTTATAGCGTTATTGGGGTCTTCCAGCACCGTTTCCGGCACTCCCCCCATTTCTATTGTTCTACCCGAGTGAGCGCTTGCAGTCGTGTCAGGGACACACAGAACTCTGCATCTGAAGAGTTAAATTTTTTTTTTAAAAACCCATAACCCTTTCTACTTCCCCTTCCCCACTCCCCTAGCGTTAGCTCCTTTGGGGATCGCGCGAGTGTGGGGTGCACTACATGGGCGCCACGGGCAGGCTCGGACCGTTGGAGGCTGCGGAGTTCCTTCCCAGACTAAGTCCGTATCTCATCCTGACGCCAATGGCTCGGAGAAGCTGTCCTCGCCAGGTGGCCCAAGTGGGGGAGGGGGGTCGTCTGCAGGGCCTGTTCTCAAGGTGCCGTGGGCGGGGAGGGCGATGGTTGAAGGCTGAAAGCTCTGCTCCGATGGCCTGGTCGTGGAGACCGGAAAGTTTGAAAATGAGAGCAAGCCAGGGACCCGGGAGTCAGGAGAGGCTGGGCCTTGGAGGCCTCTTCCGTTGGCTAGCAGGGTGGAGGACCAGGCCTGCGGTCGCCTCGACCCATTCTGCACCTCAGGCCCTTGCCCGTTCAGTGGCTCCTGGAGCCATTTCGCGCATCCAGAGCCTTGCTCGCTTCTGGAGGAGCAACTGTGCCTGTGTTGGTCCCTGCCCCTACCCAGTCGCATCTGAAAGCCTGAGGCAGAGCTGGAAATTGGGAATGAGGTAGGGAGGTGATGTTGGGTGCTGACCCTACATTTCTGGGACGAGAAGTTGCAGGGAGCAAAGGCTTTTTGTGGTGGGACCCCCAGCATCTTGCAAGCCACTTCCATCTATTTCGTCCCCCCTTTAACCCTAGGAATAGTGAGTGTGTAGGCACTCCTTCCAAAGGGTTTTTGCTCTATCTAGATAATTTGATTTATTGCTTTTATGTAGTAAAACTAGGGTGGCAAGCCTTGTTCTAGTGCCAGAAGTCTGCACTTTCTGCAGATACCTGAGAGTAGCAACCCACCAACTATCCCTGCCAGTTCTGGGGTCCTGGATGGAGAAAGTGGAGCCTTGTTGGAGCCCTGGCCTCACACCCAGGGTATTCCAGTGTAGGGAGATGTGGAGGATGTGGGGGGAGTTGGGAATGACTTCAAATGGACCAAGAAATTACGGGGTGTAGGAGCAACTGGGTTCCAGGCACCGTTTGGACCAAGTTACCTTGGTGTTAAAGGCTATCTTTTTACCCTGGTCTTGAGTAACAAGGCCTGAGGAAGCCTTCTGAAGTTTTGGGGGATTTCAAATGTCACAATTAGACTAATAATTGGCTCCTCTCCGCAACTCCAGGACTGAGTTTGCCCGTGGCCCATTTTTACTAGCTGTGTGACCTTGGGGGCAAGTTATTTATGGCCTCTGAGTCTCTGTAAGTTTCTTCATTTGTAAGACTGGGAATAATTATCCACCTTAGGATCAAAGAATACTTGGCACATAGTAGGCCCCAAGGATTAGTGGCTGCCTTGAATGACTGGTCATATTCTTATAGGTTGCTCCTCTAGTCCTTGCTCCCCAAGACCTGCTGAGGCCAGTCTGGGGACTGCAGTTCAAGTCCCCCTCCTGGGGCATCTCCAAGGATATCCCCCTGCCCCCTCTCCATGGGTTCCTCTCTCCCTTTGTTACAGTTCTTCAGATTCTACATTTTAAAGGGTTCCATATGAAAAGATCTGGGTATTTCCCCCCCCCTAAATGGGATCATTATATGGTTAGGAATTGATTCCAGAACCGGTATCTGGGTGCTCATTGGTGAGTTTTCCCTTCATTCTTTCAGGGGAGGGAACTGCAGTGGCTACAGGGGAGAGTCCTGGTTGGGAGAGGTGAGAGGGGGTGGCCTGGTGCAGAAGCCAGAGGTGCTGTGGTTTGTTTGATAGGGATTAAGTCCGGATGTTATGAGGGCTCAGTGTGGTTTTCAATAAAGTCTGCCAGGGATTGCTTCTTTTATATCGATATGTATTTAAAAAAATTACTAGCATGAGAAGAAAACCAGACCTGTATGGATCCAGGCCGGTAGTAAGCTACTGTGATCAGGTTTCCTACTCGACTCCCAGAGGGGAAGTCAGCATTTGATTGAAGCTACACTTGGTTCTTGACTCTCAGGGGATGCCTGCTCTGAAACAGGAGCCCTCCCTTTCCCTCCTCCTCTCCCCCTCCTCCTCCCTCTTTTTCCCTTCTTCCCCTAAAAGCCTTTGTGCTGAAAGAGCTTCAGTAGGCACGAATCCCTAGTCCCTCTCTAAAGAATGCCTTCCAGCCTTTGCTGACATTGTTTTGTGAACAGTGGGTTTTACCAGACCAGCAGTTTTGCCCCCATCCTAGCTCACTATTTAGAGGTAGAGTATGACCAGGATGTACCTAACTGCAATGATTTTCACAGTGGCTAGCCAGGGCCTTGACTGTCATGTGAAGACACCTTAACCTTTGCCCTAGGTATCCCCAGAGTAGGGTGAAGGTGGGGAGAGCAGGGCAGGGGCCTGTTATTGAAGGTCTCTTCATTTTCTTGAGCAAAATCGGCTGAGGGCAGAGTGGGGAGAGTCTGAGAGTATGCAAATTCCAGCTTTAGGTGTAAAACTTTAATTGGAGAAAGTCTTAGGTATTTACCAGTTCTGTACAAATGCAAACTTGAAATAGCTCTAGGGGCCTAGGTCATTTAGGGAAGAATAAATGAAGTACAGAAATGTCCAAACTATGTAAATCCTCCAGTTGTCTGCCCTCTCATAAACGCATGACAAGTGCCAAGGCATTGCCAGTCAAAACACCCGTGGAACAAGCAGCCTCCACCCTTCGTATTTATTATTTTATTAACAGCATTTTACACAGCATTTAACAAGCACAGCCTGCCTGCTTTGCACTCTCACCAGACTGAAGGGGTGGAAAATGGCTGGGGGAGGGGAGGAGTGGTCTCTAGGAAAGACTTCTAGCTGGAGAAAGCTCTTCAGATGGGTAACGGAAAGTAGCATTTAGGCTTGGTTTCTGCTGGCTCCAAAGAGACAAAAGTAATGGCTTTGAGGAAAGATATCCCCTCTTCCTTCTCAAGAGGAAAGTTGTGCAGATGTGGCGTGTCTGGTCTTGGCTTCAATTCCAGAAGGTGAATCTGGGTGTTTTATCACACTCTGGCCATTGGTGATTTTCAAAGAATAAGTATTTGTCTGCTATCGTTATTTTACATCCTGGTGGAAAGTTTATAACGAAAAGTAATGCCTTTCTTAAGTCATAAAATGAGCCTTGTATGATTATTTAATTAAAATCTATTTAAAGACCGATTAGGCGTGTAATTTGCGCTAATAATGACGATTATGGAAATGTTCGACTTAACCAAAAATCATAAAGGAGACATTTTGATCAGTGGGGCGACTAGTAACTATTCAGGGAGTTGGACAATTTCCGAAACACAAGAGGCTGCAGAAAGCGCAGAGCCTTCTGGCCCCGGTGACAGGCAGGAGAGCTGTAGGCCTCCCTACCCAGACCCCAAGCATGGCCCAGGCAGGCTAGCCCACACTTTGCCAAGCATGGAAACCGACCCTGGGAGCCTGAACAACCTTTATTCCTAGCTGAGGAACTGGGGGAGGGGCAGTTCCCCAAGCCACCAGGAGAAGAAAACTCTGGGAATGGGCTTATAAACCACACTAAAACCTTTGCGAAATGTCTGTGCTCTTGTGCATTGACTATCGGTAGCAATGAACGCTTGCTGCCTTGGCTAGCCTTGGCTGGAGCCTGGAGGGGTGAGGGAAGGGGGGGGGGGTCCCTTGTTCCGGAGAAACCTGCCAGCTGCTGGGCTTGGTGCGAAGGCCGAGGAGGCAGACACAATGCTGCTGTTGTTGGTTTGATCTCGAACTGTGGATTGTTAGTCTGGCTTTAACTATGTGGTAAGGGGGGAATGTGAAGGCTGTTTACAGCGAGTGCAAATAATGTGACAGCTGTTGGTGCACGAGCAGTACTGTGCCTCCTCGGCACTTACACAAAGCACACACTATGCAGGCCCGCCCAGAGTTGCAGAGGTGGCCGCCACTTTTCTGGCCAGAGTATCCTCAGATGAGGGAAAGCTCAGCAGCAAACCCCTCCCCTAACACACACTTCTCCTGACTCCCAGGATTGGGATGGAGGTGCAGAATGGCTTGTGTGTTGTGGTTTAGGAAACTCGTTAGAAAGAGGTGGCAGGAGAAGGTCCCCCTGGGTCATGAGTGTGTGTCCCTGTCCAGAGGGGTTTAGCCAGGGTCTGTGGATGTGGGTCCTCAGCTGCTTATGATGGGATTTTTAAGATTTGGTGAACTAACTCGGCCATAAGCAAGCTTGTTGGAAAGAAAGTATTATTAACTGAAGACTTACTGGAAACTTCAAGGCTCTGAAGGTGTTGTTCCCCCTCTGAAATGGCCCTGTTATTCAGACAAGTTAGAAAGACAGGTGGATACTGTGCGTGTGTTTTCACCCGGCACTGTGTCTGGGATGGGAAACCCAATTGTGTAGGTTCAAGACCCAAAGGGGGAGGCGTATTGGGGTGGAAGGGGTGCAGCTTGGGTTCTGATTCCCTAACCTGCCCATTTTCAAAAGCGCATTTGCCTTCAGCTGCGGGACGAAGAGGTGCAGTCCTGAAGTCTCCCCACAGAGCCACCCACTCTCACTTAATCAACCAGAGGCCCACAGCCATGGTCCTTCTGGTTTCTTGGTCATAGTCATGTCTCCCCACCACCACCCCCCTTCCTGACCTAGGGGGAGGCACCAGGGTGGGGGAGAGAGCAGTTGGTGGCAACAATGACCAGTCCTGGAAATTCCTGGATAGCCTGGTGGGGCTACCTGTGGACTCTTCTGTGGCAAGCTGAGTGTAAAAATCACCCCCCATCTCCCTCCCGATCCCAAAATTGAAACCCTGGTCCTTGGCGTTTGGAGGAGGATCATTTCGAGCTGACTTAACTCTACATCAGTCCCTTTTCTGTGTGACTTTGCTTGGTCCTGGGTGTACAAGCTACAGGATGTCTGCAAATAGAATTTACCAATCCACCCCACCCCGCCAAGTCTCCCCTCTGGGTTTTAATGTGGATTTCTACATTCATTTGGGTTCCCTGGTGGAGAGCGGGGAGATGCTTCTGGAGTGATACATGAACTTCGGTGCCAGTTCTATAAATTGGTCTCTTTTTATGACGTGTGCCATTTTCTGTAGGAATGTTGCTTGCAAAACGAGTTTCGCCTTGGAGGAAAGGCGGAAAGATAAACAAGCTTGCAACGCCAAAACACTGGCAGTCTTTCCCTCCTTCCAGCTCTCTTAAAGCAGCCGGGCTGTATTTCCAGGATTAGACTCCGTGCTTGTGAGGAGGGACTCTAGTTGGCTTTTTTTTTTCCCAAGCAAATGCAAATTAGAGAAAAATAATTTTCTTTCAACGATATGCAATGTATTAGTCACTTGTTATCGTGCTCCGAGGCAGGCCTCATTTGCGCGTCTGCCAGCTCGCTCACATCTGCTCGGTGCTGTTCAGGGCATTTTAACCTTGGCGGTGTCGTGTCTAGTCCCACGGATCAAGGAGGAGTAATTAAGCTCTGAACAGCTACAAAAATTCACGGGCCCCCATCTATGCCATACTTGTTCCACAGCTTTGTTTGGGATGTTCCGAGTTCCAAGATTGAGTAGCAGACATGGGGTTCCCATTGTTCCTTCTAAAGAAAGTGGGCACCCCTCTCCTCCTCTGACCCTCATCCCCAGCCTTCCCAGGACCCCCAGGACCCCCAGACGGCACACAATCAGCAAAGAGTGCGGTGCAGACCACAGGACCCTGTGTTTTATACATCTTTTATTCGCAGAAAGTTCCTTTGTGCTTCCTGTGTGTACTAATGATAGCCATCGTTAATAGCCTTATGGTATGGCTTATTCCTTGCCGGGGGTGGGGGAGGAGTTCTGCAAAGCCCTGGTGGAAACTACAGTACATTGACACCCCCAGTGGAGTTGTGCAAATCATTTATTCTGGATTTGCCCCCAGGTTGTGTAACCTGCAAGTGGGAACCCAGCTCTGTAGAGACTAGACAGAAGGGAGTGGGGTTGTTTTGGCCAGGGTTGGGGGAGTAAAGGGTGATTAATTGCATTCAATCTAGGTTTCCTGTCCTGGGCCTCCTCCTGTTGAAGAGGGACACCAGCTTACAAATGGGGCCCCCTTCTTGCATACTCACGTGGTTGTATGTGGCACAGCCGTGAAAGAAAGTGAAAGGAACAAAAAGCTACCACAGTGGCCTGGATGGCGGCAAGGGGGAAGGGGAAATGTCTCCGGTTGATCCCTTAAATCCCAGGCCATGGCTCTGCCTGGGGGGTAGGGTCGTGCATGGGCAGCCCCAGTTGGGGAGCAACTCTTGGGATCATCCTGTTGGTGCTCACCCACCTCCTCCCTCTTCATAGTTGGTAATACTTGACTTGCATCTTGGCGGGGGGCGGGGGGGCGCTTGGTGCCTGGTCCACGGAGAGGAACACTCCAGTCTGGTCAGAATGGAGCCCAGGATGATGGCTGGAAGGGATCTGCTGTGGACATACCCTGTTGGCTCGGGGGCAGCACATCCTGGCACATCCTGGCTTCTCCGTGCGCCCACCCAAAGTTGCTTTTTGTCAGATTCAGTGGCGGGGGACGGCAGAAGAGTGGGCTGGGTAAGGGGCAGAGGGGTTAACCCAAGTCAGGGGAATTGGGGGTTTCTGGAAGGCTAGGCTGGGTCGCGGCTCAGGAAGTGGGTGTGCGGGCTGCCCTGGGGACCTCGGCGGGCGGCTGACTGAGCTGAGAAGCTGCGAGGAGGGGCGGGCTTAGCCCGGAGCCGCCTGGGTGTGTGTGGTGGGAGAGAAAATCCCTTTGTTGCCGACCGATCGCCCTCAGGGCTGAGTCTGGGGAGGGCGCGCCCCTCCTCTGCTTTCACCGCTACCGCAGCTGAGGGCCAAGTTCACTCCGGACTGACCCAAGTGGCTCTCTCCTCTGACCCACCAGTCCCGGGGAGAGGCAGGGAAGGTTCCGGTTGCTCAGAAAGGTCAGGGCTTCGCGAGTTCCCAGTTCTCGTCTACCCCTCCCCCTTGCTTCGCAGCTCACTCTATTACTAATGCAAAACTTGTGGCGTGGGTGGGGAGCGCCTCCCTGCCCCCCCCCCCCCCCGCGGCAATCCGCCATGGCTTGGAGTGTGCCAGGAGTCAGCGCCTGGACAAGCTGGATCACTGCCGCTATCCCCACCCCAACATTCATGGAGGGCAGGAGGACGCACCTCCCTCAGCCACACCCCTAGAAGCCACAGACCAGACCTTGGGGGGCAGCCTCAGGGTTCCCAACTCCCCGCTGCTATGCACAACCTAGGAAAGCACCCCACCCAACAGTGCACATCCGGAAGAGCTTTCTCTTCTCATTTCCCACCCCCACAGAGCCCCCCCATCCTAAAATAGGAACTTCTCCCCTCCACCCGTCTTTCTTTGACACCAGTAGAGAAGTGCCGCTGTGTGTGACTCAGTCTGCACTTGGAACTGCCCCAGGAAGGGCTCCCTCGTGGTTAGCTTCGATGAAATCCTCACAATTCTGCTGAAGGTCACCCCTCCCTGGCCTTCCCCCTTCAGTGTTCCCTTTCTCAGCCTTCCCACTGATCCAGAGAAACTGAGGGGATTCTGGGGTTTGTTATACGGTCTATTTAGCGGAGTCAGATGCCATCTCATGGGGTTAAAGTGGCCTCTACTAGCTATTGCCAGGCAGAACTCAAGTCCATGGTGCAGTTTAATCCTGTGGAAAACATGGTGCTAAATATTTACAGATGAGAGTACCAGGGTTGAAGAGGTTCAGCCACCTGTCCAGAGTCATGCAGTGCATGACAGTGAGAGCTGGGAGGATGTGGTGACTACATTCTCACATGTTCTCTAGAGAACCAGTAGTGCGGAGAGGGAGACACCTTCCCCAAAGAGGTCCCAGTGCACACTGACTGGGATCCCCGCTTCTCCCACAAATCTGTCCTGACCTTCTTAGTTACTAACTAGGTAACTGCCCAGTTGGGGTAAAGGGTGCCTAGTGAGGGGAGACCCTAGGAGGGGGCACCATTAGTGCTTGTGTGGAACATGGGAGTTGGGATGGTAATGCTTTCCATTTTGTCTGTGCCACTTGACAAGTGTGATATGCAGACTTTAACTGATCGGCACCTCAAGGGCAGAGGCAGTGGAAAGTGGCCTGGTGCCAGTAGGAGCTGGGGTGGAGAGAAAGGACAGGTGCCAACAGTGGCCTGGTGCTGCCTCCCCTCCCTTCACTCACCCCAGCCTCTCAGAGCCATGGTTCCTTTTTCAGCCTGCTCCTTGTTTTCTGTTAGAGTAACTCACCTTTAAAGAAAAAAGGAAATGTTCTCTCCCTTTCCTCAGTCCATAATGGTGTCCTCATGGCAGGAATGAGAAAGTGAAATGGTGGTGGTGGGTGCTGCTTGGCGTTCATGTGCCCCTTATTATCTTTTCACAGAGGACAGGAGTACACCTTCTCAAGGGTGACAGCTCCTAATCTTGGTCTCTCTGACCTCGTTCTGCCAATCAGACCCTTCTTGCCAGTGTCTAGGCCACGCTCAGATACTAATCATAGCTCTTGGCTTCCAAAACAGATGACGACTGCTCAAGTCTTTTGAGGGAGACCTAAGTTCTCCTGTGCTTTCAGTTAACCACCATACTGAGAATTAGAGACCCCTCAGTGCATGTCTGCATTTTGCAAGCCAGGTTTCTCCCCAGAACTGATGTTCCATCAGGCAGCCACTACAATTCCCGTCTGTTCTTCAGAAACCAGACGCTCCTTGGTCTCCCAGTCTGACCTCTTTCTTCTCTCAGCCATTTCTCTTCATCCATGTCCTGCATCCTTTGCTCCCTTCTCTCCACTACTGGAAAAAGGGTTAAACCCCAGAGCCTGGGTGTAGCTTAGCAGCTCACACCGCAAACAGGTTGGTGCTTGTAAAGTGCTTTTCATGAGTGACTTCACACATCTTGGCACTTCAAGAAGCATAGTCTGCCTGTGGAAGAAGGGCGGGGGGAGTTGAGAAATAAGGGCAAGTGAACCTCTTATATATAGCAGCAAAGTAACTGCCCTGTTTGTCATCCAAATCACATTGCCCTCTCCACCATGTCCCACGGCCAAGGGTCAGCGAAGCTAGTTTTGAAGCACTTCCCTTTAGAGATTAAAAAAAAAAAAGGTCCCAACTATTTTAACAGCCACTTCTCGAAGTGAAGTGCGTGAGTCCCTGGATCTCCGCCTCTCAGTCTCTTTTGGTTTCTTAGTCCCAGTGTCTCCTAAGTAGTACATCCCAGAGGGGAGGGGAGTTTCCATTCTTCAGTAATGGCGGGGTGTACATAGTATGGCCTTTGCTGAGGATGTTCCTGCCAGGGAGTTGGGCTGCTCTTGTTTGTCACCCTGGAGAAGGGCTTTGTTCCAGGGAGTGCCATTGTTCATTGGCCCTTTCTACTCAGCTCCATCTTTGGCCAGGAACCTGAAGAGTTAAAAGTCTTTAGCTTGTTGCAATGAAATTATGGCTGGCAGTGGCGCCGCTGTTTGTTCAACAGACCTCCACTTTTAAACAGTTCACAAAAAGTTCATGGGGCAGCTAAAGATTATGTGTGTGTGTGTGTGTGTGTGTGTGTGCAGTCAACAGGATCCAGCAATGTATACCCCCCCTCAACGTTTTGCTTCTTCATGTTCAGCCCTGCCCATCCCCCTGACTCCCCCACCCCCAAATACACACATACAGATGACACTGAATCCTGCGTGCCCTGGGCCTCAACACTCCATCTGACCCTGTGCATGTGAGAACACTTCATTCTGACACCTGGTGTCATTTATCTATGCAGCATTAATATTGAAAACCCCACAGGATGAGCCCTGGAGAGGGGGAGAAGCTTTGAAAGCACCCAGTGGTTCCAGATGTCTCTTAACTACATTCACCTTTCTGCTCAGTCCAGGCTGTCCTCTCTAAGGGAAAGCCCTTTCAAAGGAAGGGAACTCAGTAGGATGACCGAGGCAGCACTCTTCCTTCCTCTTTCTTCAGTCAGGTGTTGGGAGGTCCTTGTCACAAAGTGACTACTAAAGGAGGTGTGTAGGAATTGGCCTCCCCATTTAAGGGGGGCCGATTTTGGAAGACTAGGACACCAGGAGATGGGAGACTGAGGTTTTGTAGACACACGCCTTCCCTCATTCTTTTCTTTGGGGTTGGATGCAGTGACCCTTTTGCTCCTTATGTAGTTTCTGCATTTCATTATGTTATCCATTGAGGGGATGGCATGGTACAGTCCCATTGCCACAGCCAATGACCAGGACACTTGAACCGAGGAATGTTGCTACACTTTCTATATTAGGCCACTCAGAATGTCTTCCTTTTGTTAGAAGGGGCGGTGGAGGTTAGAGAGGGGAGACTCCCTTGGATGTGCTTTGCAGTCATTCCAGCACAACTGGTGGCCTTCCCCCCAACCTGATTTGTGGATTTGAGAGATGGACAAAAAGCCCACAAGACTCCACAGAACATTCCTCAACACTTGAGGCATATTTTGGGGGGGTTGGTTGGTTCAAGCATTGGGAACATCTCAGTCTGAAGAAAGATGCTTCCTAGAGAAATAGTTCCTTCAGAATCCCACCAGGCCTGCCACACTGCAGATGCCCGCCTCTTCTTTCCTTCTCTAGCCTCATTGTTGAGCTCTGACTGTGTGTGGTGTGTCTGTGCTCATGGCTCTTGCCTAACAGCCGGTGTACTATGTCTAGGGGCTGATGGGGGATGCTGGTGGACAAAAGGCCTAGTTAGGACAAAGAAATGTCCAAGAACAGCCTAGAGTTTGGATTCAGGCTGTTCCCAGGTACTCACCCATCCCTACCCCCTGTGACTCTGGACTCTCAGGTTTAAGATCCCTTACCTGGTGCCTCCAGCCCAAGCAACCGACCTTGCAGTCTCCTGCTCCGTGTGCTAAAGTGTAAAAGCCGATCATTTGCATATTTTTTCCTGCTAACAAAGGAAATGTGTCGACTTAGGGAACATTTGGGCTTTCGGAAACTGTGTGGGTGGGTATGTGAGGGAGGAGGAGAAAGAAAAGTTCCCCTGATAATCTGCACGCCAATGATTCCACAATGATTCCACATTTGGGTTTAGGTCTGGGTCTGGGTCTCCCTGTAAAGATGCTGTGGCCAGTCTGGACAAGGGAGCTGGCGATGTGATTGTGATCAGGGAATTGCCCAGGGCCATCGGTCCCAGGCATTAAAGGCTCCCCTACTTATTAACCCAGCATTTAACAGCAGGATATGGGCTGAAGCGCAGTCAAAAGAAACGGCTCAACCTCCAAAGAGCAATTAAAATCCTGCACGAGGATAAATCACGCGCCGTGATAATCCTGTTAATAAAATGCAGCTTGTCCTGACCCTTCACTCAGGCAGCAAACTAGAATGTGCCTTGGGTGGGGGTGGTGGGCAGAGAAGGTAAGGAAGTGGGGGTGGGGAGAGGTGCTGCCCCCTCCTCTGTCTGGCGGCCTCCCCCTACCGGGAGGTGGAAAATGGGTAGCTTTTGGCTGCTCCCAGTGTGCCAGTGGCTTGCAGCTCAGCAGCCTGGGCTGCTAAGGCTCCTGTGCTCGCTAATGATTTCTTGTCCCACAGCAAGCAGGCTTCATTGAATTACTCAGCTGCCTCCCTCTGCAGCACCCAGGCCATAGCACTGGGGTTTGGTACTTAATCTAATCTAAGGTTGGAATGGAGTGGGGCCCACCAACTCTTTTTAACCCCCAGGCTGTAAGTTGTCATACCACAGCCCTAGAAACTCCTGGTGGTGTGGGCCACACCTGACTGTTGTGTCTTCCACCTGCCCTGATCCTTTCAGCCTCACAAAGAATCAGTGCATGGCTTCCTGGCATCCAGCACTGTTCCTTTCAAATGTGTTCTCCAAAAACTGGGAATGAGGAAAGGAGACCGACTGGTCAGTGGGCACGGGGTGGCTACACTTTGGATGGTGTGGGGGCAGCACTTTAACCCTTTCCCCTCCTGGGCCTTTGGGTCAGGTGTGTGCCTACCCTCCTGGCCATGTGTAGAACATGCGCAGTCTGCCTACCCGAATCTGCGTTCTGTGTGCATTGTGGAGAAATTGCGTTCTGTGTGGATTGCCTAGAAAGAGGTCTTCTCTCTTTTCCTGTTTGGCTCTTCTTTAGTCAACCTCCTGGGATTTTGTTTTGTTTTGTTTTGTTTTAAACAGACTAGACGCTTGAAGAAAAGCTGCCATCCAGGAAGACGACATGCTTTCAGCAACCCCCCTGTATGGGAACGTTCACAGCTGGATGAACAGTGAAAGGGTCCGCATGTGTGGGATCAACGAAGACAGGTGAGTGTGCCTGTCTGGCAGAGGCGGGGGGGGGGGGGGGGGGGGGGGNGGGGGGGGGGGGGGGGGGGGGGGGGGGGGGGGGGGGGGGAGCATGCCGGTCTCTTCCTCCTGCCCCTGAGCAGAGCGGAGGCCCCACCCCCCATTTTCTCACAGCCAGAGTGGGCCCAAAGGGGTGGGGAGAAAGATCTCCTGCCTTGCTGGCAGCCCTTGATTTACAGTTTTAACAGGCGGCAACCCAGCTCAGCGAAGCATTGCCGCCCTTTAAAAGATTAGCCCCTAAAGCGGCCTTTCAATGCACTTTCGTCCTTAATTTATTATTTCATATTTATGAAGGAGAATTAATCCCAGTCTATATGCTGCTTTAACTCTAAATGTCAGGAGTGCGGACCCAGGTGGATCGGCATTCAATGTGCTTTTAAAACAAATAGTTTGCTCAGTAATAACTGGGGAGATAGCCACCCTTTACTTCATTTAAGCCAAGGGTTTCTAGGCATCCTCTGACACACATTCTGCAAGGCCATTGGCTCATGGTTTCAGTCACCTGACAACTCTATTATGCTTCCTGATCAGTAATTTTGGGGGTGTGGGATAGAGGCATCTACGAAGTAGATGATTAAAGCTGGTTTTCGGGGTAATGATGAAGCTTTCCTCTGCGGCTTGTCAGTGATTTTATCCTGGGGATTTGGAAGTTGGCACCAGGCGCTTTCTTTATCGATGCTCTCTGATAACAAGTCCCAGGGCAGCCGCAGCAGCCTGGCACAGATGTGTGGCTTCCTCTGGAGCCTAGAGCAGCTGACATTTGTATAGTAGTGTGTGTCCCTCATCATTTTGATAAAAGGCAGTCAAATATGGCTTTGTCATTACCGTGGAAACGTGTTTCAGAGGACATGGTACCTAACTTTGGGGGAAAGTTTTGAAAGCCTGACCTTGTGGGTAACACAGAAGTGGTTGATATGACCAACCAGTAGACTCCAGCCTTTTGTCTCCTGGTTTGGTCTTTGGCCATTGTATTACTTAATGTCTGTCCTCAGGTAAAGCTTCTAAGGGTCATTTAGGATAGCAGAGCCTAGATTGGCCTACTTGGCTTGTGCTGGAGAAATGGTCGTGCTTGATTTCTGGCTTACCCACCTTGGGGTCATATTCGTGATCTCACATCCCTGTTGGCCTGCCTTTGTTTTTCCAAGTCCAGTCAAGTCACCATTTGGGGACAAGTTTCATTATGGGCCATTGGGGAGGGGATTTTTTTAAGGGCAATTGAAAAAAGTGGAGTTATTAGAAACTGATCTTTTTCTGGGGGTGATCTGTGAAAGATGGATTAAGTGAGGAATGCTTTCATGAAGTTGGTGTGTCCTTTTAAATAGGAAAATTCCTGTAAATGATGGTGACGCTTCAAAGGCCAGACTGGAACTAAGGGAGGAAAATCCCTTGAACCACAACGTGGTAAGAGATTAATGGCTTCTGTTGATGTGCTATCTGAATCTCAGTGATCTGTAATCAATTGTACATTAATTTGCATACGATTAAGGGCTTTTGGGGGGAGGCAAGGAGCAGGAAGTTTCAGGACAGGGCTGAGTAGAAATGTTCTGTCTGCTGCAGGGCAAGGCCCTCACCTAAGCTCTTTCCACCTCAGGTCCTGGTGCACATCCTTTAGTGAGTGGTGGGATATGTGCTGCCTTTTCTTCTCTAAGCTTCGTGCCACATCGGCACTCCCAGTTGGGTACATTTCCAGCCTCCAAGTAGACCCTTCGGGCTTACCTTTCCAGTAATATATGTAACACAGAACCTTCTTCAGACACCAGGGAGAAGAAGTCAAAACATGCAACCGCAGTTTGACCTGTGGCCTCTTTATTGATTTAGAAATGAGATAGCTAAAGTCCTCCATTCCTCCTGTCCCACTGAAGATTTTTTCTTGTTATGTTAACATCCAGGAAAAACCCAGTCCAGCAGGACCAGGAAGGGTTAGTGCGAGTTCTGCATGCTGTGAGGGTGGTACTGAGAGTAGTAGAGTGGGTGTGTTTCAGTTGCTACAAAGTTTTTTTCTGAGGTGAATTTTCCAGAGTTAATAGATGACTGAATAATAATGTATGGGTCTCCAGTCTAAAGGGATCAACATTTTCTGGGCTTTCAGGATACTAAACTGAACTGGCAGCAGAGGATTTTGAGGGAGTGGGGAGGAGACCAGAGACCCTGCGAATCCTTTCCTTCTTAACTCTTTCTGCTCAGATGTTGAGGCTGATGTCATTATTGAGCTAGTTTGTAGTTTCTCTTAAGGGTGGGCCAGGCTGCTTTGAAGGAATGTCCTAAGTAACATCCATGTTCTTCTGCAAAGGTGGACGCAACTGCGGCCCATCGGATTGATGGCCTGACAGCACTGAGCATGGACCGCACTGGCCTGATTCGGGAAGGGCTGCGTGTCCCAGGCAACATCGTCTATTCTAGTTTGTGTGGACTGGGCTCAGAAAAAGGTCGAGAGACTGCCACGAGCACTCTAGGTGGTCTTGGGTTTTCTTCCGAAAGAAACCCAGAGGTACAGTTCAAACCGAATACACCTGAAACAGTGGAGGCCTCCACTGTCCCTGGAAAACCCCCAAATGGCTTCAGTGCTATATACAAAACACCACCTGGAATACAAAAAAGTGCTGTACCCACAGCAGAAACATTGGGCTTGGACAGGCCTGCCAGCGACAAACAGAGCCCTCTCAACATCAATGGTGCTAGTTACCTGCGGCTGCCCTGGGTCAATCCTTACATGGAGGGTGCCACACCAGCCATCTACCCTTTCCTTGAGTCGCCAAATAAGTATTCTCTAAACATGTACAAGGCCTTGCTACCTCAGCAGTCCTACAGCCTGGCCCAGCCACTGTATTCTCCAGTCTGCACCAATGGGGAGCGCTTTCTCTACTTGCCGCCGCCTCACTATGTCAGTCCCCACATCCCGTCATCCCTGGCCTCACCCATGAGGCTCTCAACGCCTTCAGCCTCCCCAGCCATCTCACCTCTGGTCCACTGCGCAGACAAAAGCTTGCCCTGGAAGATGGGCGTCAGTCCCGGGAACCCTGTAGATTCTCACACCTATCCCCACATCCAGAACAGTAAACAGCCTAGAGTGCCCTCTGCCAAGCCGGTCACTAGTGGCCTGCCAGGGGATGCGGCTCTCCTCTTGCCCCCCTCGCCTCGGCCTTCACCTCGAGTCCACCTTCCCTCCCAGCCCACTGCAGACACCTACTCTGATTTCCATAAGCATTATGCCAGGATCTCCACCTCGCCTTCCGTCACCCTGTCGAAGCCATACATGACAGTCAGCAGTGAGTTCCCTGTGGCCAGGCTCTCCAACAGCAAGTACCCTAAGACTCCAGAAGGGGCCGAAAGTGCCCAGCCAGTTCCCGGGCACACTCGGAAAACAGTAGCTCAGGACAGGAAAGATGGCGGCTCACCTCCTCTCTTGGAGAAGCAGACGATTACCAAAGACGTCACTGATAAGCCACTGGACTTATCTTCTAAAGTGGTGGATGTAGATGCTTCCAAAGCTGAGCACATGAAAAAGATGGCTCCCACGGTCCTGGTTCACAGCAGAGCTGGAAGTGGTTTAGTGCTCTCTGGAAGTGAGATTCCAAAAGAAACCTTATCTCCTCCAGGAAACGGCTGTGCTATCTATAGATCTGAAATCATTAGCACAGCTCCCTCGTCCTGGGTGGTGCCTGGGCCAAGTCCCAATGAAGAGAACAATGGCAAGGGCATGCCACTGAAAAACAAGGCTTTGGACTGGGCAATACCACAGCAGCGGAGTTCTTCATGTCCTCGCATGGGTGGCACAGATGCTGTGGTCACTAATGTTTCTGGGGCAGTGTCCAGTGCAGGCCGTCCAGCCTCTGCGTCACCAGCCCCAAATGCCAGTGCAGATGGCAGCAAGACTAGCAGGAGCTCTGTGGACACCACACCATCCGTCATTCAGCATGTGGGCCAGCCTCCGACCACGCCTGCCAAGCACAGCAGTGGCACCAGCAGCAAGAACGCCAAAGCCAGCAACCCAGAACCGAGCTTCAAAGCAAGCGAGAATGGCCTCCCGCCAAGCTCAATATTTCTCTCTCCAAGTGACGCGTTCAGGTCCCCCCCAATTCCCTACCCCAGGAGTTACCTCCCTTACCCAGCACCTGAGGGCATTGCTATAAGTCCCCTCTCCTTACATGGCAAGGGGCCTGTCTATCCTCATCCAGTTCTGTTGCCCAACGGCAGTCTCTTTCCTGGGCACCTGGCCCCCAAACCTGGACTGCCCTATGGACTGCCTACTGGCAGGCCAGAGTTTGTAACCTACCAAGATGCGCTGGGTTTGGGCATGGTGCATCCCATGTTGATACCTCACGCACCCTTAGAGATCACAAAAGAGGAGAAGCCAGAGAAGAGGTCCAGGTCCCATGAGAGAACCCGCTATGAGGATTCAACCCTCCGGAACCGCTTTTCCGAGATGTTGGAAGCTAGCAACACCAAGTTACATCCAGATGTTCCCACCGACAAGAATCTAAAGCCCAGCCCCAGCTGGAATCAAGGGAAAACTGTCACCAAAAGCGACAAGCTTGTCTATGTAGACCTTCTCCGGGAGGAGTCAGATGCTAAAATTGACACAAACATGCCAAAACCCGGTTTCGCAGCCGAGAGTGTTGGCCAGACCACTGAGCCCAGCAAGGCCCTGACTGACCAGGCCCTACAGCCACACCGTGATTTCATTGCCCTGAGAGAGGAGTTGGGGCGCATCAGTGACTTCCACGAAGCCTATAATTTCAAACAGGCTCCGGGCCAGTCAGTGTTCAGTTTAAGCAAGGAGAATGTTCCAGCAGGAACCAATAAGGAGAACCTGGGAATGCAGGTCTCCACTCCATTCCTGGAGCCAACACTAGGGAACGATGGCCCTGCTGTAACTTTTGGTAAAACCCAAGAGGATCCCAAACCATTTTGTGTGAGCGGTGCCCCACCAAGTGTGGATGTCACCCCCACCTATACCAAAGATGGAGCTGATGAGGCAGAATCAAATGATGGCAAAGTGCTGAAACCGAAGCCATCTAAGCTGGCAAAGAGAATCGCCAACTCTGCTGGTTATGTGGGTGACAGATTCAAGTGTGTCACTACTGAACTGTATGCAGATTCCAGTCAGCTCAGCCGGGAGCAGCGGGCATTGCAGGTGAGCCCCACACCTGAATTTCAGTAATTTACTAGTTGTCAGTTTTTTTTTAATGTGTAAAGAGGACTGAGGGATTATGGTAGGTCAGGACGCTGGACAGATTTGGTTAATGAAGCTTATGGTAATTTAAATGTATGAAATGTGGCCAGTAAGGGGACATGAGTGGTAGCACTTAGGAAGTTTGTGTGTCTGGTTATTTTAAGTTATTCTGTAGATTTTAAGAGAACTCCATTCAAATGCTAATAAAGGAAGTTGTAATGATTGTGAAGGCTACCTAAAGACTGCATGACATTTGCCTATCAATTGCTTTTAATTTCTCTGCCATTGCTGTACGTTAACAAATATACCTAGAAGTGCCGCTTAGGATGCCTTACATGATACTTGGTGGAGGTGTGTAGCAGCCGCATGTCTGTGGGATTCGTGCAATTTTTTTTCACCAAAAAATAAAAGCTCGCTTAAAGGGATAGAGTATGTATTTAAATTGCTAGTGAATGATAGATGTTGTATAGGAATTTCCTTAAGATATTTTACTTTTAATTAAAAAATAAAGCCAAATTGTTTTTGCAATGTTAAGAAAAAAAGATTTAGTTTATGCTTATAAAAATGGATGAAGTTATCTAAATGATCCATTGAGTGCCCATTTTAATTACATAGATGGAAGGATTACAAGAGGACAGTATTTTATGTCTACCCGCTGCTTACTGTGAGGTCAGTTCTTCAAATTTTTATTACTAGAATCTTACATAAACCTTTTGAGTTAAATTTCATTTCCAAATATACAAAGGGAAGTTTGTGGGCCATGGTCGTCTTTATTCATTGTGCACTTTGTTTTCTTTTCTGTTGTGTTTTTGTTTTGTTTTCTTTGCGTTGTGTTTTTGTTTTGTTTACCTTCAAAAGAGAATGTCTGTCTCTATGCAATAGTGTATGTATGGCTATACATACACACCGCATATGTATCTATACATATGACTTTTATGAATTAAGAATGTGTGGCTACTTACATATAGATACTCTTAAATTTTTATCTGTTAAATTTAAAATATCTCAGTTGTATCATAAATTGTGGTTGGTTTTGGGCAAACTTTTCTTTGAAAATACTTTCCTTTAAGGTAAGGCAAATGAAATAGCTTTTATGGTAAGGTGTTGTGTTTTTTTTTTTCCCCATCTTCGTTCTCTTTCTAGCGTGCAATGATGCGCTTCTCAGAGTTGGAGATGAAAGAGAGAGAAGGTGGCCACCCAGCAACCAAAGACTCCGAGGTGTGCAAATTCAGCCCTGCCGAGTGGGAAACCTTGAAAGGAAATCAGGACAAAAAGCCAAAGTCGGTCGCCCTGGAGGAGGCCATTGCTGACCAGAATGACAGTGAGAGATGTGAGTAAACCCTAGAGGCTTGTGTGTAGTACCATGTTGGTGAAAACAGGGCAGCTATTACCAGACCTGAGGGAGGTGAGAGGAAACAATTCACTTACTATGGCCTGAGGTCCACTTGGCAGCTGCTTGGAGAGATAGGCCACACCTGCCATGTGTGGAAGGAAGGGTTTGTTGTCATTTTGAACGTTGTGGCATCAAGGAATTGAGGCACTTGGGAAAGATTATTTCCTGGGACGTGTCCCCTTTTTCAGAAAAGCACTGTTGCTGTAGTTAGAGGAATGGCAGCAGGAGACTTTAAGTGTAAGTTGAGCACATCTGTGTTCTTTTTTGTACTAGATACAGATATGTTTTATTTCTAATTTTTATATATTTGTTTATGTTTTAGAAGGGAGGGAGAAAGAGAGGAAAGAAGCATTAATGCAATAGAGAAACATTGATTAGTTGCCTCTCTTGCGTACAGCAACAGAGGACTAAACCCAAAACCTAGGCATGTGCTCTGACCAGAAGTCAAACCAGTGACCTCCACTTTGCGGGGTGTCACCCAACTGATCAGGGCCAGATATGGGGGTTCTGTTTTTATTTTTTGGTAGCAGTAGAATGACACTTCCAGCTAGAGGTGGTTCCCACCTGCCACAGTGACAGTCTGGTGTACTTGTACTCTCCTTCCAAAGGCAAAGGTTTTGTTGAAATGGATTGAAGGATGATGAAGGCGCCGTAAAAATGAGCATAATTATTTTCCGTGGCGGGTTTGTTTGTCATCATTGGGAGTCAATACAATTGAAGGGCACTGTGTAAATGAAGAGGTTATTCCCACTGGACAGGAGTATTATATTTTGGAGACAAAATGTGGGGGGAAAGCTTGTGCTTTCCTCAAGTTATTCTTCAGTCCCAGCAGCTGGTCTGCTGCTATGGTAGACTTTGGGATTTCCTCACTAGCCTTCCTTGCCTGGTGTGTTGGCAGCACATGGAGAGGTCTTTCTCATTTCTTAAATGTGCATGCTTGAGACGTGAAGCCCACACCAGCCTTCAGAAACTTTGTTGGTGATGATGAATTAGGTCATTTGGGTGAACACTGAGAGACTGGGTACAAAATCCTCCTGAGGCAGGACAGTCCAGGATCATGGGTGCGGTGTGAGCTCTGTGCCATTGGATGTCATAGATTTGCCATTCCATGCACAGATAGTTCATTTATCGGCGCCTGATGGAGTTTGGGAGAATTTGTGGTCAGGAGAGCATGCTTCTCACTGCCTAGAGTGCACTCTCTTCCGCATCCCCCAGCTCATCCTTGGGGTCAGACAGCAGCCTGTGGCCAGGGTTCTGGTTAGGCCATACCAGGACCAGTTTGTTCCACATTAGTCCAAAAGAAGGAAGTTTCTGTTGCTAGTCATAGGTGGCCTTACCTGAATGGCAGGAATTCTTGATGTACCTAAAGTAAAAGTGTCCCCTTTTTTTCTACCTCATGGGATTGGTATGGGAAAATGGAAGGTCCAAGCCGCTCTTAAGTAAAGCAGCAAAGAAAGCTTTTCTGGGTGATGCCCACACCAGGCATGCAGCTCTCCCCATCTGAGGTGTCTCAGAATGCCAGCTTTTGGGGAAGTTTCTTGGGAAGACCTGGTAGAAGTGGGAAAGGCTAGTTCATGGGCAGGTGCTCCTCTGAGGAGGGGAAAGTTCTTGAGAGGGAGAATTGTCTCTGTATTGGGTGGATGGTGAGGGAGACTAGAGGCAGGAAACGGGAAGTTACCAGCCTCAAATATTCTTTCCCTTTCTCTGGTTTTCCAGTAACATGGCCAGACCCAGGGTGGCCCATGTCCTTCACATCTGTGTCCTAACCTCAGCCTTCCTGCCAGAGAAGTTTGTGTCTTCCCTCATCTTTTCTGTTGAACCTAGAAATGAGAATTCAGTGTGGCCATTGGAGAGTAGGGCCCAAGCCCTGGATGATTCAGAGAGGCTTTTCCTAAACTTCTCCAAGCTTAGAGCAGTGGGCTCTGTTCCTGGAGAACCCAGGACATGTCCCAGTGAGCCATAAATGACTACTGAGGGCAGGAAAAGGGTTTGGGGGTTGGTGAAAGGTTCAATTTTGAAGATTGGGGCAATGAAAGGGGGGTGTGAGTCACCATTCCCAGTTTTGGGGGGACTTCTGGCTTGTGATTGGTCAAGAGTAGTAATCTACAGGACCTGTTATCGTTCCTGCCACGTCTCATATAGGGGACAGAAGAGTCTAGGATCATTCAGCTGCAGATTAATGGGCCTTCTTATCCTTTTGGCCCCTGTGTGTTGAGTGTGCATGGGCTTGGGCACTGCTCCATATTGGTTCCCTTCTCCAGTTCTCTTCTAATGAGTGTCAGTGTGGCCAAGAGCCGAGCTCTGAGCATGTGGGAGCCAGGGGCAGGGGTCACAAAGCGGGTATAGGACCCCTTCTAGAGCCTCTAATATGGTGGGTGCATTTTGTTAGGAGAGGCTCACTTAAGAAAGGTGAATTAACTTGAACTTGAAAACACAATGGCCACAATTTTTGCTAACTCTTTGTGATGGTGGGGTGGCTGGGGAAAGTTTTTCTTTTAGAAGTTCAACAAGTGAGTCAAGAGACTCTTCAAGCTTGGATGTTGATAAATAGGAACCGTCAGTGGCATTCTGAGGATAGAAAGGGACAGAAGACATGGGTTCGGTTCATTTCTTCTCCAGTGTTGAGTGACCATCTCCCTCACTGGCCATTTGGGTGGGGCAGACCCAGCACCTGCTCAGTGGCAATGCCTAGGCAGGAACTGGAAGAAGCACGAGTGAAACGGCTTCACAAAACTTCTTAGCTCAGGAAACTTCTGGCTGAGCACCTGTGTGCTTTGTAAGCTACTTTAGAGTTCAGAACAGAGATTTCCCATGTCTCTTCTGTAGACGGTGTAAGTTCTATCAAGGTTAGCCTTTCCTGGAAGTACTATAGTTACCTGTAGAGGAGGGACTTTCAATCATGGGTCACCCTCCCACCTTGTGTAGGGTTCACTGGGCCTGGCTCACCAGTGGTGAAGGTGCTTTGTTGCCACAGTGAGTTGTGAATGTTGCCATGGCAATGCTTCTGTGAAGTAATGCTATGGCATACCAATGATAAATTATGGGATGTATGTGCTGAGTCATACGACCAGACTGCAGGGATCAAGTGTTAAACCACGAACAACATCACCACAGTCACATCTGCTTACATCAAGTGACCAAGGGCACATGGCTTCCCACTTTTAGAAGGGCCTAAAGTAGTGATGATGGAGGATAGTTAGAATGCCGTATATCTATCTCCATCTCCTTTGCCCTCAAGGACAATCCTGTGGGTTGTGGTTGGGATATCCTCATCTAGGAGATCTAAATCTGGTATGCAGGAATGCGACCTGGAGTCTCTGCTGCATAGCTGGTGGCCATGTGTATCTTGGGCAGTCAGGGTGGGTGTTCTTTAGGATTATTACTCGCATAAGTAAGTAAGGTCTTAGAGGCGCACTGAGGGGAATTGGAATCTTTGCTCTGAGAGGCTCGGGGTTTGGGGAAGGGTATATGCACCTAGTAGGAAAAGATCCTTGTACTAAATGGGGAAGAAAGCAACTGAACTATGTGGGTGGTAAGTAGGTGGGTGATGTCAGTGAAGCCGACTTGACTAATGGCGGCTTCCTGATCATATAGTTCAGGATGAGGAACTACAGACGTCTCACTGCAGGACCCCTGGGACAAGGCAGGAGTGGACTGCCTGCAAGTGCCATCCTTGGCTGAGTGGGAAAGGCAGGTGTTTGTGTGGCTAGCTCCTTATCCTGGAAGGTGAAGGGGCACCCTCTGCACCCCGGCAGCTTTACCACATGGGAAGCCTGGAGGAGACTGGAAGGCCTTAGCTTATAGGGGCGCTGTCTTTCAGCGAGGAGCAGGGAGACAAAGTCTCCAGTCACTGCCTCTGAAATAAGTCATCACTAGTCTTCTAGGTGGTATTTTACAGTGGGCAGGGCTGGCCCTGTGGCGGAAAAGGTCGGGTGGAGGAAGATACAATCTAATTTCCCTGTTAGGAGGAAGCTTGCCATGAGAGTGAAGACTTGAGGGGAAAACTGGCTCCCTGAGAAAGATGCCTGTTAGACAGGGTCAGGACTGTTACAGACTCCGGTGACTAGGAGACCTGGAGGTAAAACGTGAAATGTGGAAATGATGTTTAATTTGGTTAGGGACCATCTCAGATGTGGATAGAGGTGACAGGGCAGAATAGCCCCACACATGCCAAGCTGCTATCTGATGTGACCCTGGAAGGCATGTGTCATCACCCAGTCACCTCTGCTTTCAAACACCTGGTTTGAACCATCTTTCCTACCTAAAAAGGGGGTGGGAGAGTGCACTTTCAAATTAATTTTAAAATTGCACGTGGTGGTTCTTAAGAAAGCCCTCCCATGGGGCTTTCTGGGATGGTTGAATGGATCAGAAAAGTCAAATGGTGTAACTAAGAGAGCTTACATCCTTAAATTTCATACATATGGGGCCTATAATTCCAGCTGGTTTCAGAGTCTTGGTGTCCTTTTGTTAAAGCTATTTCTCCCAACTTTCCCTTTGCCTCCCTTTGCCGGCTGGGCCTGTTTATGAAGCCCACCCCGGGAGGCGGCTTGCAGTAATATTCCCACTTTACAACTGAAGGGGGCCAAGTTGTAAAGTGGCGCTGTTACTGCCAGAACGGTTAAGAGGGTCACAGAGCAGCCAGAGAGTCGCAGCCGTTCTCTGCACGGGCCAGAGATTTGGGCTAGCTGCGGGTTTCCTCCGGCTGCTTCCAGCTTTGTGTTGGAATGCTGCCACGGTGGAAAACCGACATGGTTGGGGCAACTCTACCAATCTTTTGCAAGAGTGCACGTGGCCCCTCTGTCCCACCTACGGGGCGCCCTTGAAGAGAAATTGATTGGGCTCCTTCCACGATTAAGAGCACAGTGTAGCCAAGGCCAGGGTGACACTTATCTTCACAATTCACTGTTACTGAGCTTTGGGGATGCCCCCAAGAGAAGGGGGGACCAGGGAACCAGCAGGGTTGGTCACAATGGAGGTGATATTTGAAGTGGACTGGGGAAAGGGATCAGCATATGTGGACTATGCTTATTATTTCATCAGGAAATGGACGTGGGTGGCTTACTCGGCTCAGTGTTACCAAAGCACTAAATTCCTTCCCCTGGTGACATGCAGGGTCATTTTGAAGGAACACCTGAATGTCACCATGATGGTTTTGGAATTATTTCTGTGTTAGGAAAAAAGGCAAGCCGCAAAGCTGTCAATGAGTTGTTCCTTAGGCTAGAGCAAAAGTAGGGAGAGATGTTGGGCTGAGGTGATTTAAGGAAAGGCCCCCAAGTTGATGCCAGGTTGAGTAGAAGGAGCAGAAATGACACAGGCACTGTTGGAGTGAGCAAGTGTAGAAAGTGCAGGCCTGGCATGGCAAAGACACCTGATGGTGAAAGGGTTAGTGTGTTGTCTTTGGAACGCCCTTAGATGCTTGCATGGGAAGGAAGGCACGAAGGAGTGCCAGTGGGGTGACTATATCCTTGTGGGTGTACATGGTGTCACTGAGGTGCTGTGGCCTTGAGGGATTTTCATCTGGGCCGGAAATGGGAGCAGCTCCTCGGTTGCAGTGATACGCAGCTCTTCCGACTGAGAGAAAGAGGGACGGCGGGACTTGTGCTGATCGGGTTGAATTCTCTGACATTGTCCCTGACTCTCTTTGCATGCAACACATGTCTGACCAGTGCCCTTGCTCTCCCACCTTCCCTGCCTCCCAACACTCTTTGCCTTCCCTCTCCCTTCATCTACTCCCCCAGTGCCCACGTGAGCATCAGTGTTACCCCTTCTGTACGTGACATTTACGGGATATTTGGTCTCTTTATTACAGCAGCCTTCCTTTTATTTCAAAATAATGACCTCAGTCAGTGTTGCCGGGGAAGGGTCAGCCCTGGCTTGGTTGGATCTTGCTTTGAGGTCACCCATTCTCTGTGGGAAAGGGCCCCGGAGGGGACCTGAGCCCCATTGAAAGCGACCAGCTGGGCTGTAGCAGGAGGGAAGTTCTTTCATCGTGTGCTTTATAAAGAGAGAGTGTCGATGCCTCATCTCCTTGATTCGTTTGTGCCCCAACTCTAAAATAAAGTAGAAAGAGAAAGTCATGAGTGATACATGCCCCACTGTCTGCTGTTACAAGCTGATTGTCTCCAGCTGCCCTTCCTGTGGGGCGTTCTGTTTCTGACAGGTTTATGCTTCCAGTGTGTGAGGCTCCCAGTCTCCACAGAAAGGCCTGTTGGTGGCAGATTACCTTGGGCATGGAGGACATGCCCGCTCCCCAAATCCTGCCTTCTTGTGGTGACCTTTGAACCTTCATATCTGTGTTACTGTCCCCCTCTTCCCTCAGGTGACTATAGTGCTGGAAACAAACATGACCCCTTTGAATCCCTGGAGGACAAAGACCTGCCTGTGGAGAAGTACTTTGTGGACAGGCAGCCTGTAAGCGAGCCACCCACAGAGCAGACAGCTGCAGATATACCAAGCAACCCCACCCTCCAGCTGGACAGAAAACGCAAAGTCTCAGGTGACAGTACCCACACTGAGACCACTGTAGAAGAGCTGCCAGAGGACCCTCTGCTGAAAGCCAAGCGGAGACGGGTCTCCAAAGGTGAGCTAGGTCAGCCTCAGCTGCCTGTTTAGCTGCCAAAGGTGGATACGTGTGGACCCACTCTTACCACAGGGTGCCCCGGGGAAGTCACGGGGTGGTGCAGTGGATTATTTCCTGCCATAGAGCCCTGGGGAACCCACTCATACCTCCCTCCCCCAAAAGCCAGAGGCAGGAAAGATCTTTGGGCCCAAAAGATGGCCAAAGGCTAATAGGCCCCTCCCAAGACCTGATGATAGCTCCAGCAGAGATAGCAACCACACCCCTCCCCTCCCCCACCCCATTAGTGATGCGTAAGACAGTTTGTTCCCCCCTCCCAGGGGACTTTTTGATTAATTTGTAGTTATTTCTCCATTAGATGACTGGCCTGAGAGGGAAATGACAAACAATTCCTCTAACCACTTAGAAGACCCACATTATAATGAGCTGACCAACCTGAAGGTGTGCATTGAATTAACAGGGCTCCATCCTAAAAAACAACGCCACTTGCTGCACCTTAGAGAACGGTGGGAGCAGCAGGTGTCGGCAGCAGAGAGCAAACCTGGCCGGCAGGGCAGGAAGGAAGTGACCCAGGCCACTCAGCCTGAGGCCACTGCCCAAGGCAATAACATCTCCGAAGACAAACCTGGCAGGAAAAGGGCAGAGGCCAAAAGCAACAGAAGCTGGTCTGAAGAGTCCCTCAAGTCCAGTGATAATGAACAAGGTACGAAGAGGCCACCGTAAGACAACCTGCCCTATGTGGGAAAGGGCCCTGGAAGGAAACCTGAGCCACCATAGAAGTTGACTGACTAGGTGGTGGCAGGTGGGGAGTTCTTTCATGATATCCTTCCAGCCCCCATACTTCCTTCTGGAGTATGTAGGGAGGAGCACAGCTGAGAGGAGGCAGCTGGACTTTCTGGGCTGCTCCTGGCCCAACCCATGGGTGAGGAGCAGGAAGGAGAATCTAGGTGACCCCCCAGGGCTTGCCCATATACTCACTTTAGCCTCAGACTGTGTCTGGTCACTAGGTCCTGAGCACCAGACTGACCATCCTTGGGAAGGGCCTAAGTTCCCAGGCCCAGTGGGGCAGGAGCGAATAGAGCACCAAGGGCTGGCTTCTATCCTGTTGTCCTAGGCCTTTGAAGAAACTTGCCAGTTGGCATTTTGTGGGTTAACCCATTTGCCATTTGAGTGTGGGATAATTAAAATATTAATGCTTTGAAAACATAATTGGTATATCTTTAAAAGCTGAAGCCACTCCAGTGATCAGGGCTAACAATGGGCTTTTCTCTCCATACTGGCTACAACTATGTAACGCCTGCTTCTTCTCCCCCTCCCTCCTTCCCGCCACCCCCTCTGGATTTAGGTTTGCCTGTGTTCTCGGGCTCTCCGCCCATGAAGAGCCTTTCATCCACCAATGCAAGCGGCAAAAAGCAGACTCAGCCAAGCTGCACGCCAGCCTCGAGGCCGCCTGCCAAACATCAGAAAATTAAAGAAAGCCAGAAGACAGATGTGCTGTGCACAGACGAAGAAGAGGATTGCCAGGCTGCCTCCCTGCTGCAGAAATACACCGACAACAGTGAGAAACCATCCGGGAAGAGACTGTGTAAAACCAAGCATTTGATCCCCCAGGAGCCCAGGCGGGGCTTGTCGCTGACTGGGGACTACTATGTGGAGAATGCTGATGGCAAGGTACCTCTGGCCCCTCACTCTCCCCTGGGCCCGGGTGAACCCATCCTGCTTGCCTGCTGCTCTGCTTCTGGGGACAAAGCTTTCCTTTTCCTGGACTCCTTTTCCAAATGTCACTGCCCCATCATAGGGGGCATGTCTCCTGGGTGGGAGTGAAGTTTCAAACTAGTAAGAATGAAATCCCTGCCCCCAATCCCCCTCCCCCAAACAAAAGAGAAAAAGTGCCTGCCTCTACTTGGGTTTGTAACTCAAGGAAGAGGGGGCTATGGAACAAAGCCTTAAATGTGTGCGCTGCCTGGTTTTGTGATAGGTGACTGTCAGGAGATTCCGAAAGCGGCCAGAGCCCAGTTCCGACTATGATCTGTCACCAGCTAAGCAGGACCAGAAGCCCTTTGACCGTTTGCAACAATTGCTACCAGCTTCCCAGTCCTCACAGCTGCCTCGCTCAAGCTCCCCTCCAGAGACCACCCAGTCGCGCCCGATGCCCCCTGAGGCACGGAGACTTATTGTCAATAAGAACGCTGGTGAAACCCTTCTACAGCGTGCCGCCCGGCTTGGCTACGAGGTGAGTATCCCTTGCGGGTGCCCTGGATTCAGAAACCACAGGCTGCTGCTCCTTGATATTGGGGGATGTGGGTGGGAAGGTCGGGCATCAGGGATCCAACCTTAGAGCCCAGCCCCCTCTATGTCCAGGGCACTGGGCTGGGTGTCTCACAGGATGTTTGTGTTAGCCCCACTCCACTGCTGTCTCTTTGGTGGCCTGTTCAATCGCAGTGTGAAAAGAAAGGCCTCTCTGATGTTCAGGTCGTGTTCAGGCAGGTACACTGCTTGGCTTCCTCCCATCTCACTCACTTATCTCTGATATAAAATCTGACATAACCCAGGGCTTGGCGACTGGGGGAATTTTAATGACTCCTTTTAGATTCTGATTAGCAAGGGGGAGACAAGTTGTTAGCTCTATTTTGGGTTGTGGGCAGGAAATGTCTGTGCAGGTAGTAGATGGGGGAGACCTGAGTCCTCTTTCTGAGAGGGAAAGAGGCTGATGGCTGAGGATGAGGGTAACTCAGGCTTTGCCCCAAACTCACTGGCCTTGTCGCATATTGCCAGGCCAGGCATGGCATGTTTTCCTGTAGCAAACATATCATTCTAAACCCCAATGATCCAAAGTAACAGATTTCACCCTTTCCATATCTTTGCGTGGTAATCATTAGTATTGTCCCACTTTCAGATGAGGAAAGTAAGCCCCAGAGGGGTTAAATGACAACTTGTACAGGTAGCGGTCCAGGAGTCTGGCTCTGAAGCCCCAGCCTCTCTCCTCACCCTTCCCCCACCCTACTCCTCTCCCAGACTGGCTTGCATTGGAATTGCCCTTTGTACAGTTCCAAACCTCTGTGAGATAGATTACTCGCTCTGCTCCGGTCGGCTCCCCCACCTTGCTTGTCAGTTGAAATTGTGATGTAATAGCCCACAGGGCAAAGGCATTTTTTTTTATGCTGGCATCAGCCCTCCGGAAAGTTGAATGGTGAAAATAAAATGCAGCTCAGCAGGCTGAGAATGGAGGTGTGGATAAACTCTGGGGTGGCAGGACCCACGCTGTCCTGTGCTGGCTGAGGGCTCACAGGGTCTGTCTGGAGCTCTGGCTCCCACACCCCTGTTGGCACTGTGCCGCTGTCCATTGTGCAGCAAGCCCTTCCTGGTGTGATTGCCTCGACCCCGAGCCCACCCCTGAGGCGTGACTGTGGGTAGGAAGTTGAAAGCACTAACACTTTCTTAGTTCAGGGGATATTTTTGGTTGTTTGTCGTATGTCCTATTGTTTGCAACAGCATGTCCCTCTGGAGCTCTCTGGATTACCTGGAGAGAACTCTTTGGAAAGATTTGGTAGTTAAGTCATTCAAGTGTGGGCCAGTTGGTTTCCCATGAGCGAAGAGCAGTAGCACTTCGGAGGACGGGGTAGATATTGCACATGGCACTGAGCTAGATCCGTCATGCCAAGTGTTCTTTCTTTTCTAGTTGTGGTTGAGGAAATACACTTGTGTTTCCAGCAGACACTGGAGGTGAGGTGAGGGCAGGAGGGCAGCCTGTTCCACTTGCATAGATTTTGGGGTTCCTGGCCTTGCATTTGATTTGGGCATTGTTTTTTACCAGTCTTCCTTGGGACCAGAGACCTCAAGAGGTCCTTCAGGAAGTTTCTGTTTTGGTTTTTGTAGAGCCAGTGGGTCTGGGGTCTGGACCAAGGAGCGCTTGATTCATACTTTTATAGGTTACGGGCCTTTGATGGCATATGAAGTCTTGAAAATGTTTATATCAGGACTAAGGCCGCCCCCCCCCCCCCCCCCGCCCCAGCCAGTGGAAATCTCAGTATGTAAATCGCGCAGGTCACCAGTTTTGATGTTAAACATTTAACTAGTAGATGAAAGATTTCAACTTTGAATCCAACTTTCTAGGATTTCTTAAGGCAGAATTTCTGGCAGGATGATGGTCAGTCAGATGTGGCAATATAAACCTTTTAAAGTTGAAGGACAATTTGCTTGACCCAGTAAAGGGGTTAAGGTGTAGTTTCAACGCACAGGTCTAGAAGGGCTTTCCTGATGTTAGTGTTTCTCATTGTTGTTTAGCTAAAGATAGCCTGTGCAGTTAAAAGGCTCTCTGAGTGTTCTGTCATGTTAATCTGGTTCTTGAGGTTTAGAAACACCCTCTGTGTTAAATAGATGACTTGCATGGCCAGAGACACTCAAACCTTTCCCTCCCAGTAAAAAGGCTTCTGATTTTTAGGCTAAAAGGCCAGTTCGCAACCACATGCCTGTGCGTTTAGTGGGGATGGTTAAATTTTCTATGAATTGAATAAATCATGTTTTTAAAAAAGTTAATGAGGCATTTAATTAATTAACAATGTCGGGTTTATGGCCTTTATGGTTACATTTTGTGGTTAATGGCATTCGGCTTATAGCCGCCTAACAGAGAACTGTCCAACAAAAACACTTTGATTTTGTTTGGGAATGGGTGGGCTGCCCTTCAAGCACTCCCATTTCTAGGGTAGCAAATAAGCCAAGGAATGTATTGGGTAGACAGACGTGGCTGGCCTCTTAACCATTCTCTCCAGATGTTGGTGACAGCAGTCACCATCCATTTAGAGGCCATTGCCCTCCCAGTTAGGAGTAGGTAGTTAGCCCACCTGACCCTGACAGAGGACCTGTGGGATGCTTGTCACGGCTGGATTGCATCCCTCTAGCTGGGGCTCTCTGAGGCCTTTTGAATCTTCCCAGCTGCCCAGGGACCAAAAGACCTGAGTTCTTGGTCTACTAGTTCATGTTAACTGAATTTGAGATTAACTCCTCTGGGCCTCAGTAACTCCTCTGGGCCTCAGTTTCCCCAAGTGTTGAATGAGAATAGTACCACCTTCACTTCTGATACCTTACAGGTTACTGTAGGACACCAGAAGACATACTCACTTGAGGAAATGAGAAGTACTATGTAAATAGAGATGGCAACTTGGCTGCATTAGGACAGCCCATGGCAAAATGGCAGGACCTGGCTATGGGTTACTACTGCCTCTCTTGCCATCTTCCAGGAAAAGAGTTGACTTAGTCATCAGCTCTACCATTCTTTCATTTCTAGGTACTCTCAAATCAGCCCTACTAGCGATGAAGGTTTTCAGGTGAATGCCATAATTGTCAGAGCAAATAAACCCTGGGTTGACAGGACACCGGACAGGGGACCTGGGTAAATTGATCTGTGCCCAGCAGTCAGCGCTCAGACCTAATCCCAGAGTCACATGACAGGGCCTCCCCCTGGCTGGGGCATACAACTCATTAGCTTGCAGCCGTCCACTCAAGTCTGGCTAGTGAGGGCCTGCTAAAAGAGCAGCAGCTTCATGCGGTATCCTGGATACCAGGGCTCAGGGCAGGTGGCCTGGAAGCCCAGAGGATTGTGGGCTTTCTGGCAGGTTAGGATCTGAACAGAGAATGTCTTTGTGGGGATGTCTTCTCCCTTCCTCCTCTTACTTCAGACAAGCTAAAGCAACAAGGCACCGATGGCCAGGTCTACCAGCATGCAATGTTAGGTTCACATATGGAACGTTCTAGTTAGCTCCCAAGTGGCGGGTCACTTTTGATTGATGTGTCCTCGAAAGGGAGGCCTGTTGCAAGCCATCTAGCTCCCCCTAACCAACTGGAGCATGTGTTGGGCCATCTGCAGGGTTTGCCTGGCCTGGCTCTCAGAACCAACAGCTCTGCTAGGCATGACTTTTAGAGGAAAAGAGTAAAACGTGCTTTCTGGTGGCAAGTGCTATTCTATGTGTTTGAAAACTTTCTTAATCAAGGTAATAAAACATTGAATAAATTACCACTCTGCTTACTAGGAACAGTTTGTATTGATATTTTAACACGCCAAAGAAGTAAAAATAATACATTGATTCAAATGCGCACTGTTGACACAGAACACCTTTTGAGAAAGGGCAAGGGTGGGCTTTTATTTAGTTTTTGAAAGGTGTAGTTTGCAGTCTATGGTGTAGTATATCCCTGTCGTTAACTTAAGCAAATGTGAAAATGTCATTAATTCAGCCCCAAGTGGGGTGGAGGGTGGGGGTATTTGAAGCATTTTGTGTCATTTCTTGATGATGTATGTGATCTTGATGTTTAGAGAGCTTCTCTCTCTCTTACTCTACATAACATACGAACAGGAACATTTGCACTGCAGGCTCTGTTTCTGGAGAATGCCCTGTACTTGTCAGTGTGTCATCTAAGATATTAGAAGCAGGATACCTCTGTACTGGCCATGCCAAGCCCTGGCCTGAGGGCTTTCTTAGCTATCTGTTGCATCCTCTCAGCCACCCTATGGAGCCTCTATTACTCTCCTGTCTCACAGAAGAAATAAATGGACACTTGAAGAAGTTCAAGGGTAATTTGCCCAGGGCCAGGCTCCTGGAGCTAATGACACTGTCTCCATCCCCAAGCCCTTCACACATGCTCTCGCCCCCTCACCAAGATATCCACCACCTGCCTATGCTGTCATTGGCTCTTTGACACAAGGACATGTGCCTCTGAAAGCAGGCACTACCATGCTGTAGAGAGGTCACCCTTAACAAGGTTCGTTGGATGATGGTCTGATGGCACCCCCACTTCTCTCCCCGCAGGAAGTGGTGTTATACTGCCTGGAGAATAAAATTTGTGATGTGAACCATCGAGACAATGCTGGATACTGTGCCCTGCATGAAGCTTGTGCTAGGGGGTGGCTGAACATTGTGCGACACCTTCTTGAATATGGCGCCGATGTCAACTGCAGTGCCCAGGATGGAACCAGGTTAGTTGTGGGTGCTTCTGTCAGCCTGGCCTTTCTGGGGCACAGGCAGTGGTTCTCAGGTTATGCAGGAAACCCCAGAAAGAAAGACTGGAGAGAATGACATGGAAGCACAGTAATGGCGGAGTCCTCTAGAATGGAATCAACCATACCTTTCTGGCAAATTTAGATAGAACTTTCAAGTTCTCCATGTTCTAATGGACAGAAATCCCTAAAAATGTCCAGCCTGCCTGAATAATTGGAGGTGTTGTCTTCGAAAACCCTGGATCCTTCAATAAATCACAGCCTTTCAAATATACTGGAGCTAACAGTCTTGGGCATCCAAACAGGGCCATCTGCCACTGGTTTGGTGTAGGACCTGCCCTGTCTACCCACATCCATAACCCGCCCATCTTGTCCTCAACCTTGGTTCATTGGTCAGAGGCTGGGTCTCAAGTCAGCTCAAACATATTCCTGGTTGTGTGCATGGGGTGCTACCAGGAGGCAGGGTGCTAGGCCTTCCCTGACCGTCAGAACACCAGCACAAGTGAAATGTATTTGGTGTTTTATGCATTCCAAATAGTGTTCCCTCAGGATGGGACTGTGGGCAGTGTTTCATGCCCCAGTGGGCACTGGTGGGAGGGCGCTGCACCCTCCTGAGAACTTGCCCTTGTGATTCTGGTTCTGGGCCAGGGGATTGATCATTAATCTCTAGGTTACTGGGGTCTGGTTTTCAGGAGAGGCTCCACTTTGCACCTAGTCTCTTTTTAAGAACAGTGTAGGCTTTTTGTTAAATGGTGTAATAATTGCTTGTTGTATTGGCTTCCATAATGGTGGGGGGGTTTTTTCCCTTCTGTAAGGTATTTAACTATTGAATTCATTGAAAACATTTTCAGTTTGGCTTGTGTTCCTCCTTAGGCCCTGGATTAAGACAGATTTGCATTTGAGAATTTAGGCCTGAAATAGTAAGGAGATGTTGCTTGACCTTGGGCCAGTCACTGCTAGTTTTCCTATCTGGAATGGCGGCAGCATTCCACCCCTCTTCAGTGAAATATTGCTCCTACGATGCTTGGCATATGCACATGCATGGTTTTGGCTATTATTAGAGGCAAGTATTGTGTGCACAAATCGAATCCTTCTGCACATCTCTCCTAGGCCTCTCCACGATGCTGTTGAGAATGATCATTTGGAAATTGTTCGCTTGCTCCTCTCTTATGGTGCTGACCCTACTTTGGCTACGTACTCAGGTAGAACCATTATGAAAATGACACACAGCGAACTTATGGAAAAGTTTTTAACAGGTACGACAAAGTTCACGAAATGGTGTTATTCAAACATCTAGGTGGTGACTTAGCACACTTTTAGCCAAAGAATGCCTCTCACTCACTGGGGCTACCCTTGTTTACCTTAAGTTTACTTACTGGGAAAAGCAACATAAAGTTTGTGAGAGAACAGATACAAGATTCAAAGAGGAGAAGTATACTTTTTCCCCCTGCTTATGAGGACTGAAAAAATTCTCAGCTTGTCAGTGTAGCTTTTCTTTTGGAGGACTAGGGCATAGTAAGGGCGAGGGTGGTCCGTTCACCCCGAGGGGGGTGAAACAGGTATATGGGTTTGGGTCAGAAATAATAGAGAATAGTGCTGGAGAGTGCACAAAGGGCATGTCGTGGGGTAGACGGGAAGTTAGATGCCCCCTAACTCTGCCAGCACTGGATTCTTACCAACAGGTTTTATCTTGTTTTCTCTCTCCAGACTATTTAAAAGACCTGCAAGGTCGTGGTGATGAGGACACCAACAGCTTTTGGGACTTTTATGGCAGCTCTGTGTGTGGTGAGCAGCATTGTTCTTTTTGGTCCAGTGGAAAGTGAATGAGTTACAGAATATTTCTCTGGGGTGTGGGTGAGGGGTGGCAGGTGCTATAAGCAGGTCTTGGTTGGGAAAAAAATCTTTTAGATGTGAGTCCTTTTTGGACAACAGCTGAAGTCTTGCTGTGACTGATTTCAGTTCTCTTGTTTGCCCTCCATTAGAGCCAGATGATGAAAGCGGATATGATATTTTAGCAAACCCCCCAGGGCCGGAGGACCAGAATGATGATGATGAGGCCTACAGTGATGTGTTTGAATTCGAATTTTCAGAAAGCCCCCTCTTACCATGTTACAACATCCAAGTTTCCGTCTCTCAGGGGTGAGCATGGCTGCCATGTGGTTACGAAATAGCTCAGGTGTTCTTGGGATGGTGGGACTTAGAAATCCCTTGAAACAGATGAGGATGGGTGGGTGAGGGAAATATTAAGTGTCCCTAAACCTCACAAAATGCAGTAAATATTTTCCAGAAAGGGGGGGGCGGGTAGGGCCACAGCATGGGATAACTGCCTTCATCAGAACATACTCCTAGAGCTCAAAGGACATTGAAGTCAGTGACTGGAATTTTACACAACTTGGATTCTTCAGGCATTAAACCTTTTGAAAGAAGTACTTCTTAAGAGCCTCCCCAACAAGGCCACCATAGCAGCCTTCCAGGGCACTTAATGTCTACTGGACTACACTGATGATATAACCTCTTCTTCAGTAAGATTAGAAAAAATGTTTTGTGGCACCTGGGACCTTGTGTGTTGTCAGATTTGGTTAGATTCAGTCTGGCTCCCATGGTTGGGTCATTGTGCCCCTGTAACCAAGGCCTTGGGGTGTACACGTCAGGAGACTATGCTCTGCTGTGTTAATAAGTAACATCCTCCTCAGGCTCTGAGGGGATAAACATGTATGTCGTCACAATGACATTTTATTAGTAATAGAAATCATAAAGTGTGGCAAGGGTGTATGTAAGGAATGTAACACACCTTCTGAAAAGCACTGAGGGCTGGGGTTGGAGGTCTGGGAAAGGAAGGAAGAACCAGCCAGCCAACCTTCTGTGTTTATAGTGCTTGATGGGTGAGTGGTGGAGGAAAGGAGAAATCAAAGAGGTGTTTGTGACTAGCCTTCTCCAGTGACTATAGCAGTGCACTCCCTTGGAGAGTGGTGACCCGAGTTGTGGCCAGAGCTGAGTGAGCAAATCTTTACCTGTCGGTTTCCATCAGTACCAGCAGCCTGTGATGAGGCAGCTTGTGATGCTGCTCCTTCAGAGGTGCTGCCATGGCTTCTGGCTATAAGTTGGTTGGTCCTCCCTGAGTGGTCTCTTAATAAATCAAGATGAGCCCAAAGTTCCCACCTGTAGAAGTAGATCCTCTCTTCTAGGTATGCTGGGAAATGGTGTGTGTGTGTGTGTGTGTGTGTTGCAGGGAGTGGGGGTGGTGATATCAAAGCAGAAGGAAGTGGCCCTTATTCCAGCTAGGGACTGAGCTTATTGGGATGGCATTTAATACTTGAAAGCATTTTTAATTTTTGCCAGAAATTTGAACCACTTTTCCTTTCTCTTATAGGCCTCGAAACTGGCTGTTGCTTTCAGACGTGCTTAAAAAATTGAAAATGTCCTCCCGTATATTTCGCTGTAATTTCCCAAATGTGGAAATTGTCACCATTGCAGAGGCAGAGTTTTACCGGCAAGTTGCAGCAAGTCTATTGTTCTCTTGTTCCAAAGACCTGGAAGCCTTTAACCCGGAAAGCAAGGAGCTCTTGGATCTGGTTGAGTTCACTAGCGAGCTTCAGACTCTGTTGGGCTCAACCGTGGAGTGGCTACACCCCAGCGACATGGTCTCAAATGACTACTGGTGAGCTCGCCAGACCCACCGTGTACAGTGTGTTATAGTGTTAATCCTTGTGCATATGTGTCATAATACGACTATTTCTGTAAAGAAAGGACACTATTACATATGAAAATATCTCTTCTTTATATAAGAGAAATGACTCTAGTCGGAAGGACTTAGGAACATGTTTTTTTCTTTTTAAACTTTTAAGTCAGTTTTTATGGAAGTTGTTATAATGTTTCTTTACTTTTCAATGCACACATGCTTTGGGATATGTTTGTTTTTACTTGGAACATTTGTTTCTTTTCTTTTTTAACAAAAAATGAGGAAAGGGAGCGCAACACTTTCACTTAATTTCATACAAAGCTCCAATGACAGGCGGTGTTCAGAACCGTGTGGTTGGTTTGGGGGAATAAATTCGGTGAGGGCACTTGGTGGTGTTGTAACTTTATGTTTTGTTTACAGAGTACCTGCTCGGGTCAGGTAAATGCTATTGGATGTAATCCAGTAGCGTGTAATATAAATTCAAACCATATCCACACACAACAACTAATTGTATGAAACTTTTATATCCTAATTTAAAAGCTGTGAAATTAGTTTTCACGCGTCAAACCGGATTGTTTATATGTTTAAACATTTTATGCTCTTATTTAAAGAAGACTTTGAGCTATTTTTTTCTGTACCCTGTAAAATATTGAAAACTAACATAATATGTTGAGGTTGCTTGAAAATGTACATAAAACTAAAATTTTCAGAATTGTGTGTTTATGTTTGAAATCTGTGTTTTAACTTTGTAAGTAAATTCTCTGCCTTTGTATTTATATTTTACAAAAATTTTCTTAAAAGGCAATAAACCTGTTGAGAAAAGGAGAACATTGAAGTATGTTGTGTTCTATGTATTCCCAAAATGTTGTCATGGATTTCTTTTTCTAAAGTGATATTGATGGTTCATATATGACTTTAGGGTAATTTATAGTCTCTGAACCAAAACAGAGTAGAGGATTTCAGAGGAATTATTCTCAGAGTATGATTTGTAGTCCCTTTCTGAAAGCCCAGTTTGTGGACATACATTTTGATGTCTCGGAGCTTTATCTTTCCCACCTGTTTTGAAGCCTCAGTTGGGTTTTACACTGTCTTTGTCCTTGATGGACTATAGTTGATTCATCATGGCCAACCCTTTATCTTTAGGAATGCTTTTCCAGAAACCAGGTTTTTGTGTCACTTTTCCTTCCAGGACTCATGGTTTTCAGTCCCTTTCTAGGTCAAGTCCAAACTGGCATGGCCTGATAGTCAAGGCCTGTACCTTTGATCACTCTACTCCTCCACTGCTCTTACTTTTTTCAGCAGTATCCATATTGGACACTGTCATTTGGCCCTCAGTTTTTATCCCACTTCCTTTTATGTCCTTTATTACAAAGACTAGAGAGCTGAAAAGTACTAGACTCCCTTGCAGCTAGGGATCTGTTTGGTTTGAAAGGCAGAGTGAGGTAGAGACATCTTCCTTCTCTAATGGCTGCTGATAAAAATGGTGAGAGGGACATGCTGGACAGTTGGAGTGACTAGACCAGACTTCCAACATTGGGTCTTCAGCTTTGTAGGTGATGAGAAGCAGTAGTGTTAGTGGCAAGTGCATTTTGATGCTTGGATGACAACCTCAGTCAATTGCTCTTGAACCCAGTGGTCCCATTATCAGCTCTAACTCACATTCCTCTGGCTTTTCCAAAGATTTGATTAAGCATCTGATTACTTGTATCAAATCCATTTGTGTTCAGAGTACCTTGAGTGCTTTCCAGATCTTCATTGAACCCTGGGAACGTTAAGGCAGAGCAGGTGGAGGGGGCTTAGGTCAGGGAAGAGTCTGTGGAGATACGATATACTTGAGTGGGGTCTTAAAGTATGTGGAGGGAGGAGGGGTCAGCAAATTCTGTGGCCTTGCAGGTGGGAAAGCCAGCCATAGTTGGGAACGTGGAAATCCAGCACTGTCAGATAAGCCAGTATGTAGAATGAGAAAGGGAACCCCTTTTGGGGGAAGACTTGGCATACTAAATGAAGTTTGGGATATACTGACACAAAAGGCAGCCGGCCAACATCTGGCTGTTCTTAAGCTATATATCCTTTTATAATAAATCAGTAATCTAGTGGGTTAAAAGTATTACTGTGAACTTATGATGAACTTTATCTTAAAAAATGTTTCCTACCTCTGTCCACTGAAAAGTCTTAGAAACAATCACCAATGGAAATGAGTACCACTTGCTCTCTGACTGTGGTTTTTAAGTACTTTTTCCCACTAAAAAGAATTGACGTTCTTATGAGACATACTTGATTCCAGTTTGAAGAAAGAGTTCAAGGAGAGTATGGATATACACAAGCTGGTGGGGCTGCTGTGTCAAACAGACTGGGTAGCCAACTTGGGGAAGCCAACTCTGTTCGATAAATATGGACTGCTTTGAGCATCAGTGAGGATGACTACAACACATAAATAAATGCAAAATATATTCAAATCCATGAGTTCATAAAGTTACATAAACTAATGTATCACCTTTAAAGGGATGTTGGGGAAGACATTTGAAAGCTGGCAAAGAAAGAAAGGATCAAGCGTTTTCCCTGGCTTTCCTACAGTACAACAGTATTCCAGCCAGTATACAAAGAAATAACAGAATGTTACCATTTTAAAACCCTTAATGAAATAGTGGGTCTAGGCAATGATTATGAATGCCAACATTGCCAAAAACAGGAAATTAAAAAAGGAACATCCAGGCATTATGAGCTTCCTGATGAGAAAATACCTCCTATGAGGTAGTCTTGCCAAAAAAATGGATTCTGAAACTGACCAAATCTCCAGAGCAGTGCCTGCCTGATAGAAACAGAATGTGGATCATGTATATATACTTTAGAATTTTCTGGGAGCTACACTTTAAAAAATGAAAAGAAATAGGTGAATTAATTTTTATATTTTAACAATATATCCAAAGTGTTAATATTTCAACACAATATAAAAGTTAGTAGTGAGATTTTTAATTTTTCTTTCATACTAAGACTTCTAAACAATCCAATGCATGTTTTATACTTACAACACTTTACTTTGGACTGGGCCACGTTTGAAGTGCTCATTAGCCACATGTGGCTAGTAGCTACCATACTGGACAGTGCAGGTCTAGGTCAATTTATAATGTACAGAAAGTACAGGGGACAAATGAACATCTTAGGGCACTATGAGTGTATAGTAAGCATAAGCCAGACTGAGGCTCTATAAGGCACATGACTTGGTTTCTTCAAATAAATTTTAAGGTGAAAAAACAGATGGAGGCAGAACCTATGGACTAAAAGAGATTTAGAAATACCAGTAGAGTTGCAGAAGACAGATTTTTGATTCGAACAAACTAAAAAATATTTGTGAAAACGAGAAATAGGAAGAGTACATTTTTTTTGGTAGGGAGTCCTTTTATATGCTGAAATATTTATGGATTAAATGATAGGATAGCTGGGATTTGCTACAAAATTATCCAGGAGGAGGTAGTGATTAAACAAAGCCAGATCAGTTGGTAATTGCTGAAGTGGGTGATGGGTACATGGAAGTTTATTTGTACTATACTCTTCTCCTTACTTTTGAGTACGTTTGAAGTTTTCCACAATAAAAGTTTTTCAGTGAGCATCAACACCTGTCTTAGAGTTGTGAAGGTTAAATAAGATAATGCATGTACAGCACCAAACAATACCCAACAGGTATTAAGCACTAGGTAAATGTATAGGTTATTGCTTTTTTTAAAAAAATGTGTACTTTAAACAAAAATAGACCCTGAAATGAGTCTTCCCCCTCACACAATTTACAAGTTCCTTTGAACTAGATTTGTGGTTGTCTTATCTGTACCATCTGGTAAATGATCCGTTCACTGGGAAAACTGGAAAAGAGAAAATATGGCAAATGTTAGCTCTCAATGGCAAAGGCTAGAGAGATCGAGGATGGGCAAGACTTATGTGTATGCCAATTATGTAGTTTTTAGTTGTTTAAATATGCAAAAACCTAAAATAAAAATGCTGAATTTAAATGTAAGCAAGAAGAAATGAAACAATCACATTAACCACACAGAAGAATTAGCCTAAATAAGTTTTGACAATAGTACAGAGTGTATATCGTTAGTGAAATATATTCTAAGAACAAAAATAGCTGAAGATACCTTGAACTTTATATAGCAAATCACTTGTAGTGATATTTGTATTGCAATTATTAAAGCATTTTGTATGCATTGTAAGGTGGAGCAAATGATAAGTATATTGGTGATGTTGGAAACCACTATGTAAGGAGGGAGATACAAATATGGAATGTGGGGAGGGGAGAAAGAACCTTGTCTTGGTTTTGAATTGTCAATGTAGGATTTAAATAAAACAAGTACAATGTGGATTTCTAAGCTCTGCCCACTAAAAGGGTCTAAGAAACGTTGACACTCCACTAGCAATGAGCACATCTAGCACCAAATCTTGGTTTCTAAATACCAATCTCCAAGGTCAAGAACCAGGGGCTACTTGAAGAAATGGTTGACTCTGAGTCTTTAGCAGGAAACAATACAAGGTGAGCCTTGCCAGTAGAGGGACAGACTGGCACCATATGCCTCCCAATATGATGAATAAGGACAGGACATCACCTCTGTAGTGTTCCGTCAAAATATGCAACCTAAATCCAACCATGAAGAGCCAGATAAATCCAGAATGTGGGACATTCTGCAGGTCAACTAGCCTGCCATTTTTTATTTTTTAATCAATGGCATGAAATACAAAAGCAGGAGGAAATGTTTTAGATTAGAGAAGACTGAAGAGACAAGGCAACCAAACTCCATGAACCTTGATAAAATCCTAGATCAGGGGGGAAAATGACCATAAAACACTTTGGGGGAATTTTTAAAAATCAATTTTGTTAAAGTATAATTTATACACAATAAAAGGCACCCATTTTAAGGGTACAGTTCTGTGAGTTTTGACACTTTTATGCCCAGGTAAGCACCACTCTCAGTCAAGAATTTAACATTTTCATCACTCCAAAAAGTTTCCTTGTGCTTCTTTGCTTTCAACAACTCCCTCTCCCCAGGTAACCACTGATGTGATTTCTATCACTATAGTGTCAATGAAGAAATTGAAATAAAAACTGTAAATTAGAGGGTGTTATTAAATAAATGTAAATTTTCTTAGAAGTGATAAAGGCATTGTGGTTAGGTAGGAAAATGTTTTTATTCCTGGGAGATATATGCTATGGTGTTTAGGGGTGAATTATCATGATATCTGAAATTTACTCTCAAATGGTTCAGTAGAAAGATTATACAGAGATAACAAGGGCATGGCAAAACAATAATTGGTGAATCTAGGTAAAGAGCATATTAAACTGTTCCTTCAACTTTTCTATAGGTTTGAAGTTTTTCTAAATAAATTGAGGAACAAAAATGGAATTTTCATCTCAGACTTCTTTTAAAAAAGATTTATTTACTTTTAGAGAGAGGGGAAAGGAGGTAGAAAGAAGGGTAGAGAAACAACCATGTGTGGTTGCCTCTCACACACCCCCAACCGGAACCCAGCCTGCAAACCAGGCATGTCCCCCGACTGAGATTTGCCCCAGCAAACTTCCAGTTTGCAGGCCAGCGTTCAATCCACTGAGCCACACCAGCCAGGGCAGGTTTTTAAAAATGTGTCTCATAACTGCTCCCTCAGAGAAAGATGAAACAAAGACAGGTTCAAACATTTATTACCTTCGCACTCCTCTCTTTTCTAAAAAGCATTAGGATTCTGTAAAATCAGAAGGTCTAAGCCCTGGCCGATGTGGCTCAGTTGGTTGGGCACTGTCCTGCCAACCAACCAAAAGGTCGCTGGTTTGCTCACGTGAGAGGCAGCCGATCCATGTTTCTCTCTCACATCGATATTTCTCTCCTTCTCTTTCTTCCTCCCTTCCCCTTTCCCTAAATATAAATAAAATCTTAAAAAGTAAGAATACCAGAAGGCCTAAGACATTTTGCAGCCCCCCCCACCAAGCCCCCTCCTAAGGCCCAGGTTCAGAGTTTAGGGTTTGGGGTTTGGATTTGGGTCTGGTCATGGGGATGGGGAGGTCTCTCCTCTTCACACTGAAATCACCCCCTTTCTTACTCTGTTTCAACTGCTGTAACAAAGTACCACTGACTGGGTGGCTTATAAACAACAGCAATTTATTTCTCAATTCGAGGGGTTGGAAGTTTGAGACCAGCATACTAACATGGTTGAGTTCTGGTGAGAACCCTCTTCCTGGTTACAGACCCCCCTCTTGTTGTATCCTTACATAATGGATCTCTCTGGTCTCTCCCTGTAAAGATACTAATCCCATTGTGAGGGCACCACTCTCATGCCCTAATCACCTGCCAAAGAACTCCTCACCTCTTTTTAAAAATGTTTTAAAGTATATTTTATTGATTATGCCATTCCAGTTGTCCCATTTCCCCGCTTCATTCCCCTCCACCCTGCACACCCCTCCCCCAAAATTCCCCCCAATTAGTTCATCTCCATGTGTCATAAGTCCTTTAGCTTCTACATTTCCCACACTACTCTTGCCCTCCCCCTGTCTATTTTCTACCTACCGTCTATGCTACTTATTCTCTGTACCTTCTCCCCCCTTCTCCTCCTCCCACTCCCCTGTTGCTAACCCTCTATGTGATCTCCATTTCTATGGTTCTCCTGATCTAGCTGTCCTCTTGGTTTGCTTTTGTTTTAGGTGTGGTTGTTAATAACTGTGAGTTTGCTGTCCTTTCACTGTTCCTATTTTTTATCTTCTTTTTCATAGATAAGTCCACTTAACATTTCATATAAGGGCTGGGTGATGATGAACTCCCTGAACTTGACCTTATCTGAGAAACACTTTATCAGCCCTTCCATTCTAAATGAAAGCTTTGCTGGATAGAGCAATCTTCGATGTAGGTCTTTGGATTTCATGACTTGGAATACTTCTTCCAGCCCCTTCTTGCCTGTAAGGTCTCTTTTGAGAAATCAGCTGACAGTCTGATGGGAGCTCCTTTGTAGGTGACTGTCTCCTTATTTCTTGCTGCTTCTAGGATTCTCTCCTTCATTTTCATCTTGGCTAATGTAATTCTGATGTGCCTTGGTGTGTTCCTCCTTGGGTCCAATTTCTTTGGGACTCTCTGAGCTTCCTGGAAGTCTATTTCCTTTGCCAGACTGGGGAAGTTCTCCTTTATTATTTGGTCAAATAAGTTTTCCACTCATGGCTGTTCCTCTTCCCCTTCTGGTACCCCTATAATTCAGATGTTGGAATGTTTAAAGATGTCCTGGAGGTTCCTAAGCCTCTCCTCATCTTTTTGAATTCTTGTTTCTTCATTCTTTTCTGTTTGGTTGTTTCTTTCTTCCTTCTGGTCCACTCCCTTGATTTGAGTCCGTTTCCTTCTCATCACTATTGGTTCCCTGTACATTTTCCTTTATTTCACTTAGTATAGCCTTCATTTTCCCATCTAATTTGCGACCAAAATCAACCAGTTCTGTAAGCATCCTGATCACCAGTATTTTGAACTATGCATCTGATAGGTTGGCTGTCTCTTGGTTGCTTAAAAGTATTGGTTCTGGGGCTTTGATTTGTTCTTCTGAATGAGCCATTTTTGGTCCGTTTGCACCTGTTACATATGAGGGGCGGAGCCTTAGGTGTCCACCAGGGCGGAGCAACCTACTTGCTGGGTTGTGATGCCGTAGGTGGGGGCAGGGTCAGAGAAGGAATAATGGTGCTTGTTCCGCTCTCTCTCTCGGATTTTGGTCTCCTCTGCCACTTCCCACAAGCAAATTGGGCCCTTCTGGTGCTGGTTCCCAGGTGGGTGGGCTTATGTATGTTCTACGACCCTATGGGTCTCTCTAGAAAACTCTCCTGTGAGGCTGGGAGCCACTCCCAGCACCTCAACCCCCACAAGTTTTTTCAATCAGTGCTTTTAGGTTTTATTTCCTGTTGCTGGGGCCCTGGGTTGCGTGGTCTGGCTTACTGCACTTTTTTTTTTTTGGTCTGGTTTATCTGCACGCGGATGTGCGTTGGTGGTCAGCCAACTGCCTCGCTGGACTCACTGGGTTTGCTCATTTCCTCCCCGCATCTGGGTCGCTAACCACCGCCTCCTCCTGCCGGGACCCCTCTCCGCTGGCTGCTGACTCTGCCCCTCTTACCGGTCTGGATGAATGGTTCGTTGTTGTCGGACTTAGGTACAGTTCAATTTTCTGTCTGTTCTGGTTGTGTTTTTGTTTCTAAATCTTTGTTGTCCTTAAATTTGGTTGTGTGAGGAGATACAGTATTTCCACCTACACTTCCATCTTGGCTGGAAGTCTGACCTCCTCACCTCTTAATAAATACCAGCTCATTGGGCATTAAGGCATTTCATTTCAACACGAAATTTGGGAGGAACACAAACTATCAGTCAATAACACACTCCTTTCCATAGTCCTCTGGTTTGGACAAATGGAAGAATTGATCAGCCAGGTCTCAACCTGAGCAGGTTGGTCCTCATTAAGTACAGACAGATCCAAGGTGCTGGCAAGAGTTGCTATGCCTGCCCTGAGAATGTACTGTTCAGACCTGACTTGGGGGGTATATTTCATGGAAGGCCCCAGCTGCGTTCCTCCTTTGGATCCACCACCAGGTTCAGGCTAAGGCCACATTTTCCATGTGCTCTTCCCAGCAAGTGATCAAGCACAAGCCTCCGTGTTGAGGCTGGCTCATTTTGGCAAGTTGTGGAGCTCCTCCAGTGGGAAACCTTGGCTGAAGACTCCTCACCGTCTGGCTCTACTTATCCTGGAACTACTCTGTAGTTTGAGAGTCCTTCTACCCACTCCTTCCTTCCCCTCTCCTTCCACAAGTGTCAGACCTGATCAAGGTCTGAGGGCTTTCCTTACCTTTTTATCGCTTCCTCCTCCAATGGCTCACTTTTTTTGTGTGTCTAATCTCATCTTGGCATCTGCTTCTTAGCTGACCCAAACACATATACTTTTTCTCTGTCACATGTTCTATAAAAGAAGACTAGGGTCAGAATTAGCAGAAGCCAGATTTGCTTCCGAAAGCTGGTATTTTCCCTCAGTGTGTTTATATTAAAGGAAGGAAGAAGAAGAAGAAAAAGGAGAAAGAAAAAGGTCAGCATTATATTGAGTGGTCAGGTCAGAGAAGTCCTTTCTGGGGAGTGGCCTTTGAACAGGCAAGTGGATAAACAAATTGGTTTATAGTCAGCCACTGAGATACTAGATCCCAGGCACACCAACCAAGACAGATGCATTTCACAAACAATAACTGACTAAAATAGAAGGCAAAGTACAAAAGAATGTATATAGTGTGGCACATTTATATAACATTTACAAGTAGGCAAAATACTATGTTATATTCTAAATGGATTTCTGAAAGTAAAGGTATAAAAACAAGAACAGGAGTGATACATATCTAATTCAGGATAGTTGTTATCTCTGGGTGGGGAGGCTGTGGAGAAAGGGAAATGGTTACCAGAAGAAGGAAGAAAAGCAGGAAGGAGGTGGGAGGGAAGGGGTGTGTGTGTGTGTGTGTGTGTGTGTGTGTGTGTGTGAGAGAGAGAGAGAGAGAGAGAGAGAGAGATGCATACCAAGGATACAAACTTTGGAAACAGATGTTTCTTTTGACTGAAGCCTGTGCAGTGCTTAAAGTTGAACAGAAGTAAACAGTTCTGATTTGGGGGTCCATCTTATGCACAACCCTAGAAGGAAAATCATAAGAGTTTGCAATGATTCCCTATCTATCTGACTTTCCTCTATAGATTAATCTTGCTAGTGGGTAGGACCATGACCCTGAACACATTTTGGAGGATACTGTGAGGCTGGTTGATTGGTCCAAAGCTTAATTTCTCTGCCTTTGCCACCCCGCCCTCACCCTCAACGCTGAGAGATCTGTATGATCTGTACAAGTTCTAACACTATCTCCAGCCAAAGGTTTCAAAATAAAGGGCCAGGACCAAGAAGGACAAGTCTGAAACCTTTCGAAGTTAGCCTAAGTGTCCTGTTTTCACTTCTCCAGAAATGACCAGCCCTCTTAAACCGTTCCCTGGGGCCAGAAGATAGCTGCTTTTAAATGTCCAAGGCTTGCATTTTCAGGGTGTACAAATTTAAGCTAAGAGTAGGCTTAAGAAGACTCAAAAAGGAGCAAGGAAACTCTGTTTTCTCCAGCCTTTCTCCTTTTCGATCTTTCATTTAATCCCTTCCATCCACTCTCCCCTCCCTATTCCAATTACAGTGGCTGCATAAAAGTCACCCCAGACTACATGGCTTATGCTGGTGTGAGAACAGACATATAGACCAATGGAATAGACTAGGATAGAGAGCCCAGGATTGAACCTTCACATAAATGGTCAACTGACTTATGACAAGGTTGCAAAGACTATGTAATAGGGAAAGGCCAGTCTTTAACACCTGATGCTGATAAAACTCTGGATGCACATGCAATAGATGAAAGTGGACCCCTATCTCACATAATACCAAAAAAGTAACTTAGAGTGGAACAATGATTTAAATGTAAGAACTAAATCTGTAAAGCTCTTAGGAGAAAACATAGAAGCAAATCTTGGTTGGGCAATTGTTTTTTTAGATATGACACCAAAAGCATGAACAACCAAAGAAAAAAATAAGTTGGACTTTTTCAAAATTAAAAACTTTTTGCTGCAAATATTTAGCATTAAGAAAGTGAAAAGACAGGACTTCTGGTCAAGATAGCAACATAGTTAAATGCAGTATTTGCAACCAACACAGCCATATCAAAATTACAAGAAAAACCATCATTCAGAGCTGCCTGAAATCTAGCTGAATAGACGTCCTACAAACAAGGGATTTAAAGAAGAAGCCACATAGAGACTGTTAGGAGGGGCAGAGACATGGAAGGGTCTGGTCCCACACCCACCTGTGGAGGATAAAAATCTGGAGGGATATCTTGGCTGCACAGGTCCCTTCTTGAGCAGTGAGGGGTCCCAGCCCCACACCAGGCTCCCAAGCTCAGCATTCCAGTGCTGGGAAGAGGAGTTCCCATAATTTCTGGCTGTAAAAACCATCAGGGATTGAGGCTGGGTGAGATGGAGGGCTTCTGGAGTCCCAGGCAGTTCCTCTTGAATCCAGGCAGTTCCTCTTAAATGCCTTGCATATAGACTTACTCTGACTCACTCTTTCTGAGCTTCAATGCTGGGGCAGCAAATTGGAGGGCACCAGGGACATATGAGGAACCGAAGTACCTGGCATCAGGACGAGAGCTGGGGGGCAGCTTTCTCTCAGATAAAAGTGCTGGCAGAGGACATTGTTCCTTTGATGAGCCCTGTCTCCACAGAGCCAGCAGGTAGGTGCCATATCTGACTCTCCATCAACCTAGTTATCACTGTTCACCCCTGCCCTGGTGATTCCTTGAGACCCTGTACCCCCCAATTTGTGGGCCCACTTGCCTTTTCCATATGAATGACCTGTCTTGGCATGTCTGGGCTCACGCTTCAGACTTTCTTAAAATCTCTCAAACAAGCAGCATCTTGTTTGCCTCAGTATGCCCCATATCTCTCACTAAGTGACCCCCAGGCCTGGCACTATCAGCAGCCAGCCTTGATTCACAGCTTGGCCTCTCCTGGGCACCTCCAAGCCAAGCACAAGTAGTAGGCAGCTGCAGATTCCTTTGTAGCTCAAGCTGAGTGGCCCTGGGCAGAACAGAGGTGGCAGCTGATGTTGGCCTGCACCTCCTGAGAGGCTCCAGAGCCAATTCACCCAGAGGACAGCTTCAGACCACATCAAAATACCACCCAACCACCTCCACCATGATACACTCAAAGGGTGGACTCAGTGGGCACCAAAGCCCCACTGAAGTAAGTCCTGCTCTGTCAAGTGGGGCCCTGCACAGCTGATCCTCTGTGGTGATCAGTGGTCGCAGCCAGGGAGGGCTTGCAGTGGGTTGACCTGGGGGTAAATCCCTCCCATTGATCTGCCAACAGCCATCAAGGCTCAACTACAAAAGGAGGGTGTACACAGCCCACATGGGGGTGGGCACAACTGGAGTTACCAGCTTGAGAATTTTGGAAAGTCGTGTCACTGGACCCTACAGGATACCTACTATATTAGACCACTCTACCAGGCCTAGGAGGCATAGCAGCTCTACATAGAAACAAACACATGGGGGGGGTGCCAAAATGAGGAGACAGAGAAACATGCCTCAAATGAAAGAACAGGATAAAATTCCAGAAAAATAACAAAAAGCAAGCAGATAAGCAATCTACTAGATGCAGAATTCAAAACACTGGTTATAAGGATGCTCGGTGAACTTAGGGGAAAAGTGGTTGAACTTAGTGACAACTTCAATAGCATAAAAAAGGGACATGGAAACCATAACAATGAACCAGTCAGAAATGAAGGATACACTCATTAACTGAAATGATTTACAGGGTATCAGCAGTAGAGTAGATGATGCCAAGAATCAAACCAGCAAGTTGGTATTTAAGGAAGCAGAAAAACATTGAATCAGAACAATAAAAAGAAAAAAGAATTAAAAAAATAAAGATAGCGTAAGGAGACTCTGGGACAACTTCAAGAGTAGCAACATTTGCATCATAGGGTGCCATACTGAGAAGACAGAGAGCAAGAAATTGAAAACTTACTTGAAAAAATAATGACAGGAAACTTCCCTAACCCAGTGGCAGAAATACACATACAAGTCCAGTAAGTGTAGGGAATACCAAACAAGATGAACCCAAAGAGCCCCACACCAAGACATATCATAATTAAAATGCCAAAGGTTAAATATGAAGAGAGAATCTTAAACACAGCAAGAGAAAAGCAGTTAGTTACCTACAAGGGAGCTCCCATAAGACTTCTAGCTGATTTCTTAACAGAAACTTTGCAGACCAGAAAGGATTGGCAAGAAATATTCAAAGTGGTGAAAAGCAAGGACCTACAACCAAGATTACTGTACCTAGCAAAGCCATCATTTAGTATCAAAGGATTTATAAGGAACTTCCCAGACAAGGAAAAGCTAAAGGAGTTCATCACCACCACCACATCATCACCTCAGCCATCTGTACACAATGGCCCCTCCAGGCTCACTTTGAGTACACTGGGCAATCTACCTGTAGGAATGTGTATTGTTTCTCACTAAATGACCTTTGTTTTGAGGTTGGAGTTTTCTTTGTATTCCCTTTGCCCTAGCACCAGGCCTGAGTACCATGCAGCCATATTTTCCTTTACAAAGAGGAAGTTACCTTATAGTTTTTCATAGAAACTACTTTATCAAAATGTAATGTACAAAGTATACACAAATCATAAATATATATCTTTTAAACATATTTTATTTCAGTATTACATGAAATGTTAAGGGGAGAAGAAGGAGAAGGAGAAGGAGAAGATTAACAATAAAATGACAATGAATACATATCTATCAACAAATGCATCTAAAAAAAACAAAATAAATGGAGAAACAGAACTGAAGCATACTCATAGATACAGAGAACAATTTTGACAGTTGCCAGATGGGAGGTGGGTTGGGGAGATGGGAGAAAAAGGTGAAGGAATTAAGTACTACAAAGTAGTTGTTACAGAATAGTCATGAAGATGTAAATTGCAGCATAAGGAATATAGTCAATAATATTCTAATTGCTGTGTATGGTGTCAGATGGATACTACATTTTTTGGGATGATCACTTAGTAAGTTATATAATGTTTAATCACTGGGGTATACACCGGATCTAATATTATATTGTATGCCAACTGTAATTGAAAAAAAGTGATTTAAACAAAAAAAAAGAAAGTAAAAAAGACAACCCATAGACTAGGGGAAAATATTTGCAAGTCATATATCTGATAGGGGATATATGAAGAATATATAAAGAACACTTACAACTCAATAATAAAAAGACAAATTAAATTACTCATTTAAAAACAAGAAAAGGATTTGAATAAACATTTTTCCAAAGAAGATATACAAATGGCTAATAAGTACAAGAAAATATATTCAACATCATTAGCCATCAGGGAAATGCAAATCAAAACCACAATGAGAGCCCTGGCTCGTGTAGCTCAGTGGATTGAGTGCGGGCTGCGAATGAAAGGGTTGCCAGTTCGATTCCCAGTCAGGGCACAGGCCAGGCCCCCAGTATGGGGTGTGCAAAAGGCAACCACACATTGATATTTCTCTCCCTCTCTTTCTCCCCTTTCTCCCACACTCTAAAAGTAAATAAATAAATTCTTTAAAATAAACCACAATGAGAAATGACTTCAAATGATACAGCAACTTTGGAAAACATTGTGTCAGTACTTTAAAATGTTAAATGGAGAATTTTCCAAATGCCCCAGCAACTCTGCTCCTAGGTATATACCCAAGAGATATGAAAACCTATGTCCACAAGAAAACTTGTACACACATATTCATAGCAGCATTATTCACAAAAAACAAAAAGTGGGCAGAAACCAAATGTTTATCAACTGATGAATGGATAAATGTAAAAATGTGGTCCATCCCTATAATGGAATATTACTTAGCAATAAAAAGAAATAAGTAGTAACACATGTTACAAACTGGATGAACCTTGAAAACAGTCTGATGAGTGAAGAAGCCAGACACAGAGGACCACATATAATACGATTCCAAGTACACGAAATGTCCAGAATAGACAAATCCATAGAGACACAAAGTAGCTCAGTAGTTACCAAGGGCTGGGGAGGAGGGTGGAGGAAGGGAATATGGAGTTTTTTACGCGGTGATGAAAATGTCCTAAAGTTGTGATGTTTGTACAACTCTGAATATACTAAAACGAACTATACACTCAAATGAGTGACTTTTCTTCCGCTTCTGGTATTTTATTCCAGAAGTAGCTTTCTGAGGTAGCGCATGGGTTTGTGTGGTCTTTGTCAGCTTCCACCATGGCATACCATGGCCAGGGCCAAAAAGTGCAGAAGATGATGGTGCAGCCCATAACCCTTATCTTCAGATAGTTGCAAAGTAGGTCTTAGATTCAGGTGTGGCTTTATGAGTAAGTGAGTATGTGGATAGAGGGCTGCGTCATTAGTTTTGATGAATACACGAACCTTGTATTAGATGATGCAGAAGAGATTGATTCTAAAACAAAGTCATGAAAATAAGTAGGTCAGATCATGCAAAAACGAGATAATATTACTCTCCTTCAAAGTGTCTCCAACTAGAAATGACTAATGAAGTGAGAAATTGTTGAGAAGCAATACAGTTTGCGTTTTTTAGGTGTTCTGTGTTGTGGCTATAGCCCTTTAACATTTATTCATATTATTTTAATTACCCTTTTGTTATTACCAGACTACAGTACATGCTATGTGACTGTTTTTATTAAAAAATAAATAAATGAGTGAATCTTATGGTATAGGAATTATATTTCAACAAAGATATAAAAAAAGAAACTTCTTGCTTCAAACCAACAACATGTTTATTTTGTGCATGAATCTATAACTTGAGCAGACCTCCTATGGGACAGCTCACCTATGCTCCACTTGGCATCAGCTGAGGTGGCTCAAAGGCTGTGGCTGAAATCATTGGGAGGCTCCTTTACTCACATGTCTGCTTTGGCGGTTGATGCTGGTTGTTGGCTGAGACTCCAGCTGGGATTGTCAGCTGAAACACCTACACTCTCCATGTGGCCTGGGATGCTTCCCTACATGGTGGCTGGGTTCCACAGGCCAGCATCCCTAAAAGAGGGGGGACCACAGAGAAGCTGTCTTTCCTTTTTTATGCCCTACTTCTGCAACTCACACACTGTCACTCTCACCACATTCTATGTGTTAGAATTGAGTAACTGAGGCCAGCCTGTGTTGAAGAAGAGATTGATTAGGTTCCATCTTCTACAGGAAGAGGGTCAAATAATTTGGAGTCTTGCTTTGAAGCCATCACACTCCCTTTGTCTCACACATGCTCAAAATCTTTACAGAAGGGAAACCATTCCATGAGTGTAAACCAAGGGACCACACTGACATGACTCCAGAGAACACAGGGCAAGGTAAAGGACCAGTTTGGGCCAGATGCTTACATGTACTTGTCTTGGGGTCACCCCAGAGGATGGCAGGGCCTGTGTGAACCAAACAGTGTCCTGTCTGAAGGGACCAATGCTACTGTGAGACAGGCCATTGCTGCAGTGCAACTCCAGGTTGCCAGCTGTCCTGATTTTTCAGAAGAGAAGCCAGTAATCTGGATTTGTATGTGAACCCCCACAATCATTTATGCCACTGATAAAACATGGGGTAGGCTGAACAAATGCAGTCTGGTTAGGCCTGGGCCCCCCAGTTTGTAAACTCTGTTATAAATTCATGGAGATTTTTTTTTCACTCCCATGGAAATACGGAATAAAAGTTTCCAAGATTGTGCTCCCCTGTGGTCCTGATGATTCACCCCTGCTGTAGGGGCAAAGAGACCATATCAACAGCCTCAGCCACAAATGCTCCCCAGAGCAACAGTGCAGTGAGGCCACTGAGCCTGGGGTCCTGGTTCATTTTCTGGTAACTAAATAAATAAAGCCAGTGTAGAGCATGAATTTAAAAAATTTCTTTAATTTAAAAATTCTAAATTTTTTATTGCACAAAATGAACTCCGAGTCCATGGGAGTAAGGGAGGCCAGGTATTGGTGAATATCCTTTCAACTTTCTTTTTCTGTACGTATATATATATACATTATATATATTTGTTTTGTTTTTTTCTCATATTGTACAGGTGTTCTATTTTTAAAGTATTTTATTTATTTATTTTTAGAGAGGGGAAGGGAGGGAGAAAGAGAGGGAGAGAAATATCGATCAGTTGCCTCTTGCACACCCCCAACCGGGAACCTGGCCTGCAACCCACCCAGGCTTGTGCGTTGACTGGGGAGTTGGACCAGAGACCTTTCAGTTCATAGGCCAGAGTTCAATCCACTGAGCCACATCAGCCAGGCTTGTACAGGTGTTTTATAAGTAGCTTTTTACACATAATGTATCATGAACATTGTTCCACATTAACAAGTATGCTTCTCTGTTATTATTTTTGATGATTAACATGGTAATTTACTGTAGTAGGATGTATTTAATTACTGTCTTGTCATATATGTCAGGAATAGCTTTGGACTTGAGGACCAAAAAACAAAAAAGTGAACAACCACACATGAATAAACTATTAGTGGCTTATATAAGACAGAAACTTAAAGTTCATTCACATCAGAGAAATCTACAGGTAAGCAGGACTGCATCTGCATACCATCTCTTGGCTCTGACTCTTTCAACACACTGGTTTCATGTCATGGCTCACTAAAGAGGAAGGCAGCTGGATGCCCAGGAGCACTTAGGTGAGGCAGGCACTCAGTTTCACTTAAAGGAACTCTCTGAAGACTGTGGGAGCACCATTTCCCACATACTAGTCCAAGTCTCATCCCACTTTCCCACTTCCAACTCTAATCTCTCCCTGGCTGAGGCCCTTGTGATGTTTTGGAGTCCCCAGCTGAACCTGCCTTCTCTGCTACCTGAGACCTCCAGTCAGACACCAGATACCTCACCCCCATACAATGCTTCCTACCACTTGTCAGTTCCCGTTCACAGCTCTACTGTCTCTGAGGACCTCTGAGTTACCCCAAATCAAACCACGATTGGCTGCAATGTCTCTCAAAACTTGTCTGTTATTTTCCCAGACCAAAGCCCAGAACGCAGGCCATTCAGTGCCCAGCAACAAGGCTGGGAGGCTTCAAATACTTGCACTCCCCTCCCCACCAGCACTCTTTCCCTCCAAAGCATCCAGGGCACCTTGTTCCCAATTCCTCTCTCCACCACCTACCCTTCTACACTAACCTTTCCCAATCTTCTCTTCTCCCAGAGGTGTGGCTTCACCTTCACACCTACTTCCCCCTTTAGCTCTTTCAGGAACCTCCCCCAACATTACACTTCTAAAAAGAAGTAAAATAAAGTCAAGCTCAGACCAGTGTGGCTCAGTTGGTCAGGTATAGTCCCACAAAGTGAAAAGTCATGGGTTCAATTCCTAGTCATGGTGCATGCTAGGGTTGTGGGCTCTGTCCTTTGTCAGGGCATGTATGAGATAGAACCAATTGATGTTTCTCTCCCATCCATGTTTCTCTCCTTCTCTTCCTCGCTCTAAAAGCAAATAAATAAAATCTTTAAAAAAATAAATTAAAATAAAAAAATAAAGTCCAGTGTAAGTCACTACCCAAAATTCATGCTTAAAATAAAACTTCCAGAGTCTCATGAGGGCCTTATTTCTTTTCTGGTTCCTGGAACAAGACAGGGCGCACTATATCTCTGCTCTGGGGTATCATAAATTCCTTGAAGACAATGGCCCACCTTAGTATAGAGTGACCTCAGCCATCTGTACACAATGGCCCCTCCAGGCTCACTTTGAGTACACTGGGCAATCTACCTGTAGGAATGTGTATTGTTTCTCACTAAATGACCTTTGTTTTGAGGTTGGAGTTTTCTTTGTATTCCCTTTGCCCTAGCACCAGGCCTGAGTACCATGCAGCCATATTTTCCTTTACAAAGAGGAAGTTACCTTATAGTTTTTCATAGAAACTACTTTATCAAAATGTAATGTACAAAGTATACACAAATCATAAATATATATCTTTTAAACATATTTTATTTACTTTTAAAGAGGGGAAGGGAGGGCGAAAGAGAAACATCAGTGTGTGGGAGATACATCAATTGGTTGCCTCCCACATCCCCCCAACTGGGGACCTAGCCTGCAACCCAAGCATGTGCCCTGACTAGGAATTGAACCAGTGACCTTTCGGTTTGCAGCCCTGCTGGCAATCCAGTGAACCACACCAGTCAGGGCTATATCTTGATGAATACCTGAATTTTCACAAACTGAACACAACCTTATAACCAGCAGCCAATTGAACCAGAACATGGCTAGCACCAAGAATGCCCTTGATGTTTGCCCGCTTCCAGTTGCCTCCCCACCAAGTGTAATGCCTGGCTTCTGTTTTAATATGATAAATTAGTTTGACTGAGTTTTATAATTTATGTAAATGGAATCCTACTGGGCATATCTTTTTGTCTTTGGCTCCTTTTATTCAACATTAGTTTGTGAGATTTACATGTGTGGTTATGTGTGGTGGTAGTTTGTCACTCTCATTGCTATGTAGTGTTCCATTCTGTGAACATTCCACTAAATATTGATTCATTTGACTGGTGGCAGTTGCCTTATATTATTTGAATCCTAACAAAATCTCTTGCTTTGGAGGACACTCTCAATGACTTGATTTTGAACAACAAAGTGGTGTTTGGGGAAGACCCATTAAATGGAAATGGCATCGATCAATGCTGGCTTGTAATGCTTAGAGTGGTCACTTAACAGAATTGGTTTACAAAAGGAAAAGGAAAAGAAAGAAAAAGAAAGGAAAGAGGAAGAAAATAAAAGAAAGGAAAGGATGTTTTCTTAGCCAGCCGGGGCTCCTGTCACAGAGTACCATAGACTGGGTGGCTTATAAACACACATTTATTTGTCATAGTCCTGGAGGCTGGGAAGTTCGAGATCAAGGCAATGACAGATTTGTTGTGAGAGAACCCACTTCCTGTTTCATAGATAATCTTCTTTTTCTGTGTTCTCACATGGCAAAAAGGAACCGAGAGTTCTCTGGAGACTCTTTTAAGGCACTAATACAATTCATGAGGGTTCCAACCTCATGACCTAATCACCTCCCAACGACCTCCCCTTCATATACCACCGTATAGGTGATTAGGATTTCAACATATGAATTGGAAAGTATGATGAGGGACACACATTCAGTCCATTGCAGAGACAAAGTGAGTTAAATAAGATTTAGTTATTTCTGGTTCTGACACAAATGTTGAATGTTGTCATGAATAAGCTCTTTAATGCTTGCATTCAAAAACAAGTTAGTAGGCATTTTGAGGAGATAACAAATGCACACAGAAAGGTGTGAAAGAAAGAGACAGCCTAATGGTTGGGCAATGAGTACTTGTAGCTTTGGATAAAATTTCCACTCGGACAGGGTAAGGTCTCAAACTACTTAGTGATTAGAGCAGATGACATACTCTGGAAAGCCTTGTCAGGTGACGGAGGCAGTATAGTGATAAATAAATGACATGTCAAAGATTTGTGGGAACTCTATTTTTGAATAAAATAGACTTGGGCTGTGATAGTGGAAAAGGTAATATAATCTTGATTAATAGATTATTTTAATGATATGTACTTTTAAATACATATAGATAACTGTGATGGTTTAAAAACAATATATCCACTTATTCTTTAACACTCCTCCCTTAATGAGGTGGAGCCAAATTCTCTTTCCTTTGTCTGTGTGCTGAACCTGGTAGTTTGCTTCTAAAATGAACGGAATAAAGGAGACATGATGATGGGTGGCTCTGGAGGCTAGGTCCTAAGGCACTGTGAACATCTGGTTGCTTGGTCTCTTGCTTTCTTTTAGATTGTTCTGTCTGGGGGAAACTGACTACCATGTTGGGAGCTGCCCTATGGAAAGTCCCATGTGGTGATTGAGTGAGGGAGGCCTCTGGTCACTACTAGTGAGAAACTGAGGTCTGCCAACAAATGCATAATTTTATAGCCCCTTCAGCTCTGGAGCCCTGGCCTGCATCTAATATTTTAAGCCTAAAAGTAAAAAGTAGATACGGAAGGTATTTTGGGGCCTTCTTATTAGAGAAACTCAGGATCATTTTACACTTGGCCATTTAGGACATTTCATTCATTGACTGGTTTGAATGGATAGATGAGTCTGTACTTAAGAAAGAATAGATTTCAGAATGGAAGTGTCCATTGGCAGAAACCAATACGGATGCTGTGGCACTGGTCCAGCAAGCAAAGATGGGAGCCTGGGCTAAGGTCAAGGTTGTGGGGAATGGATAGAGGAAGATGCTTAAAGAGTCAGAAAAACATTTTGGAGCAGAGATTCTCCATTATGGATCCTTGTCAGATAAAGCTTATGAACCCCTTCTCAGAATAGTGTTTTACAAAGCATATAATAAAATAATAGGATTACAGAGTAAATGAATTATATTGAAATATATTATCAAAATACCAACCCTCCACAAATCTCTGACGTAGTCATTGTGTCCAAAAACTAGCTGGCATTTCCCACATTGAGGTGTGTGTGTGTGTGGGGGGGGCTATGTTCCTTCTCCTTGTATCTAGCTGACCTTAGGAGGAGCTTTGCTTGACAATAGAATGTGGCAGAAGTGACATTCTTGCACTTCTGAGGTTAGCTATGTCAGAAGAAGCCTGGCAGCTTCCTCCTTATTCTCTGAGCAGTTTGGAGCTGCGAGCCACCAGATAAGAAGTCCCACTATGCAGAGGCTGCCATGATGGAGGGCTCACTTGAACAAATGACATGGACAGGCTAGGCGACTGCCTGGAGGGACAGAGAGACAGAGCTGCTTAGGGAGCTCCCCGTCATTTGGATCATCCCATCCGAGGCCTCTGCCTTCCCCTGGAGCCGATATGGGGCAGCCTGCCAAGCCCTGCCCAAACTGAAGTTTCAAGAGCAAAAGAAACAATCGTTTTCAGCCACTAAATTTTGAGGCAATTTGTTACATAGCCTAGATAACCAGAACCAGAACAGTAATAGATGTGCCTCTGAATTATGAAGTAAATAATAAGATTTAGCAGCAGACCTAACAAATATCATAATTTCAAATTAGCGATGTAATCAATATATTGAGAGATCAGAGTCCACTATAATGATATGAAAATATCTGTGATTTTGATTAGTGACCAAGTCATAGGTGCTGTTAATACAACTGCAATTGTTGTCTACATGCATGACTGAAGGACATGCTAAATTTCCGTTAAAGGCTAATGAAAAGAAAAGTAAAAAGATTTCCCATCCCAGTTCACAAGTCTCACCAATTCTATCCCAAGTCAAGAAGCCCTATTTTAGAGAGAAATCGGGGCATCCCTTTGATGACGGATTCTGTTCTTAAGAATTCAGTGAAGCTGCTTTTATAGGCAGCTGAACAGACTGTATTTTAAAACGTGTTTTACCAGAAGCTTTAAAAATACTCCTCCTTTCATTCTTCTCCTTGCTCTTTCACGTTCTTTCGCATTTTTCTTCTATAGCAGCTTTTGCTGTTTCTTGGTGTTTTCTGCTCCTCCTGGTCCCCAGAACCCAGAAGATCAAGGTTCCCTTGCCTCTAGCCTGGAAGACACAGAGGTTCTCTGAGCCTTCAGTTGTGCCTGTCGCCATTCACTGCCCTGCTGCCAGAGGGTGCATCCTAGAAACACAAATGCCATCTCATTCTCTAGCTCCAGCTCCCATGTCCACGCTGGTGAGCAAGAAGGAGAAAAGCTTCTATGATGAAGACATTCCAGAAGCAGGCTCCTTTCTCCTAGCCACTGTGATTTTATGATACTCCCTTACAGTTGCAGCCTCTCTGGGTTTGCTTTTGAACTTCCACCCTCTCTGAACACTGTCTGTATTCATCCCCAAGGCTAAAGGACTTACAAGTGAAGAAAAGGGCCTTATCACCTCTTTTAGGAGGCGTTGCCTCAGCTCCTTGTCCTAAAGATTAGCCACTCCTTCCTTGTTGGCCCACCCACTCTATTGAAAGATGGATTTTTCCTTACACATTTTCTTGAAGGGCAGCACCTGTACAGAGAAGTGCATATATTACAAGTGTATTGCTCAATGGATTTTCAAAACTGAAGGGACCTGTTGCACTTGTGTGTAAGCAGCACCCAGAATAAGGAACAGAACCTTCCTGGTTTCCAAGAAGTCTCTCCGTCCAGTCACTAAACCCCTTCTCCCAGAGGGTGACTGTTGTCCTGACCTCTAACTGCAAAGACTAGTTTGGCCTGGAATCAGACAGTTTGTGCCGTTTGATGTCTGGCTTCTCCTGCTCAATATCATCTTTGTGAGGTTCCTCTGTACTGCTATGTGTGATTATATTGTTTATTCTCACTGCTGTATCATATCCCACTGAGTGACAACACCAGTTTCCCCGTTCTGCTGTTGATGAACATTTGAGTAGTGTTTAGTTTGGGTTTATTACTAAAAGTAGTGCTACTGAATCTGCCTTTTGGTGAACATGGGCACACAATTCTGGTTGCATATATACATAGTAACCTACAAAGACTTCTTGAAACAACTACAACAATTTATTGCACATCACTATAATTTTAATGCCTGTTTCTCCTATACTTGGAGCATCTTTAACAATGGGCTGCCATCACCATTTAGCTTATAGTACCTGTTCGGTAAATACTGTTCAGAGGAATGAATATTAACAAATTGTTAGAAAAAGGCATTCCTCCTATGGCCTTCATATTGTGTCATCCTTCTATTCTTAGTTAGCTTATCCTAGATTCTGGTTATTTACCATTTATATTTTTCTATCAGTTTGTTACATTTCTATCATAAATTTACACAAGTCCTTTGCGGAAGAACCTCACACACACACACACACACACACACCCACACACACACGGTTTCCCTCTTCCCATGTAAGCTCACAGAAAGGAGTGGGATTAAGTAATTTGAATATGTGATAATTTTCCCACTCTTTTTGAGGAGAGTCTTAGCAATATTACCACGTCCCTGTTCCTGGGACAGGAAGCAACCTGAGTCATCTAGGTCACCTCCCCAAAATTTTATCATTTCAGTTGTTGAAAGACAGCATGCAAGTAGAAAGGAAGTTACTTTATCTTTCAGTAACATTTGGGGGCATACCTATAGGAGATTTACTCTTCCAGAACTTAATCATTCCAGTTTTGCTTTTCACACTTTTGGTGGCTTTTTGTATGGTATGAATGTGTGTTTTGTTTCGTTTTGACTCCATCTCCCAGAACGGTCCCTCTCTGTAAGTTAAATGGTAATGAATTCTTACAAAGATCTGACTTTCAACTGCAAAGTGATCAAAAGAACTATTTAAAATTGTTTTACTGCTCCTGCTAGTTTATCACCACTGTTATTGCCGGAAACATTATTTTGCCATATATATTTAGTTCACTCTTTTACTCCCAACAATGTGATTTAAGTTATTCCTCGTGGTGTTTAGAAAATGGTTCTCAAGGTTGAGAAAAATGAATAGGTATCTACCTTTGGGGGTTGACAGAGGCACATCCACCCAACTAGGCAAAATAGAAATGTGTTTAGTGTTATTAGAATGGTTTGGTGCTATGTCCAAATGCAAGATCCACTCATGTATTAGTTATTTATGGCTGCATAACAAATAACCCCACAATTTAGTGGCTTAAAACAACAAACATTTATTATGTCAGAGTTGCTATGGGTCAGGAATTCAGGAGCCACTTAGCTGAATGGTTGTGGCTCAGGGACTCTGGTGAGGCTGCAGTCAAGATGTTGGCTGGGGCCGCAGTCATCTGAAGGCTCCACTGGGGCTGCAGGATCTGCTTCCAAGATGGCTTACTTACATGGCTGTTGGCAGGAGGCCTTAGTTCTTTGATACATGGTTCATTCCATAGGGCTGCTTGAATGTTCCTATGACATGGCAGCTGGCTTTCCCCAGATAGCGATGAGAAAGCCACAATGCCTTTTATATCCTAATCATGGATGTCAAGGACAGTCACTTTCGTCACATTCTGTTCATTAGAAGTGAGTCACTAAGCACAGCCCACAAATAAGGGAAGAAAAATCAGGCGCCACCTTTGCAAAGGTGGAGAATCAAAAAAATTGTCGATATATTTAAAAACTACCACAGGCATTATATACGTTAATTGAACAGAATCAAGTGTTGGGGCAATGTAGGTGGTAGTTACATAATTCTCTCTTGTCCACTCAAATGACAGAGTAGAGAGAGATAGGAGATTAGAAAAGAATCAGGGTAGGTTTTACCTTGAATTTGGAACCTGGGGTTGAGAAAAAATATTCACTGGGAGGGTGTTGCCTTGGAGCCTCAGTTGTCCTGTAACAACTGTAAATAGGATTAAAAGGAGCTCTGTGTGGGTCTCTCTGGGTGTAAGCAAATTCTCCCTGAAGATTTATAGGACCCATATTTTACATCCTGTCCTCCAGTTTCTAGCTGGCCACAAATATGATCTATATAGAATGGTGCATCGTTGACCAATGTTATAGGCTAATTCTCAAAAGAAGACAAAATCATGATTCTTGTACAAATATAAAATGAATGCATGACAAATGTTTTATTTAACTTACTAATTAAGTGAGGGAATGGGTGAGCTATTATAACCAGTTTAAAGGAGAATCCCAAGAACAGACATATTTATAGGTCAGGAATATTGAAATGGATTTACAAATGGAAGCAAAACTGGCTTTTGGGGAGGTGGTGGGGGTGGTCCCTTACCCAGATAGAAATTATTTGCTTCTCTATAGGCAAGAAGTATTCACAGTGCCATTAGATATCTGCACCTTATAGAGTACAGACAATGGGTCATGCTGCTGTAGGTTCAAACAATCTATCCCTCCCCACTCAGGATCTGCTTGTTCCAAAGCCTTAAATTTTTCCTTACATTGAGTAACCTCAATTCCCTTGAGATGGCAAAACGCATTCCTCAGAGGGTGTCCTTTTAACCTTGGGAAGGTTGAGAATTGAGTATGGAGAAGATGAAATAAATCAAATATACTGTGGTGATATTTTTTGTTAAGTTCAGGGATAATCTATGAATGTAATTTAATATGTAGTGTTTATGAAAACTTGCTGGTAGTAAAGAATCAGACAGCTTAGCCTTATGATTCCAACTTGAAATTGTATAACAGACTCGAGACTTGCAATTTTAAAGTAAAAGAAATTAAAATTTGATTTGGAAATCAGAGTTGTAATGTTGAAGACAATGGGATAGCCACAAATTTAATTTATTTGATTTACAAATGTTTAAGTCCATTCAGGCATTTAAATTCTTAAAAAGAGAATAAAACAAATTCAATATACATATTGCAGTCTAAAATGTTTACAAAAGTTTAGCTATATTTATAAATGGGCAAGGCAGTTTAAGAACATTTAGTCTGTTCAACTTGTTTCGATTGAGCCTCAATCAAAGCCCCCTCTTAAAATGATTGCTCTAATTTTATATAAAAATACCAAGGTTAACAAACGGAAGTTAAAGACTTGAGAAAGTTGAGATTTTATCATCTGGAACTTTAACAAATTTAATAGTAATGTAAAACCCCAATGTAATTGATCTTTTCTATACACACCCACACAGTGGGATATCAAATAATTCCCACTGATGGTTGGGGGGAAAGAGATTTGGAAAGAGGTAAAGGTGGGGTGGGATATAAGACAAAAAATGAAGCCACACATTCTGTTTTCTTTTTTAAATGGATGTGCGGCAGTTTTAAAACATAGCCCCAAGATTCTTTGACATACCTCCCATTGAGAGATAAGAGGGAAGGGTCAGTGTCTTAAGAGGGAAGGGTCAGTGTCTTCTCCCTTTAAATTGTGGCTCTGTGACTGCTTGACCAATACAATATGGTGCAACTGACATTGTTAGTTGCCATGCTCAGGCCTTAAGTAAATGGCAGCTTCCTTTTCCTCTCTCTTTTGGGTGATCACACTTGGCACTCAGCCACCATGCTGTGAGGAGGCCCAAGCAATGCTGTGGAGAGTCCCACACAGAGAAAAACCAGGGTCAGCACCAACTTGCCAACCATGTGTTTGAGCCCTCTTGAAAACGGATCCTGGAGTTCCAGATGAGCTGCCCCAGCTGACACAGTGTGGACCGTGGGTGACTTATCTCTGCGAAGCCCTGCCCTGATTGCAGATTCCTGAGCAAAATAAACAATTATTGTTGACTTATCTCTGCGAAGCCCTGCCCTGATTGCAGATTCTTGAGCAAAATAAACAATTATTGTTGTTTATACCACTAAGCTTTGAGAAGGTTTTTACACAGTAGTAGAAAACCAAAGTAAGATGTAACTATACATAGTAAAGCATGCAAACCTTAAGTATACAGCCTGATGAATTTTTACATTTTGTATATAACCATGTAGCCATTACTCAGATTAGATATAGAGTATTTGCATCTCTCCAGAAGCTTCCCTAGTTGAACAGCTTCTTGAGATACACCTGAACTATTAGCTCACAGTTCTGGGCAGCTCAGCATTTCTTTTTTTCTCAGAGACATTTCCAAACTTAACTGGATTAGAAACATTCTTTCCAGCATCCACTGACGAAATAAAAACAGGCTGTGATGCGTGGGCCAGAAATAAGCAAAGGCTCAAATGGAAGACAACCAGATTTCAGCCTGTAACCTCCAGGAAGTAGGTCGGCAGGAAAACGAGCTGATCTGCTCTTAAACCTCCCATCAGCAGAGTCACCTCGTAAAATGCAAGTGCATAGGGTGTTGTCTTAATACCTGTGGTCAGGCCTCTGAGGCCTGATTTGGTACAGTAACTACTAACTGCCCAAAGCAACTGAGGCCAAAAGGGCTTTGGGGAATCTTTAAGCTGGGCGGGGTAGATTCCCCTGGCCCCAAATCTGCTTCACCAACTGCTTTATTTCAAACTGTGGGCTGATTTCCATTTATCACACTTGGCCCTAATTACCCTGGAGCAGCCTTTCTTCCCCGGGCCTGGAGCAGGAATTTTAAGGGGCTCCTGACAAAGCAAGTCCCTGAGACCAAACAATAGTAGAGGTTCCAGGAAAACACTGGAAATGTCCATCCCCACTACTCTCCTTCCTGGAGACCCAGGTTCCAGGCTGGCTTGGGATCTCCCCAGGTAGGGACCCGAGTTCCTTCACTAAATAGATTTTCCTTTTGTTGTCACATTAATTTGCAACTCATTAATAGTGACAGAAGTGAGGTACTGCACCGAGGTCATTTGCATATTCATGAGTGACTTATTATTAAACAAATAAGATTTTCCTATCTTCGCGAGCACCCAAAGTAAGGCTGAACAGTACATTACACCGGCCCCGATGCTTTATTCTCTCTTTAATATGTTAATAGATGCAGTTGATTTCTTTAAGTAAATATGCATCTATAAAACAACACGTACTTTATAAAAAAGAAATCATTTAAATAATAATCCATTAGCAAAGTTGGCAACAATTTAAGAGGAACAACCCATTAATACCAACGCGTGAGAATCAATTTGCGAATTTTAACTCGGTTGGGTGGTGGGTCGCGGACGACCGAGGACTTGGGAGAGTGTGTGCCCACTTAAAAATGTATTTTAATGAGTTTTTGGAGACAAGCACTGGAAGCCTTTGCATCTTTCGGAGGCCGGCTCCCAGTAGGTTGCTTCCTGCCCCGGACCACCGTTTTTCTGGCATCCGCAGGAGAGTGGAATTGTGAACTGAAAGCAGGCCCAAGAACCTGGTCTACCCGACAGCTTTCACTGTGCCCAGAGGCCCCTATCAGCACCGGGTTAATGTGGTGGGGGCGGGGCGGAGCCTGATTTCCCCGTGAGGCTCCCACACGGGGCTAGGACTGGTAGCCTCCACTCCGATCCACCCCTCTCTGGCACGGCTTTCGTCACAGCCGGTTCTGTCCTGCTGGGGTCAGGGCGGGCTCTCCCCGCGGCGGTGCGGAGCGCAGGGCCAGCCGCGCACCCTTATCTTGGCCGAGTCAGACACTCGCCGCGCGGAATCTGTTGACATTTACTATTGTTTGCAGGAGTCCAGAGCACGGGGCGGGCACACCAGGCGAGGAGAGGGAGGGCGGCGAGTGAGGGGCCTGTGGTCGGCCCTAGTGTTTGTTTGTGTGAGCTCTAGAAGGGGGTTGGTACGTCGTCTCCACGGAAAATAAAAGTGCCCCGCAGGCCCGGAAGCTTCCAAACCGACTCACTGGCCTAGGCCGGGGATTGAGATGGTGGAGGTGCGGAGCGCAGTAAAGATAGGGCGGCCGGCGTTTGGGTCTGCGGGAGTAGGGGTCGGCTCTAGCCTCCCGGCCCTCGGTGACCCGTAGGACACAAGTGCATTTGTGTCGAGCCGTGGCGGGGATTAAAGTGCCATACGGTCCAAGCGAGGGGGGCGAGGCGGGTGGAAAACAACTCCCCGCGCGCACAAAGCGCGCATTGTTCAGCCACCTCCATTATGCCGCGCTGCAGCCAAGAGCCCGTTTCGCAACTGCCCGCCCGGCGCGCGCGCACACACAGACACACACACAGAGGAATTCACCCGGGCTGAGGCCGGGGGTGGGTGCGCTCCGCTGGGACTGGGAGAGGCCGCCCGGGCAGAGGTGGGCGGTGAGGGGGGTTCGCAGGCGTCTTTAAGCAAGGCTGCTTGTCTATTCAAGGCTAGGCTTTTTCATGTCTTCTCTTCCTAATCTCCTCCCCGGCTCTTTTCCTTTTCTCCGGTTTCTCAGGCCTGCCCGAAGCACACCCTGGAGTCTGGAGCTCCCCGGGAGAGGCTGTGATGGCGGGAGTGGGGGTTGGGGCGGGAGCGCTCCCAGCCGCTGTCGCCTGCGGTTCGCAGCCCCAGGCGCGCACCTCCTGCCTGCTCTGCTGAGGACACGTGCTCAGGAGGAACATGGGAAGCATTTCGCCTTCCAAGGAGAGGCTCCCAGAGCGTCCCCATCCTGGGTTCTCTAGGACTTCCCTGGTCTGGGAGCAGGGGGCGCGGAATCCCGCGCTGCACTGTCGGCCCTCCTGCCAGTGCGTACTAAGTGGGATAGCTCGGCCGCCTCAATCTCACCACACTGGTACCCCGGCCCGGTCCTCCACTCTCTGATTTTCATGGCACTGGATAGGAATTTAAGGCTTGCCAATCACTTAGGACCCTACTTTGTTCTTCCCGGGATTGGAGCAGGGGCGGGGTGGAGGGGGAGGGAAAGATCCAGGCGGCCTCTTGCCTCCCGCCGCGCCCTCCCTGGTGGGCAGGTGGGGAGCGTAGGAGCCGGAGCACGGCGAGCCAGCGCGGTCTGGTTTCCTTTACGTTTACAAGCTATAAATAAACTTCCCCTTGGGCGGATGCGTGCTGCGTCCAAGGGCGGCTTCCCGCCGAATGAGGCGGGTGGTTTACGATCAGGGCCGGAGCTGGTCCTAGGGAGGCCTGAGCCTAGGGTGGGGCGCTGGCTCCAGGGGAGCTCAGAGGTCGGCGAGGAGTGGCTGAGTGACCCTTCATTCCCTGCGGGGTTGGGGCGCCTCTGCGGTGAGGCCCGAGGGTGGGGCTGGGTGATTTATGAGCCTTCGCCCTACCCCGCCCCTCCCGTTTCACTTGTTTTCCTTGCCTCCTCCAGCTCAAACCGGGTTCCCAAGGCCTCGCCCCCGTCCCTGCCAAGCGACGATTTGGCAATTTCAAGCTACTGGAGCGACAACAGCGGCCCAGGTGGGGCGTGTGTCTGCAGGGTGTGGGTAAAGCCCTCCGTGCTTTCACCTCTGTGCCCCCACCCCGACAGCGACCAGACTAGGCGGCCGGGAACAGCCTTGGCTGGAGAAGCGGGGAGGAGGGGCTGGCCGCGAGACTCCAGAAACCATGGGCCTTCGGGGTGGATCACTGACCTTCAAGTTCACCAGACGTAGGGGAACCACCAGCCCACACCAGAACAGAGGCCACCGCTCCAGTGAGAACCCTGTTGGGGTGCACAGCTCTTCAAGGAAGTCCAGAGAACTCGATAGAAGATGTAACCCAGAGGCCACCACAAGTCCCAACACTGCCCTCCATCAAAGGGACGCCGTTTCACTAGGTCTTGGCGCCCGCACAGCGAGCGCTGGGGCCGATCCTCCTTGAGTCTCCAGCACATATGTGTGTGTAGGGGGGGGCGAGGGGAAGGCTACTGGGGTGACTGTGGCAGCAGCTACGTTCGTTTCCGTTGAGACTAGGGAGGCCATGGAGGAGAGGCGGCCAGCCGAGTGGGCGAGAGCCTGGCTTGGGATCCGGGAGAAGGCGTCTTTCCTCCCGGAGGCTCCATAGCTAGCCCCTGCAGCGTTCCCTTCCCTCCCACCCCGGTGCTACTCAGGCCGCAGCGCCACAGTGCCCCAGTCTCGCTCCTTTGCCCGGTGTTTGTTTAACCCTCAACCCCTACGAGGCAGCCTGGGTTAGAGGGATTCCTGGCCACGCTAATCCTGGGGCTGGACCCCTCTCTCCGGCCTCCCGGAGTGCCCCTACCCCTTGGAACCTGGAGGCCGAAGGTCCGAATTGGCGGGCGCCTCCACCTCCTAAATAGGCCTGAGGGCCGTCAGGGGTCGACAGAAAGGGACCCTTGGCAAGATCTCCATTGTTCCCTGGGAGCTGGGAAGCTGACTCACGCTCTGAGCGCCGAGCGCTGCCGAGTGTTTTCTCGGCAGCCTTTACCCGAGTGCTTTATTTAGACAGGCTTTATTTACAGTACACATGTTTTCGGCTCGTTATTCTGGAGGCGGGAATGGAAACTGGGCAGAGCAGGAGTTCTCCCTGTAAGCCTCACGTTTGGAAGGGGCTGAAGCTCAGCGCAGTCGAAGGATCCCACTCCCGCTTGCTATGTTCCCTTGTAAAATGATGTGGAAGAAAACAGTAAATGGGTGGGTGTGGAGGGCCCTGGGGGCAATACACAGGGGTCATCCACTCTCACAGTGTGTGCTCTTCAAAATGCATGGCACCCCAAGAAAGGTGAGACTTCTGCATGCCCATTTTACAGACTTCAGGGAGAGTCAGAGATTCAGGTCATACAGACAATACCAGCTTAGTAAGAAAAGCAGTCCTTAGAACTCCATATCCTGGGTTTCTTTTCTTAAAATATATTTATTGATTTAAGATTTTATTTATCTTTAGAGGGTAAGGGAAGGAGGGGGAGAAAAATATGAATGTATGGCTGCTTCTTGTGCACCCCCTGCTAGGAACTGGCCTGCAACCCAGTGCCCTGACCAGGAATCAAACCACAATCCTTTGATTCACAGGCCTGCACTCAATCCACTGAGCTACAGCCAGGGCCATATCCTGGGTTTCTTCCTTACCAGTTTGTAGCTCCCAAGGTGACCTAGGTTCTGGTCTCTCTGGTTTTAGTGAAGGGCCTTGTCCTGACTCCTGAATGTAGGGTACAGGCTGGCCAGGCAGCTGGAAGGCCTCTGGTGGCCAGCCTGCAGTCAAGCCTTCTTTTTGGCAGCAGCTCAGTAAGTGGGGTGGTCCGGTTAGGGACTGCAGGAAATTGTCTGAGCTAGATTAAATATTTTACAAAACCTTCGGGGGGCCTACGGTTGACTTGAAGCTGGCAATGTTAAACCAAACACAAGTTAACGAGTTCTCTCTCCTGACTTTTTAGGTACAGTTCAGAGAAAACTCAAGGTAGTACTCACTCTTTAGAGGAAGCAAGTTTAATGGCCTTTCCTCTCATTTTTCTCTACCTCGAGAAATTGCAGTCGTCCCCACTTCTGCTTGCAGAGCTCAGTAGCCTCTTTGGGGTCGGGGTGCCAGAAAAGCCTCTTCAGGATCCTTCTGGGTGGCAGCTGACTTGTCCTCTGGTGGCCACTGAATTCTAAGTGCTTGGCCCATTTGCTTGCTTCTGACTCCTGTTTGAAGTGCAGTCTCACAGAGGTACTTCAGTCCTAGGAACTGCTTGGGACATGGCAGACACCAGGGCCCTTTCCGGCCTTTCCCTAGGGCAGCCCTTGGAGGGGCGGGGGTGGGGGGTGGGGTGGGGGCAGTTTCCTCTGCAGGAGTCAAGGCCTGACAATCATTGCCTGGCTTTTTCTCCTTCCCTTGAGTCTCTGGCTGCAAATTCTGAACTGCTTTCTGGGGTTTGTCTGTGGTGTTTCCCTTCCTAAGTCCTCCACCTTTCAGTCCCTGCCCTCTGGCCTGGGGGTGACTTCTCCCTTTTCCGGATGCCCACCCCATCCCCATATCCCAGCTGCAGTCAGTGTAGGAACTCAGTGGGGCAGAAAAGAACTGTGGCCATTTGAGAGAGGGAGCTGGCTTGACCTTTGCAGGAAGGGAAGAGAAGGCCAATTCACAGCTCACAGAGCTGCAGGGAGACCCAGGGCTGCACAGGGAGCTGCAGGCATTGCCACAGCCCTAGCAGCACTGTAAGAGGAAACCAGCTCCAGGAGGCAGAAAGCTTCTGTGTGGTGTGTGTATGTGCCTGGGTGAGATGCACAAGTGCTTCAGCATGAGGAACTGCCTGTGCCCACTGTGGTTGCTGCCAGTGTAGTGCAGTCTGGGGTGGGAGGCTCACAGAGGCTGGGGGCTAAGGTTGGGGCTGTTGTAAAGGATGGGGCCTCCTGAGAAGACAATTGTTAAAAGACGCTGCTTTTAAGAGACCCAGGCACCTGGAGACTGGCTCATCAGATGGGGTTGGCAGGAGAAGGGAGGACCTAAGCAGTTTAGGAAAGTATAGCTTAGGAAGGGAGCAAGGGTAGAATTGCTCAAGGGTGGGGAGCTTAGAGCCTGGGTGGAGTCTTAAACGTTAATAGTTGGGGTGGCATCTTTGAGACAGCATCTTCCCAGGGAAAAGAGCAGGCCCTTTACTACTGTTAAGTCCTCAAAGATCTCAGGCACGATGATCTCAGAGCCAGCAGTTCAGGCCCACCTAGGGATGAATGTTTCCTGATGGGCATGTGGAAAGTGCAGCCCATGCTGGTCACTTACTAGGCTCTGGGGGAGGGGTGGGTAGTAATGGGGTGTGCCGCTGCCATTTGGGGGTAAGGTAGGGAAGGTGCTGCCTAGGCTTCGCTGCTGGAAACCATTGTTAGAGTCTGCACCCAGCGCTTCTCCAGCCGGGCTAATTCTCCACGTGTCCAATTTTCATGTCTGAAAAAAAGCAGCAGCAGCAGCAGCAGCAGCAGCACAGAAACAAAACCATATGACACGACTGGGCTGCAAACCTGGAAGAATCCAGGGGGTGGGGGAGGGGGGCAGCTGGGAAGGGAGAGGGGAAATTATGTGTGTGGGGGTGCGGCAGCGCACCACTCAAAGTTTCGGCTATTTCCTACCCGATCTCACCTCCTGGTGTGCTCATCTGATGCTGTTCCAACTCCCTCAAACGATTCCGCAGCCCCAGCACCCGCGGGAGGGTGGAATTACAGTTGGGAGGCGAGGTGCTGCAGCGACAGGCGAGGCGTAGAAGCACAGGCCCGCAGCAGCGAGACACCCAGCCGGCTCCCACCAGTGGTCGGTGGCCTGCGGCTCTACCCCCTTCCCGGTCCGAAGCGGGAAGATCGGTCGCCGCACACCCTCTGCTGGTTGCCGCCATGGGGAGGGGAAAGGGGGAGAAGGGAGACAAGACTTCTCCAGCCTTCCTCTCTGGGGCATAATGGCCCCCCTTCCTGAGAGCCATTTCTTTAAAAATAGCCTGAGGAACAAACATTGAGCTACAGGTTCTGCCTTTTCCCACCCGCTGTGCCCTTTCTGCGTTCTGTAAACCTGCGAGGGAGCTTTAGGTCGGACCTCTCCAACTAGTGTTTCCCCCCCCTCCGCAATCCCGCCCTCCCCACCCCGCCCCCCCTTCTGTCTGTGCTCGAGCGGGTGGCAGTCACTTCTGCGTCCCTGGAGGTCGACGGCCTGGAGCTTTGTTCTCCTGGGGCTTCCTCCTCCCCCCTCTAAGTCATCCTTGTCCCCACATTTTATCTGCCCCCCTTCCCTTCCGCACATACAAACAACCCCGGTTCATAATCTCATTAGCATAGGCCTGGGTCTGGGTGACCGCCAGGCTCCCCGCACGCCCCAGGCGCCGTGCTCAGCTTCGCAGCTAGCCGGAGGTTCTAGCAGGGTTGAACCTTGGTTGTGGGTCGGGGAGGCCGTTGGGGACAGCGTTGGCTTTGAGCAAGATTACGACTGGCTGAGAAGAGGAGGCCGCCCGGGGCAGCCGGAGTCGCGGGAGGAAGGCCCCTCCCAGCGCCCAGTTGCCGTGGTCCCCGGAGCAGATGGCAACTTTGTCTCCTGGTGTGCGCGCAGCGACTTTCAACACATTCAAAAGACTGCGCTCAGCCTGTCGGGGAAGCCTCGCTGACATTCAGAACCGATTAAAGACCCGAGACGGTGCCAGGCGCAGTGGAGAGTTATGAATTAATCATGGGGGTTACCGATATCTGAAGCTCCCCAGGGCAGCCCCTTTATTATTAAGCAGCCCCCACTGCCCACTCCTGACCCCCTCCCGCCACAAAGGTGTAGGCTCCGCGTCTTTCGCACTGCCCCAATTAACAGCCACCGGGTAATGTGAAAAGTGCTTGCCCTGCCACCCTCAGTGCGGGATCAGGCCGCGCCGCTGGGCCTGCCAGACTTGCGTCGGGCGGAAGGCTGAGCCTCTGGAACAGGCCCTGGGTGAGCACTGCGCTCCGGCTCGAGGGTGGGGTGGAGTGAAGCGCGTTCTCAGGACCCTGCCCCAGGCTGCCCCTTCACCTCCGCATCAGAGGAGCCCCTGGTTCACGAGCAACGCAGGGGGACACCCACTGCCCAGCACATGTCTTGGGGCCCGGAAGAGCAGCGGCGTGGCTTTGGCTATGTTCCAGGCATGGAAAAGTGAGGTTTGTGTACGCCGTGAAACCTCGCGGGTCCTAGGAGGCCCAGTGGCTGGAACCTTCATGCCACGAACAACCCAGAGCCTCCCTAAATAACCCGTACCCCTGGGAGCCCAAGCGCACATCTCGACCTCCGAACCTCCTGTCGGCATATTGTTAAATCTCACACACCCTTCTAATCTTCCCTATTTATTTCCTGGGCCTGCCTGGCCACAGATTTCTGCAAGACAGAGCAGTCTTCGGGTTCCTCCTGCTTCCAGAGGGGCCATAAAAAACAGATGGTCTCATTAGGAACAATTTATGCATATATATTTCGAAGAGTTCAGCAGAGCCGGGGTAGGTTTGCAGCCCCTGCGTCAGGCAGGAGCAAAATATCACCACTTGCAAATGTTTCCAGTTTGCAAAATAATGGCCTATCCAAAGTAGCTAAGCAACGAATTACTCAAACACTAGAAGGTTAGATGCCAATATTATCACATTCCTCGTGTTCCTTAAACTGTCCTCCTCCGCGGTCATTGGATTTCCGAGGAAGGCTCGCGGGCCTCGCACCCCTACGCCTGCGGCTTCCTTTCAACGACTATTTCCAATCTCCAAGTCAAATCACTTATTAATTATAGAGGCAACTCGAGCAAACCCAATTACCCGTAGGCAGCCCTTCCCAGATGGGAAGTCTGTCTCGCCGCTCCCATGGTGGCCCAATTTCTAGGGAGCTTTTTTTCCCCCTTTTTGTCAGTGGTCCGCAAGCGACCCTGAATGTTTCCTCTCCTGATTCCTTTTCGTAGAGAAAACTCCTTTTTTTTTTTTTACCCAGTTCCCATTCCTTCCTCCAAGGAGACATCCCCGCCGCTTAGGAGGCGCTGCCTTCAGGCTAAATTTACCACCGCGCCAGGTTTCAGCCTTAGGCATTGCAGACCTGGAGCAGGAATGGCGGATGCCGGAGACAGAGTCCTATTCATTTGCAAAAGCCGAAGGCTGAGTGATTCCCTAGCTAGGGACACCTCGACTCTTCTGTCCTCCCTTTAGGCCTAACTGATGGCTTGGGCTCACCTCAATTTGAGATGTGGCCCTGACCTTCCCGGAAGCTGCTCCGAAAAAGATGACCTCACTTTCAACGTCGTTACAGTTCTGGCCGTATGGTTATAGTGATGCTAACCGTCAGGACTTGGTGCCAAGCAGTTTACATGCTTTTATATGGGCTCCATTTCTCCCATTTTGCAGATAAGAAAACTGAGGTTAAGATATTTGGCTCAAATCATGCAGTTAGTTGGAAATAAAGCCCTTAACCCCAAACCTGAATTTTCATCCACAGCTTCAAAGACAACTTCCGGGGCAGGATAAACTGTTGGGGGCTGGAGGGGAGCAGTTTGTGCACAGCAGAGGTCTCCTGGTAGCGCAAAGGCCTCGGAGGTTTCAAGCAAGTGATCTAGGCGTCGAGTTGGGAATTGGAAAGCACACAGGCGGGACGCGGGAGAGACCTTGGAAACAGAGGAAGTCCCAGAATTTGTGGTGCTGGGGTGATTGCATTGGCTAGAGGCAGTGTTGAGGGGCAGTGCGCAGCTATGGGGGTCTTGCGGAGCGTGGAGAAGGTTCCTGTTTTTAAACCTTCGGGACCATGACAGGGCTGTGGCGCTCGTGGGGCGCGTTGAAGGGGGCGGAGGGCTTGCCTAGGTGACCTGGGGTGAAGGGGATACGCGCAGCGTGTGAGAACCCCCGGGAGGTCCCCAGAGGCAGTTGGCCTCGGCCGCGATTCACGGGCGCGCTCGCTAAGATGGAGCCAGCAGTTAAGCGGAGGAGAGGTGCGGGGGAGGAGAAAGGAGCGGGGAGAGCGATGCGCGGGCGAGTTGGTAACCGTCTGCAGCGAAGAGCAGCGAAGAGTGTAATTGCCCCGGTGACCGCGGGCGGCGAGGGCGGGGCGTGAGTTCGGCCTCCTCCCTCCTACTCTGCTGCCTGCGTGGAGCTGGTTTTGGCTGGGAAGGTGTGGAGCACCTCGAGGGCCTGGCCTGCTAGTGCAGGGTGAGGCCAGTCCAAGCCCTCGCCACCTGGGGCCTTCCCGCTGTGTGCTGACCACTTCCTTTGGCTCCCAGGGCCTTTCAGACACCAGCCTCCCCTCTTCCTCTGGGTGCGCCCTGGCCGTGGCCTGGGGCAGTCAGCTGCGCCCGAGTGACGTCCTTTCATGGCAAGCAGCCAGCCTCGGGTGGCGGGTGGCTCATGAGTCCCTGCACTCCGCCCTCGGCCCGGGCGGGTCCTGATGCCCGTGAGCTTCGGGTTGTCCCGGGCCACCCTAGCTCGGCAAGGGTCCCCGGGTCAAAAGGGAGATGAGACCTTGGGCGGTCCCTGAGTTCCCCCCTCCCCCCATTGCGCCGTAGGCTGGAGTGCTTCGTTCTTTGGTGGGTTCCTGGCCCCACGCCGAGCAGAGGAGGCCGGTCTGAGGTGGGAAGTGGGGCCCGGGCCGACCAGGGATTCCGGAGTTTGTAACCCGTGTAGTTTCTGGCTTTCACGGCTCGTTTGAAATCCTCCCACAGGAAGATGTCTGCCAAGGAGGCCTGAGTGTCTCGGAGCCCCGCGCGGCCACCGCGTGTGTGAGTGTGCGGGGGTGTGTGCGTAAGCGCGCGACCCAGGAGAGGAAGGAGGGAGCTGGGCCAGCACTTCCTCCGCAGCGGTGCTGCGAGCGTGGCGTGCTGCACAGGGCCTCGCTCCTCGGGCTCACCCGCGCCCCAGTCTCGGCCCCGCGGGCGCCCTGGTGCCACTCTCGCGCCTTCCTCTCTGCCCTCGAGGCAGGAACTGTTAACCCAGGCAGGTGACGGCGCCCCGGCGCCCGGCGTGCGTTGGTCTTTATACCTCGTGAGTTCAACACTAATGAGTTATGGGTTGGCCCACGAAAACATAATGTGTAAATTAGGAATTTAATGATGTGTAAGATTAAAAGCTGCGCAGGGTTGCATTTATTTAAGGCTGCCATCTTGTGTTCGCAGAGAAATTACTCGAACGACATTGACCCCCCCTTGCCCGGAGGACTGGAAATGGCGAGAGGGAGGGGCGGGCGGGGCGGGGGGGGGGGGCGTCCNGGGGGGGGGGGGGGGGGGGGGGGGGGGGGGGGGGGGGGGGGGGGGCGTCCTGGGGCCTCTGGGCCGTGGGACTTGAGGCCTGATGCAGTCTGTGGCGGCTAAGGGCCAACTCTGTGTGGGTGCATTTACAGGAAGCCTGCAGAGGGATTGATTAAGCCCCCTCCCCCTTTCCGGGGCCTGAATTGGCAAGCCTACAGGGCTTGCCAATTTCTGGGAAACTTACTGCTCACTCTTGTCCTGGTGTACTCCTGAGTTGTAGGGGGTTGTTTTCAGAATTCAATGGCACCCATTTTCTTTTGAAAAAGTTAATTTATAGCCCTGGCCCAGTTGTTCAGTTGGAGGGTCGTCCTATACACCAAAAGGTTGTGGGTTCGATTCCGGGTCAGAGCACATACCTAGGTTTCAGGTTCTATTTCTGGTCTGGGCCCATAGGGGAGGCAACCAATCGATGTTTCTCTTTCACATTGATTTTTTTTGCTCTCTCTCTCTCTCTAAAAATCAATCAACATATCCTCGGGGGAGGCTTTTTATAAAAATAATTTATGTTACCCATTTCTCTTCATTTGCCTTCATTTGCTTCAGGTGTTGACTCTGTCCTTATTGACATAAGGCCCATCCTGTGAAGCAGTCAGGATCTCTTAGACCCAAGCAGGCCAGGACTCTGCATCCTGAACCTTCCGGTTTACACAGATTCAGCTCACTTTTTGTGGGATTGCTTTCCCTTTTCCTTTTTGCAAATTCTAGGGGAAATTGAAAGTAGAGACTTTCAACATTTATGCTCTGACATTGGGGCTCTCTGCTCTGTGTCAGCATGCCTGGGTACAGGCCAGCAGCCACCTCTGTATTGCTGGTCCCTGCTGATGTCTATAGACCTGGGGAGATTTGTCCCCTGCAATTTCCTTTTTCCAGCAAAAGTCCTGATGATGTATGTGGTTTGAGGCTCCTTCTCAGGTGCTCCTCAGACCCAGGTGGGACATGTGATGCCGTCTTGGGAGGCTGTGCAGAACGGCTACCTGGTGAAACCTTCCATCTGGTTTTGCTGCCAGGGATACTGGCATGGGGAAGGTCTCTCATGGCCACCAGATGTGAGGCCTCTTAGACAGTCTCTGCCTAGCCCTGCAGCACCTGAGAAAGGAGCAAGGCACGGCCGGGTGTTCCTGGGACCCAATACAGAGTTTCCTGCTAACCCCTTAGGAAATGGGGGCCTTCTTCCCTAAGGGGCTGCTTTCTACCTGAAAGAATGAGACGACCTGGTGCAGCTGGAGCTGTAGTGCTTCAGGGAATGTGGGAGGAGTAAAAGCAGATGAAGAAAGGATTGGTTCATGAACTTTTTTATTCAAAGAATAAGGGCCTGTCTTGGTAAGTTATAGAGTACCGGGACCCCCAGGAAACATCAGTAGATCTCCAGTGTGTCATCTAGGCCTTGAAAGAGTTAATGGGAGAAATGTTGTTCCTGGTTTGTTTGCTCAGGTCTCACACTTTATCTAACCAGTCCCTGAAAGGGTATAACCTTAGAAGTTTCTTTCTCTCTCCCACTTGGCTGGAAGTTTCAGAAAACCCTTGCGTAAGTAATCACAATAATTCTTTCAAATTCCTTAGGGTCTGAGGCCATTTGGTGTTCCCACTTGAGTCCTGTAAAAAAAAAGATAAGGAGAGAAAAAGGCAGCCTATCATAAAGAGCATTGCAACATACCCCTCTGAAAACTTTCCTCCCTGACCTGGCTATATTGCACAGATAAACTCACTAAGTGTGTCCCCAAGTTTCTGAGAAATGGTACTGCCGGGCCTGGGTGTTGACAGGGAAGAGAAAGATCAAAGGGAAGCCAGGTGAGGGGGCCATATTTTCCCTTTGGTGAAAACATGAAGGAGACACCTGCCCTCCTTGGGAAGCTGAGAGGGAAGCATATCTCACTGTGGGGAGCATGTTAGAGTGGTAGGCCTTTGAGGTTCTGCTGATAAGACACCTGGCTATTGGAATCGGAAAGAAGGTGTGTGGTTTCTTGGAACTCCTTCAGACAACTCTTTTTTTATTGGTGTCAGTTTTGTGATTTCCCTAAGGGGTCCTTCAGCCTTGGACCTCCCCTCTGCTGCCCAAATCAGCCGCTCATGGAAAAGTGCCCTGCTACCACCTCTGTCCCTAGCTGCATTGTCTCTGATCTGGGCCCGAGGGCCGAACACATCCTAGCCCTTCATGCAGCGTCCAAGAGGAATTTGTCCCCCAAAGAAATTTTTCATTGAGCTACCACAGGAGGTTGGTCAGACCCGTTCCCATTTCTAGTGATGTTCTGCAGGGTTCGTTTAGTCCTTTATACACCAGTCCCAGAGAGGCTGCCAGAGGAAGTGAAAGAATGCTGGACTGAATTTGTGTAGGTGTTTTCTTGTTTCATTCTGTAGCTGATGTAGCCCTACATGCTTAGGCAGGCCTCCTCCCCTTTCTGCACCCTGGTGTGGGGAGAGATGGCATCAAAGGGCCCTTTCAGCTCAGACATTCTGGCAATTTCTTTAACACGGCTGGAAGAAGGTAGGGTTTTAATCTTTAAAACTGGATATAGGGAAAAGGCAATTTTTTGATTGATTGGGATGGTATTGGTGTTTAAGACTTTTTTGGCAGCTTGTCAGAACAATATGGTAGACAGTTTTGGCTTTGCCAACCCAACGTTTGCTCCCTCTTCTAGATTCAGAACCCATACTTTGTTTGGGGGAACTAGTCCTCTCTAACACTCCAGTCCGTGTGCTTAGTGGGAGGGAACTGACTTTACCTCCTGGCTGCAGGAGTGGGATGAATGGAACATTTCAACCTACCCCCGAACTGACTTGGGCCTCAGGGGTTGGTTCAGAGGTGGATATGTGACCAAAGTGGGTCCCAGAGAGACAATTTCAAAATTTGCTATTTCTAGTGGAAAAGAGAATTGTGCTTTCTACTGGGGTTACCAAAAAGATAAGCTATAAGCCTGGGTGGGCTGGCTGACTGAGAATGGAGCCAACAAAGACAGAACAGAGCCAGGTGACGGAGTCTCCATTGTTTGAGCTCCTGGATCCCACTGAATCTGAAGCTAGCCATGCTCCAGGATATACCAGCTATGTGTGCCAATAAATTCCCTTTCTTTGCTCAAATCATTTTGACCTGGGTTTTCTGTCATTTGTAGTTGAGAGAGTCTTGATTTATCAACAGAGAGGTCACTACCCCCAGACAGGTTGAGGGAAGTTAAATCTAGGAGGTATGGAACCAGGATGGGGACCCAGATCTGTCCTACCATGGTGCTTGCTTGGCCCAAGGAGCTTTGTCATCATCCTAGTTTTTTTTTCTCTTCTCTTTGCATCTTTCCAAAGGACCGACCCAGAAGTGAATCTAGTGTGCTGGGGCATCTTCATCCTGGCTGGTGCCAGGGGAGAATATTTGCTTATATTTCTGATGCAGCCTGTCCAGGATTTCAGGCTTTGCTCTCAACCCCTCTCCTAAACTGTCCTCCCAAGATTAACTTCTTTTCTTTCAGTTTTCTATTTTACTTTCTTGCCCTCATTCCAAGGACATTTTCTTGACTCCCATCCATTCCCTTAATCTGATTTTCTATATTCTACTTTAAAGACACTTCCTTGGCCGGGAAACAGTGTTTAGCAGACAGTAAGTACCTGGTAATTGTTAGTTTGTTGTTGTATGAAGTACATTGCTTCTTTCCCCTTGTCTACCAGACATTGATAGTTTGTCTCCTTTCTTTTGAGGCAGTTCTTAGCCGCAAGTCTTTCACAAGCCTTATCAATATTTGAAAAGAGGTGGCCATCTTCCCTGGCTCTGGCCTAGAGAGGTGTGTGTGGCCCTCTCCTCCCTACCCCACACAACCAGCCTTGTCACAGTGTAAAATACTAAGGGCCCTGGATGAGGAGATAAGAGACTTGGTGTCAGGCAAACACTCTAGTTAGGTTTACACCCTTTCAAACCCCTTTCACTTTCTCATTCTCTACCGTAGAGCATGACAGTGAAATTCTCTAATTGCTAGGCCTCTTTAGAACTAGCAATGGCCATTTGACTCTCAAATAGGACAAAATCTTGAATGGAGAAGACTTTTAATCTTTCTGTCTTCTTCCTGCCTAGAACATGGATGCTGTGCCTGGAGGTGCAGCAGCCATCTTGGTACACGAGGATGAAACTCACATGTAGTGAATAGCAGAGGAAGAAGATAGAAAGGGTCCAGGTCCTTGATAACTTGAGCAGTTGCACAAGCCCTGGATTCTGTATGTTCCTCTGGATTTCTGGGTATAAGAGAAAAAACAAACCCTTGCTCAAGCCACTGTTTGTCAGGATTTCTGTTACTTGTAGCATTGTTAATTGATACAGCTGGGCTCTGTTCCCAGCTGTGCTTCAGCTTACTGTGTGCTTCTGGGAAAGTGACTTCGCCTCTCTGGGCCTCCTGTTTCCTCATTCGGAGAATGAACATTGGTGAATACATGCTTTAGAAGATTTTTATAACATACTGACTTTACAAATGTAGCTTTGTATGTTTTTCTGTTGTCTCTGCCGCTATGTAGGCCTTATTATTTCAGACTGCCAGCCAATCTCCTGACTTTCAGGTCAAGAGGTGAATATACTGCTCTGATAACCAAGATCCTGTATAGCTGTCTCTAAAAGAACTGATCCGCTCAATAGAAAAGGTTCTAGAAAGAGGGTTAAAACACTAGCAGAACTAGTGTTTTAACTCTCATACATGGAACATGTATTCCATGACAAACCCAAATAACCAAATTATCGCTAAAGGAATGATTATTTAATAGAACCCTTTAGTATAATAAAAGCCTTTATTGGTATAGAGAAGAACTCATTTTGATTTGTACCAGACCTTGCCAAAAAAAGAAATTCTGGGTGGATTAGAGTTAAATATAGAAACAAAAGAAAAATATAAACAACAACAAAAAAAAACCAGAAGTAAATAGAAACATATTTATAACATCTACGTGAGGGTAAGATGGACTTCATAGAAAATGACCAGGATAAAATGCCATGTTTTGACATAAGAACAGAGATAACTTTTACACAGTGAAAGCATGGGTGCATTTTTGGGTTCTGTATTCTTTCCAACCTTGATGTGTATGTCTGCCCTTCCATCTGGACCACGCTGTCTTGATTACTATCCCTATATATAATAAGCCTCCACATCAGGTAGAATGGCAATCCTGTCTTTTGACCTTGAAAGCATCTGTGAGTTGATTGAGTTTACGGTCCCGTCTAACTGGTGTGTTCCGGGCACTGCCCCTCACACCTTCTATGAGCACACTTAAACTCATGGTTGCCTGCCTGGACAGTTGACCCCCAGCCTGCATGTCAGACCAACTGTTCCATTAAGATTGATTCCATTTTCTTCCTTTTTTTGTGAAACACTTCTTCGTTCCCACTGCTCTTCATTCCAGTCCTCAAACGGAGGATTGTTCTTTCTCTCTTGAATTCCCTGAACTCTGAACCATTCACTGGGGCTTTAAAATGTTAACCTTTTTATGTTTGTGCCTTCCCAAGTATAACTGTGTCTTCTTGATTACACATTCCATGTGCCTGACATGCAGTGTCAGGTATACAGTAGGTAGTTTGCAAATGATTCATCATTGGAGAAAAAGAATAAAGCAAACTCCATTGCTAATTCAGGATGTCATATGTGTGTGGACTCATGGGTGGCCAAAAGTACACCTGCATCCATTTGGCACTGGAATAGTTGGAAGTTGACTTGCAAGAAGGTCTCTGTCACCATATTGGTGGGAAGCCAAGTCTTCTGTAGAAATGAGTTGATAAAACCCCTCTATTGAAACATAACCCGGAGTGGATGTAATAACTATCGCTGTAACCCAGCTGCATAACAAACGACCCCAAATCCCAGTGGCTTACCACAAACACTTATTTCTCACCCATGGCTGGTTGTGGCTTCTCTGCTCCAGGCTAGAGGTTGAATTTAGGTCAGTTCCACGCATCTCTCATTCCAGGGTCCCAGGTTGAAGCAGCCACAGCTGCCTGGAGGCATGTTTTCAGGGTGATAGCAGGAGTGTGGGAGGCCAGGCAAAACCAAGCAGCGCATTTAAAACCTCTGTATCATGTTTGCTTATATTCCATGGAGCAAAGCAAGTCACATGGCTAAAGCCAATATCAGTGGGGCTGGGATGTACTCCTCCACGGAGGGCTGGAGTGAAGAGGGGGGAGCGACTATTTGCTGAGCACTGATACAGTGTACCTCAGTGCAAACAGTGCATAAGCAGAGACTGAGGGCCCAGCTACAAAGGCCTGAAGCCAGAGGAGTGGAGCTGACCTTCTTGGGGCCACCCCAGAAGATCTAGAAGGAATGATTGCTAGGTGGGGGCTAGTCTCAGTGAGGAAGAGCTGGAAACTGATATCACAGCCTGCTGTGAGTCCTTTATGGCTTGCATAGTAAACCTTCACACTGCTCTGAAAAAAAATCTAATCTCTGGCAGAAGTGGCAGATGCATCCAGGTGCAGGTAAGGAAACTGACTCTGCTGTGGATATTGCAAATCAGTTTTTCCCCTTCAGTGATTTTTCCATCTCTCATTCCACTGTTCATCCTTAGTGGGGACGAATTTTGATTCCCATTTTCTTACTATGAAATATTGGACTGTGGGAAGGCATAACCCTTTAAAAGAAATCACAATTAAGCTCTGAAGTGTGGAATCTTTTCTCTCACATGGCTACAGTTTGAGTCCTTGGCAAGCCAGAAGAGAGAGAAGCCGGGAAGCTTCTCTAGGTTAGGGGGAAGAGCTGAGGTTTTGCTGGAATGTTTCCAGATTTTCCTCATTGCTTCTCATGGGAACAGATTCTAGGGGAAGCAAGTGTGTTTCTATAGCTCAGAGTCAGTATGGTGCAAGGAAGAGACTGGCCCTTCTGGCAGCTGATGAAGACATTCCCACATCCCCTTTGCTTTTGTCCATGCCTTCGTTCCAGACTTGCTTCTGAAGTTGGCTGCTGGAGCCTGTGCTTACCAGCCGATGAGAACTGATGACATGCATTTCTCCCAATTTCTGCAGCGGGTCATGTCAAGTTGGTAGATTGGAATTGGCCATGGTGGGAGGATTTACACCACAGAAATTGGCAAGCGCTACAAGCAGGTATTTCCCTCCTGCCCATGGAGAGTCAGTTGTTAAATACCAGTTCATCTCTGCTGCTGAGGGACAAGTTCGTGCCATTGAAATCATAGAAGAGTCTTTCTTGAGGTTTCAGACGTCTGCTGTCCTTGCAAAGGCAAAATGAGAGTTTGTGAGACAGGGGTGGATGGATATAGGCGAAGCAAGGGTGTGTGTGTAGGTGTGTGAAGGAATTATACTATGCCATGTTTGTGCTGCTCCTAATAGAGAAAAGGAACCTTCAAACATTTTATTTTTAAATTCAGCAAGTTCTGCATGAGGCTGATTGGCTGCTTCTCGGATAGAGGAAGGCCTCTGACGGGCAGGATGGGAGAAAGTGGCCGAATCTGCCCTGCCCGTATCTATCCTTTTCTATTGAGCACACATTTGTCATCCATTACCTGAAAAGGTTATAAATCTACCCGGTGTTGAAAAGACCCAGAATGAATTGAATGAAATTAAATGTGTGCCACGTGAGAGGGCTCTCTGCTGGCTGACTCCTCTGCATCTCTCCTCAGATGTTTAGGGCTTTGCCAACACACAATGAGAAACATTTATGGAATGAATGAATGTATGAGTGAATGCATGAATGAGTCAGTGAGTCAGTGAAAGTGGAAGTAGTTTTGTGTGCCTCTGTTCTTTTCCCTCTGTATTTTCATTCAGCAAATGTGTTTTGAGCACCCACCTTGTGCAGGGCACTGAGCCCCCATGACTCCCTGGGCCCTGTCAAGGGCAGCCCTGCCTGGTTGTGGCTTGTGGCCTCAGCTACATGATCCATGATCCAGGATCTGAGGGCAGGGTCTGGGTTGTCTGCCTACACAAAGCCCATCATTAATTCCTGCTGGTGCTGCTGCCGCCCCCGTCAAGCCTTTGGCATGATGTTGGCAGTCTCGTAAGGAGAAACGAATAATTTTTTCTTCTGTCATGTAGCAAAATAAAAAGCTTTTGGCAAGCACGAAGCCTGGGAGGCCTTTACTGCCACACGTATAATTAGAACTTTGGGCTAAGCCCATCCCCAAGGAGCAAAACATTACATTTTAAGGCACATGCTTTTTGATTTATTTATTTAAACTTTTTTTTTTTCAAAAAAGCAGTTCCCTTCATTTCCTTGGATGACATCACTGCTGAACACAGGACATAGTTTTTCACCACTTTAAAGGGGGAACATTCTGCGTGCTGTATTTTACTTCAAACCCTTATGAACCATGACTAGAGCATTCCAGACCTGCACTTGGAGCCCGTGATGGGCATTTTTCTTCAGGTGCAAGGATCATTACAAGGAATGCATTCTTAAACCAGGCCTGCTCCCAGCACACCATTTCCACATATGGATATTAATTTATGTGATCACTTGAATACAAACGCTCAGCTGTCTCCATAAGTTATAGAAGCAATCATCCCAGGGAGCATCGGCGACACCGAGAGTCAATTCTTGTGTAATAATTTCATATTCGAGCCAGGGATGCCAAATCACCGCCCCTTTGGATAAAATGTGAGCCTGTGGAAACACTCCCCTCCCCCTTTTTATTATTGTGCATTTTATTTCTCCATAAAGTACGTTTATGCCCTGGAAAAACAAACCAACCCAGGGGGCTAGGCTGACAGTGTGATGCAAGGGGTGCCTTCTCCGTGTTGCCTGAAGCTTCTGACTCAGCCATAAGCAGGCACCACGGTGGGAGCACATGTCTGGGGACTGCTGAGAAAGCCCTCTGGGGCCAAACCTTGAGGGGCAAGGTGTCGGAAGGTCTCCAAGCCTTGGAATAGCAAGACATCATCTGGCTCTAGTTTCTGTCTTCGTGGGAAGCCTCTATTCCTTTCTTATATATACACATATATATGTACATACAAATACATATTGTATGTGTGTATATATATACATATACATTCAGACTTATTGAGATGTAATTCACATGCCACACAATTCAGAGGTTTTTAGTACATTCACAGAGAAATGTAAGCATCACCACTTTATACCATCCCCCAAAGAAACCCCATTCCCATTAGCAGTCACTCCTTATTTCCCTCCAACCACCCCCTAGGCTTAGGAAACCACTATTCTTTTAGTTTCTATAAATTTGCCTATTGTGGACATTTGATATAAATGGGACCATGTAATACGTGGCCTTCTGTGTCTAGCTTCCTTCACTTATCATAATATTTCCAAGGTTCATTCATGTAGCATGTGTCAGTGCTCATCTTTTTTATTGTCAAATAATATTCCACTATACGGATACAACACATTTGTGTATCTACTCATCTGTTGGTGGACATTTGGGTTGTATCAGCCTTTTGGCTACTGTGAATTATGCTGCTGTGAGCATTCGTGGACATATGCTTTTACTTTTCTTGCCTATATACCTAGGAATGGGGTTGCTGATTCATATGATAACTCTGTGTTTCCTCTGTGTTTAACTTAATTGAGAAGCTGCCACACTGTTTTCCACAGTGGTTGCACCGTTTCATATTCCACTAGTGGTGGGTTCCAATTCCGTTTTTGTTTTTGATTTTATAATTTGTAGTAAAATACATGTAACATAAAATTGACCATTTTAACCACTGAAAAATTTTTTATTGTTGTTCAATTACAGTTGTCCTCATTCTTCCATTTTAACCATTTTTAATTATATAATTCAGTGGCACTAAGTATACAGACAATGTTGTATAACCATCACCACTATCTATTTCCAGTCATTTTTTACCTTCCCAGGCAGAAACTCTGTCCCCATTAAACATTAACTCCTTATTTCCCTCTCCGCCCAGCCCCTGGTAACCTTTATTCCACTTTCTGTCTCAATGAATTTATCTGTTGTAGGGTTCCAATTCTTTTTACACTTTTCCCGATACATGTTTGTCTGGATTCTGCTTAAATACCTCCAGTGACAGAGTTCACTCCTTTTCAGACATCCCATTCCAGTATCAAAAACATGTATTGACAAGGCTTTTATAACTTTTGTCCCAATGAGCTCCCATTGGGCTTATTCTACTGACTTTTGGATAGAAGACATCTCCCACAGGTTGACTTCCCCATCCACAAATAAACTGTAAGAGAAAACTTCATGCCTTTTTCAAACAAAACCTAGGGCCCGTAGGATTTAGCTCTGGAGAGAGCATCTCTCAGTGGCAGAAGAAGTGAGCAGCTCTGACCTTGTGACTCCCAGAGTCCCCTTCCCTAGGAAGGCCGTCATTTGAGGTCCACTGATACCATCACACTAGTCCCCATTTTGTCCCCTCTCCATTTTACCCTTGGGTTCCCTGCATGGACACATTTGGCTCCTTTTGGCTCCACCGACACCTCTAAAAACTAAAGAGAAGTTGACACAATACACAAAACCTACTGCAGCCTCACGGAGCCTCCTCTTCCAGCACAGTCCTAAGCCACAAGGATTGGGACAGTTTGCTGGCTCCTTCCCTCTGCCCTGTCCAGTCTTTCTTTCTGAAAATCTTGTTATTCCTCATATGTTGGACCCCCTGGACTGATTCTCCAAGTCTCTTTTCTCATGTTTTCTGTCTTTTTTGTTATGCTACATGTTCTGGAAGAGTCTCTTGATTTTTTTTCTTTCAGGCCTTCAATCGATTTCTTTGACTCATATTTTTAATTTCCAAGTGCTCTTATTTTCTCTAATTGTTAGTACCACCTTCTTGCTTTATGGATGTAATAGCTTCTTACATCTCTCTAAGGGTACCATGTAAAGCATCCTCCTCCTCCCCACCCTGCTTCTTTTTAAAGTTCTCCTCTGTTTACTAAATTATCTGTTTCCTCCAGAATCAATTTTCCTGTTGTTCTTTGTCTTTCTCCTGGGTGTTGCAGGTGTTCTTTAGACGAGCAACCACAGAGCTCATCTCTTGTCATGTAGCCTGGGAATGTGGACCATAAGCACTGTGTGCATGGGTGTGGATTGGTGGTGGGTGAGCTCCACTTACGGGGAGCAGGTGGGAAGCTGGGATCTCCCAGATGATGGGTCATGGGGGGCTTTCTTCCAAGGCGCTAATATACACATAAGCTGCTCCAGTTCTCGGAAATGTGTTTCATTTCTTCAGAAATGGGTCTTCACCACTTTTGCAGTGGTTGTTGGCAAGTGCAGGTAGTAACTCCAGTGTCAGCTCTAAGAAACCAAGAAGCTTTCTCCTGGCCCTCCTACCCGCAGCCTGGTGGAGATGGTGGAGGGGGACCAGCAGGTTGACTTCAGACTCAATCCTGTTTCAAGCCTCAGGCATTTCCCACTCCCGCTCCACTCCCACCCTCAGGGACCGCTACCAGCCCTCCGCCTCCCACCCCCCCCAGCCTGGAATCTCTTTCTCCCGCCTCCCCTCCAGGGAAGATTCCAGCTGCGGCTCACTCTGCTCTGCGTCACCTGTCACCACCCTTCCTTCTGCTCTCTGTCTTCCAGAAATGTGTTGAAATCCCTCATCTGCTCACACCCGCCCCCCTCTTTCCTTATTGTGGGTTTATACCTTTTTTGTTTCTTCTCGATCATATTAAAGGGAGCTGGGGAGGAAGGGGAGATAAGTACGTGTGCTCTGCGTATGTAAAACAGATAATCTACACGCATTCTGCACAGTATCTGCTCAACAAATGTCAGCTCCTCTTAAAATTATCACCTGCCGTTGTCATGTCTTGGGGTGTGTGGAGAGAGGTGTGGGGGGCAGGGGACAGTGGCTTTTCTCAGTTAGGGCAAGGATATTGGGAAGTAGGCTGTGGTCTCAGTGAGTCTTCCGACTCTTCTAGCCATAGTTTTTTCTCTTAAAAATTTATTATTTAAAATTGCTTTTTAATTGCATTAATAATAGATGAATACATCTTTTTGTAAAATGCGTAAAACCTTGAAACAACCTCACGCTGATTCCAGTTCCCTGTGGCCTTTTGTCTCAGCTTGGGTCCCCAAAGCAGGTCTAACACAAGGATTCGTGGGCCAGTCCTTTATTTGGGAGGTGGCCCCAGGAAGCCCCCCAGTAGAGGGGTGCAGAGATGAGCCAGGGGAGAAAAGGAAAGGAAACCAATGAAGGGATGGTGACCAAGCAAATTATTACCATGGGCAGCTGAGGCTCAGTCCTGACATGACCCACCCAAGGAGCCAGGGCACTGGTGGATTTAGCTATGATGCTTGCTGGCTGGGCTCCACGATGGGGAGCTTTGCCATGGCTCCTGAGACCAGAGCTTGCATGGTTCACTTCAGCCTGGACATTCCTCTTGAAGGTGAGAGGGTGCTAGTCACTTCCACACCTGGAGCAAGTATCTCCTGTCTCCTCCCAGTATTGTGGGGCTGAAAGCAGGAATGCCCTTCAGGTCTTTTTCCTTATAACCTCTCCCACCTCCTCCCCTTGAAAAGCCTTATCCCATCTATCAGGCAGTGTGTATTGGAACTGGTTTGTCCTGGTTTGAGTTGGCAGGTGCTGTGTATCTCTTTCCAACTCTGAATTTGGGGGTATCACACTGGTAGCTCGAAATCAGCCAGGGTGAAAGTATTTATACCACTGAAATTGGCCAGTGCCTCAGATCAGGGCTTTTCCCCCTGGAGAGCCAGATGATAAGCATTTGGCCCCGCACTAGTGTATAAAGCGTATAACTTCCAATGTAAAGGAGATACGGGGGCTAGAGAAACAAGCTAAATGACATCACAAGAAATCCACCTGATAAATCTAGAAATGGGACAATTTGCAGAAAAGCTATGTTGCTCTCTTTAACACTAGGGATCATTTAAAAAAAAAAAGGACTTGACTAGCCAGAAAAACTTACGTAAAGTGACATAACCAGATGTCATGTTGGGCCTGGACTGGGTATTGGTTCATAAACACATTACTGGGTCCATTGAGGAAATTTGAATATGTTGTTCTGAGTTCGATGAGATGAATATTTTCTGTGGTGGGGAGTCTAGGCTGGAAAAAACAGGTTGCTTATTATATCTACAATACAAATATGTATTTATATATATATATATATATATATATATATATATATATATATATATACACACAGAGAAAGATATAGAAAAATATTGTGGTAAGCAGAATTCTAAACACATGGCCTTTCAGGATTTCATACTCTCATTCTGGATATGGAACCATGGACCTTAAAATAGGGAGATCATTCCAGTAGACCTAATTTTACCACACGAGCCCTTTATTTATTAAAAAAAAATCTTTTATCGATTCTAGAGAGAGGGGAAAGGAGGGAGAAAGAGAAGAGAAACATCAATGTGAGAGAGAAATATCAGTCCATCACTTCCTGCACACATTTGGACCAGGGACCAAACCCACAACCCAGGCATGTGCCCTGACTGGAAATTGAACTTGCAACCCCTTGGTTTGTAAGATGACCCCCAACCAACTGAGCCACACTAGCCAGGTCCACATGAGCCCTGCAAAAGCAGAGAGTTTTCTCTCATTGTTGGCAGAATAAGAAAGCAGAAGAAATCAGAGATTTGAAGCATAAGATTAGGTGTGCCGTTCCTGGCTTGGAGATGTACTCAACCCAGAGAATAGCAAGCAAAGGAATGGGAACCTTGGTCCTACAACCACAAGGACCTGGATTTTGGCCATAACCTGAATGAGCTTGGGAGTGGATGCTCCCTCTAACCCTCCATATAAAAGCCCAGCTTGGATGAGACTACGACTCTGGTTTTGTGAGACTCAGAGCAGAGAATCAAGTTTACCCAGACTTCTGACCTGCAGAAGTGGCAGCTAAGGAATGGGTGGTGTTTTAAGCTGCTAAATTTGTGGTAATTTGCTACACAGTAGTAGAAAACCAAGACAGATGTGCATTTAGGTGCTAATGGTGCTGATATCTGGGAGGTGAGATTTTTATTTTAATATTTTTGGTGGTCTCTATTTTCTAATGTTCTATAGTGTGCCTGTTCTTCTGTTATGTTAAAAGGATATTTTCAAAACTTTTCAGATTACTGGGAAGTCTTCCTCTTCATTTTCTCCCCACCTGAGACAACCCACCACAGAATTATTCTATACGTTCTCTATGGTATTTGCTGTATTTTGCACCACCTGTGTTATTAACATGATATTTTTTTTATTTAAATCATCTTTTTTCTTAAAAAAAAACAACAACCCTAAATCCTTTAGCTTCCTCCTGAGCAATAATATTCAGGAAGTCATGAGTTGGCTGTGTCGGTTCTCTTTTTCCTAGCACATCAAAATACACAACAATTATTTAAAAATACGGGTCTGTGTACCTCCAGCGGTATACAAAACAGGCTTTGGGAACGGCTGATCCCATATAATCCTTTCACCGCTTTGCCTTCTGTCGAAAACAAAAGCCTGGGAGGGGGTTGGCTCCTGGGTGCCTGGCAACTTCAGCGGTAGCCCTGCCCACAAAAGTCCAAAGGCTGGGGATGCAGTGCTTGGCTATACTATCTGGGCTGAGGAGGGGGAAGGAACCTACAGCAGGAGGAGGTAAAGCTCAGATTGGTGCTTCTGGAAACTGCTCTGCCATGGGTGGGTGTCAGAGCCATGACTTGGCGCAGCCCATCCAGCTCCTCAGACCCACTCATACCACTTTGCCTCTGGAGGGAAAAACCAGAAGCATGAGAAGTCCCAGAAGGAGTCAGGGATCAACCCAAAGACCAGTGGACAAAACAGGGCTTTGTTGTCCACTTTTGTTTTACTCACAGGAAGGAGGGAAGAGCAGAAAAAGGGAGTTAGGTAAATTTGAGTTTCAATGTGGCCAAGTCTCATGGGAAATCTAGACCAGGTTTTTCGTGGTCAAAGTGTTTACCAACTAGCTCTGACTGGTGTGGCGCAGTTGGTTGGATGACTTTCCGCAAAGTGAAAAGTCGCCACCGGCTCAGGGCAACCAGTCCATGTTTCTCTCCCTTTCTTCTTCCCTTCCCCTCTCTCGAAAACTAAATAAATAAATCTTTTTTTTTTTAAAAAAAGTGTTTTACAAGTGGGTAACTTGAGTAAGTTACATAAATTTTCTGTTTCTTTATCTTTGCAGTGGGAATAATAAATAAAAAAGGTAGGTTTTGCAGAATGCTGGTGATGACGTTAAAAACAATTCCTACCAAAATTATATTTACTACCTTTGTGGTTTTCAGTATTTGTATACAGAGAGTCACTGGCTGTGTAACCTCTTTATTGGTGTCCCCCTTTCTGCTGTCACCCCTCTACAGTTTCTTCTGAAAACAACACAGACATCCCCTAAAACCTAAGTCAGATCCTGTTCTTTTTGCAGAAACTTCCAGAGCTTCCTGAGTCCTCTGAGTGATGCTGTGTCATCCTGCCTGATCTGGTGCCCACCTTCCACATTTTTCTGAACTCAAGGCCTGTTACCTCCCCCTCCTCCACTTCAGCCACCCTGGCCTCTTTGCAGTTTCTATAATACACTGGGCTATTCCCACCTCGGACCCTTTGCACTGGCTGTTCTCCGGCCTATTCTTTCTCCATCATCCACAGGCTCCCTTCCTTACCTCTTCAGGGTCTTTGTTGAAATGTCAACTTTTCAGCAAGTACATCCCTGCTCATTCTTTTGAAGCCTGTAACCTTCCCTCACCCCTGGCCCAATGTTTCCTGTTCTCTGCCCTGCCTTATTTTTCTCCTTCCCTCTTCCCACCATAAAACATACTGCATGTTTTGCTTATCTGGTTATTTGTTTTCTACCTTTCTCTCCCACAAGAATGTAAGCTCCATGACTACAGGGATTTAAAAAAATCTGTTTTGTTCACAACAGTTTCCCAGGGCCTAGAAGTGCGAGTGACATATAGCAAGTACTTAGTGATTATTCGTTGCATAATGAACAAATGAGTGAGCAAATGATGGATGGAACGATTAAATAGGACCATGCATGTGAGGTCCAGAGTGGCCTGATTATCACCTCAGGTTATGCCTGCCTTGGCCTGGGGAGCCTGTTTCTCTTCCAGGACCCCTTGAGGTTTGAATGCCAGTGGCCATGCTGTCTGCTTCTCAGCAGCCATCCGGAGCAGCCCTCAGTTGGCTGTGATTTTGCTGGATTTTCAGTGTATGATTTCCCCCATGGACAGAGTGAGAATCATTTAAAATCATTCATGAGAAACTCATGGCTGTGTTTTTTTTTTCAGACAGATTTGCAGGTCACGAGCACCTGGTGGTGGCGATGAAAAGCAGAGAGGGGAAAAACATTCTGCCCACGTTCCTGTTGTTTGTCTCCTCCCAGTTTTTCCTGAGGCATGGATCAAAGAGCTGCTGTTCTAGTCAGGGAAAGCTGCTTGGGTGACCACGCTTGGATCTGAAGTGTGCTACATTTCAGGCATCTCAGCAGCCAGAGAGGTTGTGGTGGGTGCTCTTCCTATTGTCCCTTCTGCTTCCCAGGTCTGCAAGCTGCTTCCCGGAAGCTCAGCTTGGAGCCTTAGGCCTGCCATAGCTCCTGGCTAAGGCCAAAGCCTGGACCCCTCTTTGGCCCAGTGACAGGGTTAGATCTGTCCCCAAACTGGCTTCCGGTGGACTACTGTGATGAAGCCGAGCCCTTTTGGCTCCCTGAGTCTGATTCAAATGGTTAAGGGTGGCTCCTGGGGTTCATCTATGTAGTCCCATATACCCTCCAGCACTTTACTAGTGGCTAAACTTTTAAGGTGGGCTTGAAAATTTGCCATGAGGCAGCCCTGCTCCTCCTCCTGGCTTGCCTTGATGTGCCTTTTGTAGCAGACACAAGGTGCCCCACCCACTTGTCTGTAGTTCTTGCCACTATGCCCAGAGAACTGCTTACTGTAGACACCTATGACTCCCTGCCCGAGGGAGTTTTTCTGGTGGCACACTCTTTCTGTGGCAGGGTTATAGGGCAGGCTGGAAGGGCTGCACCAACACAGGGGAGTTAGTGGATATTACTTCAGCACCTCATCACTCTATTGGGGAAACTGAGGCATGCTCTACATTGCCCCCTAGAGGTCCTCAGTGGGACTGAGTCCTACCCAGATGCCCACAGTAACAGTTGCTTGCATAACATAAACTTTATGACTTCTTCCCTTTCCCTGCTCACTTCCGCATTTTCCTTCCTGTTATCATCTGTGGTGGATTAAAGACGGCTACAAATTCTCTGTCATTTCCCTACCCAGAGGTAGGGGGTCATTTAGGATTGAATTGTGCACCCCCATCAAAAGATATGTTGAAGTCTCAAACCCTAGTACCTATGAATGTGACCTTGTTTGGAAACAGGGTGGTTGCAGATGTAATCAAGTTAGGATGAGGTCATAACTGAATTAGGTGGGTCCTAAATCCAATCACAAGTGTCCTTTTAAGAAAAGAAGATGAAGACACAGAGAGATGCACAGATATGTCATGTCATAGCAAAGGCCGAGTTTGGGGTGATGCAGCAGAGGCCAAAGAACGCCAAGGATGGCTGGCAACCCCTAGAAGCTAGGAGAGAGGCCTGGTGCAGATTCTCCCTCTGAGCCTCCAGGAAGGAACCAGTGCTGCTGCCACATTGATTTTGGACCTTTGGCCTCTAGACCTGTGAAAGAATGAATTTCTGAGCTGGCAGACAATAGCTCGCATCAATTTGCTGGCTCTTTAGGAAATGTGTCTTCGAGTCCTAGTGGAGCTGCCCCAGCTGATGCTCAAATTGTAAAATTGTGAGCAAATCAATGATTGTTATTTATTTTAAGCCACCAAGTACGGGAGTGGCAATAGATCAGTGAAACGCACATGAACTACTGGCCCTGGAATCCTTGTCTTAAAGTCTGTCTCTGGGGGAACCACTCAAACCATCTTCTAGGTTCCTTCTTGCAGACTAAGCCCCTCTTCAAATTCAGTCTGGTTCATAACACCCACTTTTCCAGGCCTAGCACCTCTGGACAGTGCCCCTGTCCTCAACAGCCTATACACTGACACCTGGCTCTATTGCCTCAACTGGGTGTCCCGTGCAAGTTTTTTTCCCAAATCCTCACTCAAGGATATGTTTATTGATTTTAGAGAGAGGAAGGGAAGTAGGGAGACAGACAGACAGACAGAGACAGACATCAGTGTGTGAGAGAGAGACATCAATCAGTTGTTTCCCATATGTACCCTGACTAGGGATCGAACCCACAACCTAGATATGTGCCCTGACCAGAATTGAATCCATAACCCTTTGGTGTACAAGACAATATTGTAACTAACTGAGCCACCCAGCCAGGGCTCCCCTGCAGGTTTTTCCCTGAGGTAGGAATGGAACCCTGAACCCCTGCTCCCTTCCCCTTCCACTGTCCTTAACCTTCCAGACTGCCCTGGAGAGCCGGCCTCCATGGACTGGTTAGGGTTACATGGATGTGCATGTACAGAGCTAAAATGGAAAGAGTATTTGTTACTGTGGATCATGATCCAAGAGTTCTAAAGCCACTGGTTGAAGTCAGTTTGAGTTGAGGGTTTCTGCAAGTTGTAGTTAAAAGTGTCCATGGCACCTTCTCTTTCCATCTGCCACTTGGTGATACCAGCTCTTTTATGTCTGTTCTTTTCAACCAGCCACATAGCCCTTGTTTCTGCTTTAACTCTTCACTTTCTTGTCCCCTACCTGCAAAGCCCTTTGCCTCTCTCCCCTCTCCCACCTGCTCTATCCAATCTTTCAAGTCCTAGCTCAAACCTGACTGGGTTCTTGCTTTCCATAAACCCCACAGCATGTATTACCTGCAGTGGTTAAGAGTATGGTGCAGCCCTGCTCCTTGAATTTGAATTCCAACTCTCTCATCTACTAGCTGTGTGACCTTGGACAAGCTAATGAACCTCTCTGAGCCTCAGTTGTTTCATCTGTAAAATAGGGATTATAACCATCTCTGTCTCATGGAGTGGCTATAAGGATTAAATGAAGTAATGTTTGCAAAGTGCTAGAACAGTCCTGGGCACAGCCAAAGTGCTTTATAAATGTCTGTGGAATAAATGACATAGCTGAAAGTTGTCATTGGGTATGATATTTGCTATTGCATGTCTTTGTGCCTGAAGCAAAGCCTGCACCAGGGCTCCTGCCCCTTCCTAGGGTTGACCTTGGGTCTTCTTGTGCTTGGATCTTGAACTTCTCTCTAGGTTCCTTGTTGGCCTTGTCTTTGGCCTGCCTACTTCCCATCTGGATACCCTTTTATCTGGTAACCATGTCTACCCTCTGGTTGCTCATTGCTCAGAGCTGTCCCATCCACCCCCCAGCCTCAGAACCCCAGAGGTGGTTTGGTGTAGGCCTCATGTTTTCAGTCACAAGGGGAGACAAGAGGCTGCAAAATTGTTTGAGTCCCATTTCATTGCTAGGAAAGTGGCAAGAGGGATACTCTGGCTGCTTAAGATTTACAGAGTATGGTGGTAATATCAGTGATAGTAAGAAAATGATAGTGGTACCTGTGAGTAGCCACCAAGAATGGCGTGTGAGGTGCTCACTTATACCGAGCTCCCTCACCCAAACCACACAACATACTGACAAAGTAGGGATCATTACTCCTGCTTTAAAGATGACAGAACTGAGGTACAGAGTCACTTTTCCAAGATCACACAGAGAGGAAGAGGCTGGGAGGATGCTCAAGTTTATTTCTCAAAACTCACTGTCCTCCCTCCCCTTCTTTCCCTTGTCCGCTGGTCTGAATCCTCTGGAAAGTGGGGAGCCCCGTGGTGGCACTCCAGCTCCTCCTCACCCCTATCAGTCTGGCCTCAGCTGTCCCTCTCCAGGCCAGCTGGGTTTTGCTCAAGGAAATGTGATTAAAGTTGGTCTCTCCAGAGAGGGTCTGTTTTAAAGAATCAAAGGCTTGAAGCATGAGTGTTCTTAGTGTTCAGGGGGTCTTCACAGCTGGGTTTATTTCCACCTGGCCTTGTGCTTGGGCGGCTGTAGAAATATTAGACCTCCCAGCGAAACCTGCAGGCTTGTCAATTCAGAAGTGGAGAGGGGAAGATGAGAGTAAAAACAAAACACATTTAAAACAAATGGTAGAATTCTGATGGCAGCTAGGTACCTGGAATTCTTACAGTGTGAATTCAGAATAAAAAATATATTATCTGTGAGAGCAGGAGGTTCTCCATCTCACTTTTAATTGCACCTGGAAAGGGGCTTAATATCTCAGCCAATTTCTCCATCATCTTTTGCAAATCTTGGGCTGCTCAGGTCCCCGGGGGTTTGTGTAATAAAACGGGATGGTTAAAGGGCATGTTTCTGCATTAACGAATCTTTCTGCGCTGGCTGGGCCCAAGCATTATGTAAATGTTTACTGTAATTAAGAGATGAAGTTGTCACGGTGCAGTATTTTGGTGGCTGGTGAGGAGTTCCTGCCGTGCTCCAGCCATGAATAGTTACCCGAGAAGGAAGAGGAACAGGAAGGGTTGGAGAGAGGATAAGGTAGAAATGCATGCATTATACATGGTTCACCCTGGGAATAATGGCCTGATTTCACTGTGCAAACAAGAGTGAGAGCCATGTTGCATGAAGGCAGGTCTGGGCTCAGCCGCATTGACTTGCCTTGTTGCCTCTGCTGCCGTGCGTTGGCCACCTTCCTGTTACACTATCTTGGGCTTAAAGTAGGATTTCTCTTGCTTGGTCCCAAAGACAGGAGGGTATATGGAATTCCAGATCCCTGATATATTGTATGTGTTTGTGTGGAGGAGAGAATAGTGGAGAATTCCAACATTAAAAAAAAGATTGAAGTATAATTTTCATACAGTGAAACACATTTTTACAAAACCAGCTTTATTGAGTTATAATTGACATACAATAAACTGCACATATTTAAATTATACAATTTGGTCTGTTTGGACATAGGCACCCACCCGTGAAACCATCACTGTAATCAAGATTGTGAATATATCCGTTGCCCCCCAAGGTTTTCTCGTGTGCCCTTGTAATCCCTCTTGCCTGCCTCTCCCTGCCCCCCATCCCTAGGCAACCACTGATCTGTTTCCTGTCACTGGCGAATAGTTTGCATTTTCTAGTTTCATATAAATGGAATCAGGCAGTATGTACTCCCTGGCTTCTTTCGCTCAGCATGATTATTTCAAGATTCATCCATGGTGTGTGTATCAAGGGTTTGTTCCCTTTATTGCTCAGTATTTCACTGTATGATATACCACAATTTGTTTATCCAGTCATCTATTGGTGGATGTTTGGGTTGTTTCCAGTTTTGGGCTCTTACAAATAAAGCTGCTATGAATGTTCATGTACATGTAATTTCCTTTCTCTTGGGTAAATGCCCAGGAGCAAATATGGCTAGGTTGTATGGTAGGTATCTGCTTAACTTTATAAGAAACTGCCAAACCATTTTCCAAAGCGGTGGTACCATTTTCCACTCTTATGGGGGATGTATGGGAGTTTTCATCTCTCTACCTCCTGGCCAACATGGGGTTTCATCATTCTTTTTTAAAAAAAATATTTATTTATTTTTAGAGAGAGGGGACAGGAAGGAAAAAGAGAGGGAGAGAAACATCAACGTGTGGTTGCCTCTCATGTGTCCCCCGCTGGGGACCTGGCCTGCAACCCAGGCACGTGCCCTGACTGGGAATCAAACTGGCGACCCCCTGCTTCACAGGCCTGCGCTCAATCCACTCAGCCACACCAGCCAGGGCAGGGTTTCATCATTCTTTTGCATTTTAGCTATTCCAGCTAGTGTGTGTGTTTTAACTACAATTTCTCTTTTTAATTCATCAAGTGGTACACTTAAGATTTCTGCATTTTACTAGATGTAAATTATTTCTCAATAAAATACTATAAAAACTTTATGAGGAGAAGATTCCCTTGAAATTAAATCATCTGCTATTTATATCCCTCCAAATGGCTTTTCCAACCAAGTCAGAGACCCAGCTCTTGTAATGGGCCCTTTAAGAATGTCTAGGAGTTGCTGGTGGCAGGTAAGATTTGGGCCTGGGAGGTGTACTTCAAATGGAGGGAGGCAAACCAGGACCCAGACTGGTGCCAGAACAGGTGAGTCATTCAGGTCCCCCAGATCTTGGAAAATTCTGCCCTGGGCTTTTTTGCCAGGCTGTTCTTTGAAAGCTTTGTAAGCTGTGGCCACTCCCATCGGCAGATGGAGATGTCAGCCCACTCTCAGCCAGGAGGGCAAAGAGGGTGATGCCACTGCCCTGGGGTGGGGGTGGGGGGTTTTGGACAGGATCCCTCCTTGGCTTACCTTGTTGAAGCAGATCCCAGATTCTGTTGCCTTCCTGAAGGCCTCAACTTGAGAATGGCTGGGCTCTGCTGGCCTAGCCTGGTGCCTTGGTCATTTCTGACTTAGCCTTTAAAACTGTGCCTGCCAAACCCCCACACTGGTTTTGGGACCTGGATCAGGGGTTCCCCAGCCCAGGGCTGCGTTCCCTATCACCCAGGGGTGTTTGGAGATGGATCAGCATGTTGTTGATGGTCATAATGTCAGAGAGCCATCTGGGGTGAATGGGCAGACACAGTGCTTGGGATATCTCTGTGCAGGGAGGGACTGTCCTTCCCCAAATGCTATCAGTATATCCTAGGTTGAAAAACAAGTTGGTTTTGATATGCAGGAATTAGCTGATTGCTTAAGTAGATATTCCCATTCTTTTCATAACTTGAATTCATCTTGGGATATTCATCAGATTCTTCAGAGTTTATTGGTCGAATCCCATACCACATTGCTGGTGCTGATGAAGAAATATGTCTGGAATATCAACAACACACAAAAAATCTTCCCTATCTTAAAGGTTACACTTATGCCTTATCTCATTTCTAAACTCTCTGGCATTTATTTGAACACAATATTAGAGATGTTTAGAGAACAGGGTTGACTTTGAAAGCAATAAAATCATTTCTTATTCTTATTTAATTTTCTTTTTCTTTATTTTGAATTCATTTTACACCCAATAGTTTAGGTAAACCTAAACTGCTCTGCTGGTCTTGGTGCGCAGCTACAGAAGTGCTGAGATGGAAGGGTTCTGGTTGGCATGGCCCATGTAGGTCCGGTGATGCTGCAGAGAAGGGGAGCTGCAGTTTTCTGACATTAAATATTAACACTTGGTATTAATAATGAAGGCTGACAGTTCCTTTTGCTGTGTTTCTGAGCATGTCTCTCCCCAGCCTGCGAAGCCAGCAGGCCTGGGCCCTTCCCCTCCCTGAGCAATGTGTCCTGAGCCCCCTGCTCTCTGAGGTCAGGGGAGGTAAGAAAAACAACCCTGGGTTGTCACCCAGAGGCAGGATTAGTTCCCTGGGCCTCCGAGCACTGCTCTGGGCTCCTCAGTCCTCCCTTGAGACAGGAAAGTGCCTGTGGCCAAAGGGAAAAACAGGAGGTGGATGAAGAGGTGGAATGGACTGCAGCTCTCCTTTCCTTACTTGCCACCCCAAGAGAAACTGCCTCCTGTCAAAAGTGGCAGGCTGGGTTGGGGAGGCTTCTGGTCTAAAAAGAAAGAGGGCTAGGAGTCTTCCCTGGTAGAGGTTGGACAGGTGGTCTTGTCTCCCTGGGAGTGCTCAGATACACTTCTCCATTGTGACCCCATTCTGGCCACCTTATAGCTTTGTTACAAGCAGAGTAGCATCTCTCTCTTCTGGGTCAGGAAGCCTTGGACTGGTTAAGGGGGTGGCAGTGTCTATACCACGGGCCTGGGTCACACATGCCCTGACCATGCACCTATGCCATTTAAAACCTGGCTACGTGAGCCCTGACCTCACTGACTCTCACCTTGCAGGACCATGTCCAGCCTCCCCAAATGCTCCAGTGTCTTAGCCATGCTAGGTGCCAGGCCTGCTTAGCTCTGGTGGCTTGTGGACAAAGGAATGCCAAGGCAGCTAGTCTGGCTGAAGCCTGTGTTTGGAGTTGGAAAATTAAACACCAAGTGATCTCTTACGCAATAAAGTGTGCAAGGACCAAAATGCAAAATAGCCCTTCAGTTTCCAAACTGTACTTATGGATTATCACACATTTATTTTGCTTTGATAAAACCATGTCCTCCTGTATGTACATTTTCTCCTTTTCCTCTTGCCTTTCCCGCAAGGGTTGATGGTAGAGAGTGGAAGAGGAAAATAGAAGATGAGCACAGAAAACTAGATAGGTGTCAGAATCTGCATTTAATTGTGGTGAGTTTAAATATGTCCTTTGCAGACATTCTCAGGGGATCCAGTCCACTTTGAAGCAGAGGCCAGATTTTTAGGTAAGTGTTTCTGCTTGGCACTAGAACCTTGGTCTGGGAGAAAAGGCATATAATCTCAGGGAAAAACTCATACACTCTGAGGAATAGGGCTATTTTTCTCTGAGGAAGAAGGCCACATCCAGAAAACCTCCAGTGACTTGAAGAGCTCAGGGCGTTCACAGCAGGGAGCCGAGGCCCTGGCTAGGATCTCTCCTTTGCTGCCTCTTCTTCCCTCTCAGCAGCCCCATCAGCTCTTTGCCTGACTTTGCCCTGAGATGAGCCAAGGCTGCTGATATGAAAGAGGAGGTGGGGCTGGAAGGCTCCATCAATGGTGGTAATTAATTGGGTCTGTGGTCACCTCACACCTCTTATTTGAGGCTGTACAGGTGCTCCACAGACATTAATTAATTAGGCCTCCCGCACCTCCTGTGGGGTTTAGACAGATGTCTGATTCCAGGGGCCCCATCTTCCTTATATCAGGGCAGAGCAGGAGGGGTTCAGTTGGATAGTGAGGAAAGCACCATCCCACCTGACTGTCACTGCCAGGGAAGGCTGAGCAGATGGGGATTCACTTGTTATGTGAGATTGTGGGATTTCTGTGAAGACACTTATTCAGTATTCCCAAGCTGAAGCTTCATTCCCAGAGTCCTCTGTGAAGTGCTACAACTAGGCCCCATGCGGTGTGTCCACCCACTAGCTTTGGCATCAGGATGCAGACTGCTGCCTTCTCAGTCGTCAGCTGACCTATGCAGTGTGAACATGGAAGGCTGAGTCCTTCCTTGGGTAAAAAGCCAGTCAGGAGAAGGAAAAGATTATTTTCATAAGCAAAAAACTTAATGAGTAATGCTTTCTGGAATTTCTCGTCAGAGAATATAGCTTTGTCAGCTCTAGGCTTCTGGCTTCTGAATAATTGTTCTCACTAATACTACAGGACACATTAATAATAATACAACCTTCTGTGTGTTCAAGAAGGTAGCAATTTATTCCAGGACCAAAGGAAAAAAATTGCCTTTATTCATCTTGATGACTGCCCACCCTAGGTGTCAAGCAGTGAGGAGGCTGGTTAATAAGCTGAGGCATTTGGAGGTCTTTATTTTTTATATTTTAAAAACATTTTTGGAGGTCTTTAATGAGCACCTATGGTATGCCCATAAGTGGGGGGAGGTGCCATGAGGGAGACATAAAAAAGAAGCCATGAGAGCTAAGACTATTTCTAAGAAGGTAAACCCCAAACACATGCTGACTTCTTTTCCTTAACTGCAGTTTTGAGAAAGATATAGTAGATTGACATTCAGCATTCATTTTAGCCTCTCTTAGCTAAAAGTACATTTCTCAAGACTACCTTACAGCTAGGGTTCCAGGTATAATGAGATTCAGCCAATGAGACATTCTTGTATGAAACTTGACTTTGGATCTCAGTTAAAGAGGAAGACAGGCATGCATTTTGTTTATGTGCATTGTGACTGAGACTGCATGGCTCTCAAGCTGTCAGTGGTGACTTCCAGTTATGTAATGGCTCCCTGATCATGACTGCTCAGTTCTGTGGTGTGGTCTTGGGAGACTCTCCTGGAAGCTCAACATTGAGTAGGTCTCTTCAACCCTCCAAATAATTCTATTAGCCTCTTAATACTCTACAAGGAATCTACCCCCCACCCTTTTTAAAACTAGCTGGAGTGAGTTCTCTTTTCTAACTGACTCCTGACCAACACAGTTCTGCTCACTCATGCTTCCACTCCCAGTGACTCCAGTCCCCGCCCCCATGCTTCCACTCCACTCCATCCTATTTGATCTCATCTTTTTTATATAGGTAATTCCTACTCTCTCTTCATAACTCACTTCAGTTGTCACCTTCATGAAATCCCTGATATGTAGGTCACCTCCCTATCCTTTGTACCTCACTGAACCCACTACAGCCCTTCACAATACTTCTCCCATCGAATTGGCCTCACATTGGTTACCATCTTTTTCTTTGCCATTCTTCTGCACTACACTGTGAGCTGCTTGAAGGTAGGGACTGTGTCTTTTCTTGGTGCAGTTCCTTGCACATAGTAGGTACTCAGTATAATGTTCTTGTTGGATTAGAAAACAACAAAGGGCCCTGGCCAGTGCAGCTCAGTGGATTGAGCGTGGGCCTGGGAACCAAAGGTTCGCCAGCTGGATTCCCAATCAGTGCACATGCCTGGGTTGTGGGCCAGGTCCCCAGAAGGGGGTGCATGAGAGGCAACCACACATTGATGTTTTTCTCCCTCTCCTTTTCCTTTCCTTTCTCTCTCTTTAAAAATAAATTAAAATCTTTAAAAAATAAAAAAGAAAACAATAAATGGTCAACAGTCAGGTGAAAAATAATGCGATTCAAATCTGAATTTAGTAAAGGGGGATACCACCACTGACTAGAGCAAATGGCAACATCATCAAGGAGAAGAAATTAATGATACAGAGCCAGGAGAGCCCCTTTTCTGGGTCTGGTTTCCTCATTACAGAGTATCATCTTGATACACCAAGGTTATGGGTTTGATCCCTGGTCAGGGTACGTACTAGAAGTAACTAATAAATGCATAAAGAAGTGGAACAACAAAACGATGTTTCTCTTTCTCTCTCTCCCTTCCTCTCTCTAAAATCAATTTAAAGAAAAATAATAGATTACTTAAAATGAAAATGGGACTTCATCAGTGTTGCCTGCTGTGTATTCCTCTGAACATTATTTTCTTAAGGTGCTACTTGAGAGAACAGGGTTCTGTGAGCGAATGAGTTTGGGAAATGGTGGGTTCAGCCAAGCAAAACAGGTATTTCTACTAGAGAATTTCCTAGGGCCTTTAATGTGCTAGTGTGCATTGTGACTCTCCTCTGGAGAGTTCCAGTATGCAGTGTTGTTATCAGTTGTCTTTTGCTTCAACAATGCTGCAAAACTTCAAGAGCCTACAATATTACAGATTTATTGCTCCTGTATCTGGAATTATGTACAGGTTGGCTTGGAGCGCTCACATGTCTGACCATGGCTGGCTGAAAGCCCGTCTAAGCTGGGATGATTAGGACAGGTCTGCTTTGTCCCACCTGACTCTCATCCTTCAGCAGGCTACCCCGGTGTGCTTTCATGGCAATGACAGAGGCTCATAGAAAAAAAAACCAAAGTCCCAGCCACTGCAAACCTCTGCTTCCCTCAGGTCTGCTAGTATCTTATTGGCCAACTTGATAAGGGCCAGACAGGTCACTCTGTCTGCAATGACAGAGCACAGAAAAGCTTCATGGCAAAGGGAGTGGAATTCAGGAGGGTCATAAGAATTGGAGGTACTCCAAGTACCTTGGAGTACCAAGGTACTCCACCGTACAATGTTTTCAAAAGTCACCTGACTAAGGAACTCCTTTCTGTATCCAACTGGCTCTCACTTTGGGAAACACTAGATAACCAATGCTTAAAGATTTCTGAAGTTCTGGTACTCTGATTTTGTACCCTCAGTGGCTTCAGGAAGGAGTTGATAGTAAGTCTGGATCAAGCAGATGGGGTGGTATTTGACCAGAGGTAGCAAAAGGCGTGACTGGAGGCAGGTACTTACATACCACATCCATCGGGAAGTCCCCTTCAGAAAAGTTCCCTACCAGCTATTCCCATGATGCCCCTTCTCTTCACCCCACCTCTTCTCACCACCAGTCTTTTGTCCAACTGTTGTTGGGGGTGGGCAGAATCCTCTTGGAAGCATAACTTCCTGGAGAGGCATAGTTCTAGGAACTGGATGGCTAGGCCCGGAAATTCATTTTTTTCTGTGTTCTGTTACACCAGGAAGGCATTTTCCAGAGGCTGGAGTGTGGGACAACTTTCCTTGGCATGGGCATGGCGCCTTTGGCCTTTCCCTGGGCTCTAGGCTGGGGGCCAAGTTCCTGCCATTGAAGACAGGGCTTTACAGGTTGAGGTTACTCTCGGTTACAACATATGTGGATGCCAGTGCTGCCCACCTACCTCCTAGCCTGGAGGACACTGTCTGCCTGCCCCTTCTCTGCTCTCCAGCTGGGCTGAGCACCATTATGGCCCTCAGTTCACATAGAAATAACAACCAGGAGCCTTGGCAGGGTGAGAGTGCCATGATGGAGGTGGCCCTGAGCACTCACCCAGCACCTCTTTATTTTTCAGATTCTAATACATCCAGCAGCTCCGCCTGCCTTCTACTAGGCGCGGTGGAAATGCTTCCTGTTTATGCCTCCCTGTCTTGTATCCCCAGAACTCAGAGAGGTGGAGTTTCCGACCCGACACCAGGGACCGCTTCAGTTTTCTCAAAACCCACCTGACCCCCTTGTAAACACCCTGTGGCTTTGGGGGTGGTGGTGGGTGGGTTTTAACCAGGGGAGGTTGGCAGCTCTGGCTCCCTTTAGGTTACATAAATTTGGCCTTGTTAAGGAGACCCGCAGGGATGGGAAGATGAAGGTAATCAGGTTACAAAAGCACACCTTGCCCCCAGGGCTGCCCGGGGGGCTTGGGGCACACAGAAGGCCCTGGGGTTGGGGTGAATTCGGGTGGGAGTGGAGCTGAAGCTGAGCAAGCCACCTCCAGTGAGACCCTAGGGGTGCCCACCCCAGGACACCCTATACTTTAAGCAGCTTGGAAGGGCAGGGGCCCATGTAAAATCCCACCCCAAACACCCCTTTTCCCTCTCTGGGTGGAGAACACCTGGAAATGTGTTGTGATTTTATCAGAAATAAATGCAGCAAAATTCATGCTTAAAAAATGCTGAAAGGAAACACAGAGGTATGTTACCAGGGGAAAATTCTTAGCTTGCAATTAGAGGTAATTTACACTTCTTTTTTATACTTTTTTTGGTAATTTCCAAATTTTCTACAGTGGCTACATGGTATTGTTAAATCAGGAAAAAAAAGTGACAGAGAAAAGAATAGAGGAATGGTACAGTCCCGTTTTTTGAGAGATAATTGTTCTGTAATGCTTTGTACTGTGTACTCAATAGATTCTCAGGTTAGTAAAACAAAAAGTGTAAAAGATGGAAAAGAAAGACATAAAATTATTATCAGTACTTATGTCTAGAAATATGTTTGATTGAATTTTCTTTATTTTTTTACATTTTTTAAAGGAATGTATTATTTTTTAAATTAGGAAAAAGTAGTTGAAAATGGGTGTATTTTTATTTCTACCTTTAACCTTTCAATAAATATGTATTGGGTAAGAGACAGTGATTGGTGTTGGGGTTACACAGAAAAAAAGTAAATAGACCCAGTGTCTAGGCTCCTGGAACTGGCAGCCTAAGGGAGACACAGTCATCAGGTGACCTGTGAGTGTATAAATGTGCAATCTGTCATGCGGCCATGACATTGGGGTATCTGAGAGGGTATAAGGGCTCTGACTTGGTCTGAGACCTCTGAGAAGCCTATCCTGCAGAAGCCAAATTTGAATTGAAATGGAAAGAGCAAGATGGAGTTAACTAGATGAACATTATGCAAAGGGCTCTTCAGGCTGGTGGGGTGGTGGAAAGGCCCTGAGGTAGGATGGGGAGAGGCCTGGAGAAATACAGGCCTCTCTGAGGTGCAGCCTATACTGAGGGTGTTTTTGGCTTTATCAGTCAGACAGTCACCAAAAAGCTTTTAAGGAATGAGGCAGGGTAATAAATTATACATTTAAAAGTAACTACAGAATGGTTGGGAAAAAGGAAGACAGAAAGCAGAAAGACATGTTAGGAGGCCCAGTAGGTCTGGACCATGGTGGGAAGGGGAGACAAAGGGAAGTGCTGGAGTCTAGAGACCCAGCTGCATTTTAACATGCAAAGGGGCTTCTGGGTGGTTGGTGGGTTTCTTACTGCCTGCATGGTTACCTGGTTCCTTCTCTCTTGCTGATTCAATGGCCAGGTCCAACTCGGCCTCAGTGATCCAAGCAGGAGGGGAAGAAGCCCCCTGTAGTGTGAAGCTTGTCTGAGCCATAGGCCCTGAGATTGACCAAATGTAGAGAGAGCCAAGACAGCCTGACTTGCAAAGGAAAAAGAGACAAGATGGGTGTCTTCCCCAGAGTTGAGGCCTCAAACTGCATAGTTGAAAGTGTTGACTTGTTTCAGACACCCCAAAGATCTGGAAAAGTTAAAGCCATGGTGGTGGTGGAGGGGGGATGAGTACAGAATATTTTAGAGGAGGCGATGTTCATTAATCAATTGGCTACAGAATACAGTATGCCATAGCCTCATGATTTGATTTCTGACTTTTTTGACACATTAAGTGCAACCTCACACTATGCCTTCCCTAGGACATTTTTTCCAATGTCACCCCTTGCTGCAGCTTCCTCCTAACACACATTGGCTTCTCTCTGAGAGCCAGTCTATGTTTCTCAGCTATCGCCCTCTGAGTCTTCTCTCTCCCTCAGCTGCTGGGATTCCATGCCATCTGACTTCCCTTACTCAATGCCAAGGCTGTCTGGTTAGAGCAGGGGGTCCTCTGATTCATAACTGGGCCAGGCAGTCTGCCTGTATGTAGGCTGAATAAACATTCTATTTCGCACATTGCAATACAACTATTATCCGAATGTCTATAGTGCTGCTGTGAGGACTGAAATACTGTATTACCAAGCCTTACAGAATTCCCAGTCGCTTTATAGTATTATGTGCTGTTTTTAACAGATCTAAAAATGCAGCAAGGAGAAGTTTTTGGACTTATAAGAAGTGGGCCTTGTGTATGAGCAGGTTGGGAAGCAGTGTTTTGGTAGCTAACCCCCTAGGGTTGGGGGCTGTGATATTTCTACGGGCCTGTGTGTCAGGTTAGTAGACATCTCTGATCTGGGAAGGTGTTCGGAGATGCCAGCTCGTTCTCTGCTACTGGGGCCAATTCTGCCTCAGCCTCGCACCTTCAAATGTCCCCAGCCCTTGGCTGACATTTTCAGATTTTGGATGCTGTCCCAGGGCACTAGGACATGTTTTACAATGCCCCTGTAGGATCCAGAATCTCTGCTGGTGACTCTAGGCTTGAAGGAGAGGATGGATTCAAGGGTGCTCATATTTGTTTCTCCCACTTTCCAACCTAACTGATGGTGGGAAAATTCTTGTGCAGGGTTTAGAGCAATCACAGTGACTCAAGTAGGTGGGGATACACACAAGATTCTATGCCTGGAATATTTTCTTTCACAAAAGGAACTTGGCTGAACATTTAGCAAATACTTCTTAGTACTGGTACTGTGCTTGAAGTTTTGGCCTATTTGACATGGCAGACCTTGTGGATTGTCTATACATACTGCCTTCTCCCTTACTTTCCTCTATTGTAGAGGCAATAAAGCAAAAACGTGTGGTTGCCCAGACTCCCTTGCAGCTGGTGTTGCCCATGTGACCGAGATTTGGCCAATTGGATGTAAGAAGAAGCTTTTTTAAAAAAAATACATTTTGTTGATTATGCTGTTACATTTGTCCCATTCCCCCCTTCATTCCCCTCCACCCTGCACACCCCTCCCACCCACATTTCTCCTTTCGTTCATGTCCATTTGTCATAAGTTCTTTAGCTTCTCCATTTCCCATACTATTCTTGCCCTCCCCCTGTCTATTTTCTATCTACCATCTATGCTACTCATTCTCTGTACCTTTTCCCTCCTCTCCTCCTCCCACTCCCCTGTTGCTAGCCCTCCATGTGATTTCCATTTGTATGGTTCTGCTCCTGATCTAGCTGTCCTCTTAGTTTGCTTTTGTTTTAGGTGTGGTTGTTAATAACTGTGAGTTTGCTGTCCTTTCACTGTTCATGTATTTTATCTTCTTTTTCTTACATAAGTCCCTTTAACATTTCATATAATAAGGGCTTGGTGATGATGAACTCCTTGAACTTGACCTTATATGAGAAGCGCTTTACCTGCCCTTCCATTCGAAATGAAAGCTTTGCTGGATAGAGCAATCTTGGATGTAGGTCCTTGCCTTTCATGACTTGGAATATGTCTTTCCAGCCCCTTCTTGCCTGTAAGGTCACTTTGGAGAAATCAGCTGACAGTTTGATGGGAACTCTTTTGTAGGTGACTGTCCCCTTATTTCTTGCTGCTTCTAGAATTCTCTCCATTTTAATCTTGGCTAATGTAATTATGATGTGCCTTGGTGTGTTCCTCCTTGTGTCCAACTTGTTTGGGACTCTCTGAGCTTCCCGGACTTCCTGGAAGTCTATTTCCTTTGCCAGACTGGGGAAGTTTTCCTTCATTATTTGGTCAAATAAGTTTTCCACTTGTTGTTCTTCCTCTTCCCCTTCTGGTACCCCTATAATTCGGATGCTGGAATGTTTAAAGATGTCTTGGAGGTTCCTAAGCCTCTCCTCATTTTTTTGAATTCCTGTTCCTTCATTCTTTTCTGTTTGGTTGTTTCTTTCTTCCTTCTGGTTCACTCCATTGATTTGAGTCCTAGTTTCCTTCCCATCACTATTGGTTCCCTGTGCATTTTCCTTTATTTCAATTAGTTTAGCCTTCATTTGTTCCTCTAATTTGTGACCAAATTCAACCAGTTCTGTGAGCATCCTGATCACCAGTGCTTTGAACTGTGCATCCTATAGGTTGGCTATCTCTTGGTCACTTAAAAGTATTGGCTCTGGGGCTTTGATCTGTTCTTGCATTTGAAGGGTTTTTTTTTGGTCTGGTTACACCTGTTACATATGAGGGGCGGAGCCTTAGGTGTTCACTAGGGCGGGGGAACCCACGTTACTGGGTTGTGATGCTGTATGTAGGGGCAGGGTCAGAGAGGGAACAATGGTGCTTGCTCCATTCTCTCTCAGATTTGAGTCCCTTCTGCTGCTTCCCACAAGCAAATTGAGCCCTTCTGGTTCTGGTTCCCAGGTGGGTGGGCTTATGTACATTCTAGGACCCTGTGGGTCTCTCCAACAAACTCTCCTGTGAGGCTGGGAGTCTCTCCCGGCACCTCAACCCCACAAGTGTTTTCAATCAGTGCTTTTAGGCTTTATTTCCTGGCACTGGGGCCCTGGGTTGTGAGATCTGTCTCACTGCCTGTTTTTGCCTGGTTTATCTGTGCGCAAATGTGTGACCATGGTCAGCCCACTGCCTTGTGCACCCGGGGTCTGCCAGCCACCACTCTTCCCTGCCACGACCCCCATCCGCCGGCCTCTGACTCTGCCCCTCTCACTGGTCTGGATGAATGGTTGTCAGACTTCCATACAGTTCAATTTTCTGTCAGTTTTGGTTGTATTTTGTTTCTAAGTTTTAGTTGTCCTTAGTTTTGGTTGTTTGAGGAGGCACAGTGTGTCTACCTACACCTCCATCTTGGCCAGGAATCAAGAAGAAGCTTTTGATAAAGGGTCATCTTGGCTCATGTGTCCCCTTAGTTCTTTGTCCTTTCCCTGCCTCCATTTTCCTAGCTGTAATTCAGACTTTAATGCCTGGAGACACAGCAGCTATATTGTGAGTATAAGAGCAAAGGCCACATACTGAGGGTGTTAGAGAAGAAGACAAAAGAAACCTGGTCTTCAGAGATATTGTTGGGCTGCCATACTAGTCCTAAATAGCCATTCTCTTCATTTCTTTCTGTGGGTTGGTTAAGCCATGGCTTGTTGGGCTTTCCATAAGTTACCAAATGTGAATTTAAATGACACAAATGATTTTATCCTCAGGACAGCTCAATGGGATAGAGCTGACCTCTATTTTACAGATAAGGGAGATGACACTCAGAGGGTTCAAATAATCAAGGTCAGACAACTAGTTAGTTTTAGGGTTAGAGTTTGAATGCAGCACTGCCTGACTCCAAAACCTTTCCATACTGCCTCCTTGCATTCAGTAGAGAACCCACCACATCAGCCCAGTGGTGAAAATCCACTTAGGGTATGGAGTGGGACACAGATGTTTGGTATGACCCTAATGAGTAGCAGGGAGAATTTTTCCTGCTATTGTGATTGATGTTTTTGCCATGATCAGAAACATGCTCTCTGTTTGGGGTTGAATTGTGTGTCCTCCCTATCCCCATTCATATGTTGAAGTCCTAACCTCTAGTACCTTAGAATGTGACCTTATTTGGAAATGGGGTCTATACAGAGATAATCGAGTTCAAGTGAGGTCATTAGGGTGGGCACCAATCCAATATGACTGCTGTCCTTATAAGAAGGGGACATTTGGACACAGACACTCATAGAAGGAAAATGATATGAAGAGACACAGGGAAAAGAAGGCCATCTTTAAGCCAGGGAGAGAGGCCTGTACAGATCTTCCCTCATAGCTCTCAAAAAGAACCAGCCCTGCTGACACCTTGATCTTGAACTTCCTTCCAGCCTCCAGACTCTGAGACATTACATATTTGTCATTTAAGGCACTCAATCTGCTGTACCTTGTTATGGCAGCCCAAGGAAACTAATCTGTTATCCTAGGTGAATTTCTCTTGTTCTTATTGGTCCTCCCTCTTGCCTTGTGTATCAGCTATTGTAATCATGCTGTGTAACAAGCCACCCCCAGAATCCATGGCATATAGCCACAAGAATTTATTCATACTCACGCATCTGCTGGTCAGCTGTGTTTGGCTCTAGGCTGCGGATTGGATTTAGGCCTGCTCCATGTGTCTCACATCCTCACTTAGACCACTAGGCTGGGATACATTTTTTCTCATCGTGATGGCAGAAGCACAAGGGGCCAAGCTCAGTCACACCAGCACATTTTAAGCCTCTGCTCACATTAGAATCTGCTAACACCTTATTGGCCAAACTAGGTCACATGGTCCAGTACAATATCAGTACAGGGGAGGGGAAGGGGGCAGCACTATACTCTGACCCATAGAAGGAGAGGGAAGGGGGTGAATATTTACTAAACTATAGTTCAGATTATCCCCCTTAGAGGCACTCTGGCTTTGGAATGAATTCACATATTCTCTTTCTATCTGACTTAACCCAAGCCTTCTCACTTCTTCCTATTCTATATATGCTTTTGTGGCATTCCTTTTACCTCTTCAAGGCCCTTTCCTTCCTAGCCTTTTGTACCAATTAAAATTATTTCAACTGCATGTGACAGAAAATCCACCTCAATGTGGGGTGTAATGGCTTAAGTAACTGAAAAATCTAGCCATTGGATGAGCTTCAGGTGTGGTGTGATCAGAGTTTCAACTCCATGTATCTGCCAATCTCTTGGCTCTTTTCTGCTGTGTGTGTTACCTTGCTCCTCAAGAAAGCTTCCCTCAGGGTTAATAGATGATTACTTGTAAAACAAACAAACAAACTAACTAACTAACTAAACTGGTGGCTACCACCAGTAGAATGGATCATTAAATCGAGGTATATTCACATATAGAAGAATAGCCAGCAATGAAAGTGAGCAAACTCTGCTTAACAACACAGAGACATTCAGAAACATAGTGTTGAGCAAAAGAAGCCAGAGACAAAAGAATACACGTTGTAGTTTTCATTGATACAAAGTTCAAAGCCAGGCAGAACTAATTAATGTTGTTGGAAGCCAGGACCATGGTTACCCTCCGGTATACAGAGTAGTCATGAGAAGGGGCCCCAGAGACTTCTGGAATGTTGGTCATGCTCCTTGGCTTCTTGATCTGTATGTTGGTGACCTGGGTTTAAGTCTATTTTTTGAAACGTCACCAGGCTGTATACTTATGTGCACCTTTCTTGTACATTTTGCTGCCAGTGCAAGTTTATTTACAAAAATCCTTCAGGCTGCTGTATGGAGAATGGGTGTGGGGTAAGGGTAGAGGCAAGAGGGCTTGTGGAGAGGCTGATTCCATAGTTCAGGTAAGCAATGCAACAGTAAAGTGAAGGTAGAAGCTGCTCACCTGGGCTACAGGTGAGAAAAGAGAAAGGGGAGGAGTGAGGGAAGGAGGGAAGTGAGGAAAAGGCAGACCGTGTAGCCCAATCGATGGGCTGGTGGGGGTGTTCAGAGGTTCCAGGGCAGCAGGAGAGAGGCCCCATGAGCATTAGGAAGGAGCTGAGAGAGAAGTTGTGAAGGATGGCCTGCCCCTCACAGACAGTGCTTTCTGGGGACCTTGTAAGAGAGATGACGCTGGACAGTTAACTGACCCAGAATGGCATTTCTTTCTTAGAGAATTTACACCTCCATCAGCATGAAAGTTTTACTTGCTCCATATCCTGTCAACCCTTTGCATGGTTGAGGACCTTTAAAAGCATAAATCAGGTCATGTCTCTGCCTTGGTCAAAACCCTCCATTGGCTTCCTGCAATACTTAGAATAAAATACCTAACTCTTTTTAAAAATTATTTTTATTTTTTATTTACAGTTTACATTCATTTTTTGTATTAATTTCAGGTGTACAGCATAGTGGTTAGACAATCATATACTTTATGAATTGTTCCCTCTGATATTTTTAGTACCCACCTGGCACCACACATAGTTATTACAGTATTATTGTCTATATTCCCTATGCTGTACTTTACATCCTAAGTACCTAGTTCTTTACATGGCCTATAAGACCCTACATATTTGGACCTGGCTGGTGCGGCAGTGGATTGAGTGCCGGGCTGAGAACCATGTGTGATCACTGGTTCGATTCCCAGTCAAGGCACGTGCCTGCAGGCCAGGTTCCCAGTTGGGGCCACGTGACAGGCCACCACACATTGATGTTTCTCCCCCTCTCTTTCTCCCTCCCTCCCCCTTTTCTAAAAATAAATAAAAAATCTTTAAAAAGAAAATACCCTACATATTTCTCAAGAAGCTCATTCCTGCCTCAAGCCATTTGTACTCATTGTAATCTTAACACCCAGCTCTGTGCTTTGTCATCACTGAAGACAGTGTGTTTCAGTTTCTATTGCTATGCAACAAGCCACTCTGAAACTTAGGGGCATAAAACAAGAATTTTACAATGCTGACAGGTTCTGGGAGTCGGGAGTTCACACAGGGTATACCAGATGGCTTGCTTCTCCTCCACCATGACTGGAGTCTCAGCTGAGAAAACATAAAAGCTGGGAGTGACCTGCAGCCGGGGACTGGACTTACCTGGAAGCTGCTGGCACCTGTGCTGGGAAAGCTCAGATCATCAGTTCACCTGGGATACGTGACCAGAGCACTTACATGTGGCCTCTCTTGTTGCTTGGGCCTCCTCAAAGTATAGCAGCTTCAGGCTAGTCAAACTTCTTACGTGGCAGCTCAGGGCTCTAGTGTGACTATTGTGGGGAACCAAGCAGAAGTTCCATATCTTTTGTCACCTAGCTTTGGAATTCTCTAGGTGTCACTTCTGCCATGCTCTACTGGATGAAGTAGCCACAAAAATGCCAGATTCAAGGGGAGGGGACATAGACTCCACTTCTTAATTCAAGGGTAGAATGTTAAAGAATTTTGCAGCCATGTTTAAAAACCACTATGCAAGTTAAATGTCCATTTCTAGCCATACTACCTAAATCAGTAGCCTCCATTCCATCTTTAGCACGCTTCTCCAGTTTATCTTCTTTACAAAGTGCTTCTTTAGCTCTTATCAGAACCTAAAGTTATCTTATTTATTACAAGCTTCTTTTCTTCTCTCTTCTCCCCCTGGAACAAAAGTTCTGGATGGCACATACTTATTTATGTTTTTTTCCTGTACACTTTTATATCACTAGTGGCTAGAACATTACCCGAAAGATAGTAGGAGCCCAGTAAATATTTGAAAAAAATGATTCAGTGATAAACAATATGGGCTACTCTGTGAGCACAGAGTGGCTGTTTTTTGGGAGTCCAGTATAGGCTTCCTGGAGATGGTCACAACATCTGAGCATTGAACAACCAGGGGTATAGCCAGGGAGAAGGGGTTTGTGTATTGCAGATGGTTGAGGTCAGAGGGTGTGAAGGGGACCAGGCCTGCAACATTGTACCCAATGGGGGTGCCTCTTGTTGGTTCCTTGAGTGACCTGTTCACTGTGTGTGTGTTTGTGTGTGTGTGTGTAGGCACTGGGGAGAGATGAAGGTGGAGCATGTGGGGGTAGACTGTCAGAGTTGGAGCATACAAGACAAGCCTGAGCGCACTCCTGAGGGCCTTGGAAAGCCTCAGGAATAATTTTAAGCTGATATTAAATGACAAGATCAGATGAGCTTTTTTCGAAAGGTCATTTCTTACAGATGGAGTGTTTTTCCCACCGGCAGCAGGGATCCAGGAGGGCACTTGAAGCAAGGCCTTGCGTACAGCCCTCCACCCTGGCTCCCCTCTTGGGCCCTCATTAAGTTGTAGCCACGCCTTCTGTTCTTGCAGCAAAGGTCCAGGTGGTCCAAATCTAGCAACTTACCTCCTTGGCCTCCTGGGAATTGGTTGGGCTGGAGTTCATCTCTTGGTTTCATGAAAGCAGAGAGGAAAGGCTACATACAGAGGTCTTACCCTTGATAATAGTCCTCTACATTATTAACCACAAAATCCAGTGTGTGCAGTGAAGTGTTTGGTGTCTGAGACTTGCTTCATAGCATCTTGGGGTTGGGGTGAAAGTGGTGCAGGGCTGGTCCTGGGTTGCAGCTTGTTGAAGCTGGTGATGGGCCCCAGCAGTTCCTAATAGGATTCTCAAGAATTTGGCATATGTTTGAAATTCTTCATAATACAAAGTTTAAAAAGATTAATTAGTGTTGCCCCTCCCCCACCCTCTCCAGCCACACTGGCCACTTCAATAAAATCATAGTCTTCCCTTCTTTGTCTTCCCTTTCAAAAAACCATCACATTTGGGCACATACCATCCCAGTAAGTTTAAAAGCAATATCTTTTGACCATAATGTCAGGATAATAGCAAGATTATTAGTAACTTGCGTAGGAAGTAAAGGCAATAATCTTGTTTTTCAACTTATTGTAGGGACTTAATGGTCACATATTTTATCCTGAAGTGTGGAAAATGAATATTGAAAGTGCATACCCCAACAAAAAGGCTATTACTTTTAACATTCAACTTTATGTATGTTATGAAAGTACAAAAATGTTGACTTTCATAAGGCAAGCAGGGAGACTAAACTTTATTGTTTTGGAGGATTTAGGAACAGACTCTAAAGTTGGAGGCAGTGCCTTTCATATTCAGCTGAATTACACCTGGGATCCTTGAGACAGAGAGTTGTTTGGGGTTATGAGGACAGAGAGTAGTAGCAGCATTTCAACAGAGTCCCGGCTCCACAGCGATGAGATCTTAATGCCTGTGTCTGGATGTACCTTTTCCAACATGGTCACCAGGTCCAACATGACTGCCAATTAGTCCTGTTGCATTCATAGTTCTGTGGGGAAATTGTTGCCTCAGGCTGTGAGGAGCCACCCTTTTTAAAGGAGTGGTCCAGTAGGCATGTGTACATGGGCACAGAAATATATACTGTTGTGGATGCCCAAAGACTGGGAAAGTGGGGAAAAGTTAGGCTGAAGCTCTAGAATAAAACACAGCCAGGCAAGGCCACAAGGTTGACTGTCCCAGTGCTATGGGTCCTGTTGTTGGTCAGAGGTTTGTATAAGCCATAGTCAGGGCCTTCCCAGAGGAGGAGTGAGGAGTGACAAGTCTTTTTATTGAGGCTCACAAACACTGGTGGGCACAGTGGGGAAGAGAATGGCTCTGGGGGCAGGGCTAGGCTGTGGGTAGTGCATCAAGGTTGCCCTGGTCTGCAGGCTGCCTCTCTGACAGGCCCATGGAGAGCCTGGAGATTCTAGAGCCGGATGTGAGAGCAGACCTCAGTGCAGGGTGTTCTGGGAACAGCAGAGTCAAGAGGGCTAGAGGCTCATGGGATTCATAAATACTTTGTACTGTGGAGTTATGAGCACAGGATTTAAGGGCTGTTCATGGGCTGGGAGGCTCCTACTGTTATCTGACAAATCCCAGTGCACTCGCATACTCTGGTCACATTCATAGCAAAGGTCTGAAGCACTCTTTGATCTTGCCCCACCCTGCCTGCTCTCGGGGAAGCCATCCCTCTCCCAGAACACATACCCCACCTGAGCCTCAGCAACAGTAGTTCCTACAGGAAGGCACTCACTACTATAGCTTCCCAGTGTTCAGATTACTCACCTCCCTTCCTCAGTCACTGCCCTGAGTGGAATCACATCACTCCATAGCTCATAGCCTTCCCGTGGCTCCCCATTTCCCTTAGATAAAAGTTCAACTCCATACTCAGACTAACAAGTTCTCTTTACCTCCCTAATCTCCCGTTCTGCCACACGGGCCTAAGTGTCATTCCTAAAACACCTCGGGCACACTTCTACCTCCCTGCATTTACACTGATTGTTACCTCGACCTGGTAGGCTCTTCTTCCAGATATCCTCAGGGCTTGCTTCCTCACCTCCTTAGTCTCCTTCCCAGGAAGGCCTTTCCCAACTACCCTGCTGAAATCGCAACACCCCTCCCCCATTCTTGTTTCCTGCACTTTCCCTTCTGTAGCCATTACCATCATCTGCAGTGCAACACGTTGTGATTTTCTTTATTGTCTCTCTCCCCTCATTCAACTACAATGTCTAAGCACTAGGGACTTTTCACATCTTCAATACACTGCTCCATCCCCAGACCTCAAAACAGTGCCTGGCACATAGAGGCACATGGTAAATAACTTGTTGAGTGAATGAATGAATAAAAGAATGAACACACTCACTCTGGTGCCTTTGGGGCCTTGCTCTTCTTCACTGAGCCCCTTACTATAGGTTCAAATATACCTTGTCCCTGAGCAAGCCTTCCCCTGCCTTCTCCCTCCTATCTCTCTCTGCCAGACCCCTCTGTGCTCCCTGTCACAATATTGTGACCTCCACCGCACTTAAAAAAAAAAAGGATTTTATTTATTTATCTTTAGAGAGACAGGAAGGTAGGAAGAAACAGAAAGATGTTTCTCTCCCTTTGGAGGGAGAGAAACATCAATGTGTGGTTGCCTCTCACACGCCCCCAACTGGGGACCTGGCCCACAACCAAGGCACCTGGCTGGGAATCAAACCAGAGACCTTTCAGTTTGCAGGTAGGCACTCAACACACTGGACCACACCAGCCAGGTCTCCAGCAAACTCTTGACACAGCTTCCTGCAGGTGCCAACAGCCCATGTGCCCAAACTGCTGTTAACACTTCATTTCCTTGGGTGCTGCCCAGTGCTCCTGCCCTCCACCCCTTGGCTCTTTTCCATGCTCCTGGGTGTTACCTCCCCACACCCCTAAATGCCCCTTACTATGGCTCAGCCCTCCTACTGGCACAAAGGTGTCCTCTGCTTCCTATTCTTGTCTATGGGTGCTCTTTCCTTTTAGAGGTACCCACCCCCCACCAATCTCCTCAATCCAAAATCGATAAGGAAAAGCCCAACAGCCAAGTAGATGGATTAGTTAAAGGAAAAAAAAAGCAATAAAAAGGAGAAAGAGACTAAAGAAAAGTCCAGTTTATCAGCTGCTTTCCATATCAGCTTCTCTCATTTTTCCTATCTCTGTTGGTGGCCCAGCCATTCCCCTGGGTGTTCCAGCTGGAGATCAGCTTCATCTTTGGTGCTCTTATTCCATGTCCCCGTGAGGTTCTGCTGCTTCCTTACCTCTTTTGGGACTCTTTGAATGTCTTTCCTTCTCAATTTTCATGTCGCCGCCATGTTTTAGGCCTTCTTTACCCGAACTCACCCTTCCCCTAGGAAATTACAAAAACTGTTACTTTGGGCTCTGCAGATGATGTGAACCTTCTGAAGCCAAATTGGATCCAATTACCCTGTATCAGTGAGGGTCTGGCCAAGAAAATGCAAACCATTCCAGGTATTTAAGCATAGGGAATTTAATCCAGGAAACTAGTTTCACAGAGACTGGAGGAACCCAAAACCAAACAGGGTACAGTGAGATAAGCAGAGGTTAGAGACCCAGCAATTAGTAACAGCAGGAAGCTGCTAACATTCCTAGGAAGGAGGGACAAAGGGAGAGGGAGTATTACAGGAACCTGGGAGCTGTAGTTAGCCAACAGGAGCTGGATCCACAGAGGAGGTGAAGGAGAAGCAACGGATGTTGGAGATGCTGCCTAACACAAAGAGAGTGGGACAAAATACCCTGGTTTCTCCTTCTTCCTGACCTCCAATCTCTCACCAGTATCTTCCAGTGGCTGAACCTAGATAGAGGGAGGCCAGTTGCAAAGCAGCCTGGGAGATGTAGTTCCCCACTATACTGAGCAGAGCAAGAGAAGGGTAATGAATGTATCTGAGAGGAGGCAGACAAACGAATATAGGCAGTCCCTGGCAAAGAAGCCTTCTGTAGTTCCCTTCTTCCTACTGAATAAACTCCAAACTTCTCAGTCTTTCTACGTGCTCTGGGTCCTCTTCTGTTCCCTTTGCTGACCTTATCTGCTATTGCCCCTGTACACCCCTGAAAGTGGATAATGTTGGGACACCCTGCTGCTAGCATCTGCCACCTCTGTACCCTTCTTCACTCAGTGTCTTCTGCTCAGAAGTTTTCCCCTTCCAGCAATGCTTGTGCAGCCTTGCCCAGACTTTAATGCCCAGGTGAACTGCCACCTCCTCCATAAAGCCTTCCTGCCCATCACTTCTAGCCCCAAACACACAAATAAATATTCTTTTTTTCTTCCCCAGCACTTCCTGTACTTATGCCTCACCTTGTTTCTTCCTGTACCATTGTTATTAATGGGCTTATCTCAGCTCCCCCATTAGATTGCAGGCTTCCTTAAAGTCCTGTTCAAAATGAAGCCTCCAAAGCCTCTAATACACAGCACCCTTCCTAGGGTGCACTGCATTGTAGTTTAATGAATGAACAAAGACGTAGCAAGCAACACACCAGCAAGTAGCAATGCCTAGTCAATGCAAGTGAATTAATTTGGACTTTTTAGCAATCCATGCCTTGAGGGAGGGGTTGTGACAAGGCCAGGGAGAAGCGAGCCCTGAGTCCTTCAGGGCTGCGAGCAGATGTCCACATTTTGCCTTGTTATTACTTCAGCTATTGTTCCAGGTTTTTTCTTTTAGAGAGAAAAGAATACGCCCATGTTTTCATGTTGTTCTCATTGAAATACACCCACAGGCTTTGAAATGAACCCACTGGTGAAGTGCAAGGAGGGGGAGGGCACTGGATTTGTTTCTTCACCCAGGTTCTATGCAGCAGCTCTGTGGGATGGGGCTTCTTGTTCTCTCCAGGGCTCCCTGGGGCTCCAGAAGCTGAGGGCAGACTGCCTGAGTGGGAGCAAGTGGTAGGAGCACTGCCTTGGGCAAATCCAGGTGTTTGTGTGTGTGTGTGTGGGGGGAGGCTTGGGCAGTGGAGCTTTGAAAATGTGTCTGTGAATTCATGTTCTTAGGGAGCATTTTTCAAGTGGTTACCTTTTCTGTGATGAGCGGCCCTTAGGGAGTTGCAGACAGAGGGAAGAGATGCCAGTTCAAAGCTGGGGACAAGGCAGAGGTGACTTGCGCTTGAGGCCCCTACTAGGCTGTTTATTCATGAATTCATTCATTCATTCATTCATACATTTAATGAGTGTGAGCTGAGGATCCACCAGAATGGTCAGGTTTTGAGCTGGAGCTAGTTTAAGCCCAGTTTTTGGAGAATGAACGTCCAGGAAGGTTAAGCGACTTGCTCAAAATCACACAGCCAATCACCAACAGTGTAAGATCTAAACTTCAGCCTCCTGCATTACAGTCCTGTGCTCCCAGGGTTCGTGTGGGCTGCTGAGAAGTGCCCAGCTTGCCCTTGCTTTCAGAGATGTTCCAGTCCTGTGGACATCAGGATTAAGGGTTGCACATAGAGTAGTTCTCCAGGATGACATCTAGCCCTCCTGGCTGACTGTGGCACTGGAGGGACAGCTTTGCATGGCACACTTTGCATCAAGTAGGGGGTTCTTCCCGTAGAAATGACCCTCTCTGAGCAGAACTGGTTAGACCCCTCACACTTGAACCTGTCCCCGGCACCGCACCCTGTCTGTAGCATGGATCTCTGACCCGGTTACTTTGCAGACTGCATTCCACGCTCTGTGTTTATAAAGCCGCGTCAGCTTGGGGTGTGGACAGGAATGACCTACGCTGTCTAAACAAACCCAGAGCTCCTGCCTGCCAGGGTGCGTGTGATATCCTCTGGTGATGTGGGCCCCGTTGGAATTCCTGGCTTTGCTCATTGTGAGAGCTCAGCAGCATGAATACAGGTCTTTGCTCTTTGATTCCCCAGAGTGAGCAGAGGCTAGCTCTACTAAGATGCAAAGGTGTTTGGGGCCCCAGCTCCCTCCACCTCCCCCAAGCTGTTCCTTTCTTTCTTTTTTCCCAGTTTCTCTTAATCACTGAGGGACAAAGAAGAGACCTGACAGAAAAAAAAAAGCAGATTTTACCTACGAGAAACCACAGGAATGGACCCATTTTAATAAAATGAAGGCTTAGTTGCTTCTTTTTGAGACTGTGTCCCAAATAATGCAACTTCGGTTTCTCATCCTAGATATATGTTTGAAAAATCAGGCTTAAGTCTGTCCTTTTAAATAGCTTTTCAAATGACACAGAAATTATACTATTTTTAGGTCAAGCAGCCTGCAGAAGTTGACATTTGAAGGTTCAGCTATGTGTGAAAACATCCGAAGGGGAATGTGTGATTTCTCCTTTTTTCCCAGAAACAATAAACAGGAGTGGCTTTAGTTTATTCGTGTGTGTTGTTCTTACCCCTCTTGAATTTGCATCTCCGGTGTTTGTCTGTGTAATTCTTCAGGCACATGCTCAACATGGCAGATGCCACCTGAAGGCTGCCCTTTGGAGACTCTGTCCCTACAAATAAAAGCAGGTCGTTAGACTAGAACCGTCTTTGTTCCCTTAACTACAGCGGTTTCTCCCTCTGCACAGAGCACGCTCTATATAAAGCCATAACCATTCAGAGTCACACGTAGACTATATAAAGGCGCTGCTGAGAGATGAAAGATGTTTTTAACCCCTTCCTTTCAGGCGTTAGTGGCAGCTGCAACCGCTCAGTTCCAGAATGTGCAAAGTTCTGTTGTGGGGCTCAGGGAGAGAAGAGGAGGAGGGGAGTGTGTGTGAGTGAACCAGCAAGGTGGGAGAAGCCCCTACTCCAGTCCTCTCCTCCCCCTCTTCCTGCCTCAGTTTAGAGCTGCTGGAAATCTCCCAAAGGTGGCGGTGACAAAAGAGAAGGAAGCTGTGATAGCATTGGGCACAACTCAGGCCATGGGGGCAGGAAGAGCAGCCACCCCCTGGGGCTCTTGTTTAGGCTTCAGTCTCTGTACTTCAGTTTCTGCAGTAGTGCCCAGGCACTTGAAACCACAGGGCCAAGGTGGCGGTGCTCCCTGAGGATGGAATGTATTTGATTTTGTGTGATGGTCAATGTTGCTTTTATATTAAAACAAGTTCAGGGCTGTCTGATGGAATAGAATGCAGATAGGTATCAACATCATAGCTGAACCTGGACTGCCAAAGAAATGCCTGTGTTGATGAGGTGCTACTTTGAGCTTTACCTTGAGACCCTCAGGAAGTTGTTAGAGCTCTTTGGTGACAAAGGTTAAAAAGCCCTGCCCTAAATGATGTGCTAAATGCAATGTAGACATGGTTTAGTGCAATGGTTGTGGTTGGACTTTAAGGCCCGGCTCTGCTACTTACTAGCTGTGTGATTTGGGGTGAGTTGCTCAACCTCTCTGAGCCTCAGTTTCTTCCTCTGTCAAATGAGACTGGTAAGAGCTTCTTCCTCATAAGACCAGGCCCGCCTACTCTTGGGAACCACTGGAACTGATGTGCCCCAACTCCGAGCTGACATCCCCGTGGAGGCTGCGTGGCATAGAAGCCATTCAGTCTGAGCCCAGCTCCTATCATGGCCCATGGTAGCCACCAGGCAGTTTGATAGCCTTTGTCCCAGGAGAGCACAACCATGGGTGCTAAAAGCATGGAGGACTTCCAGATGTGCAGTGCCAAAATATAGTCACAACATACCTGGGGTTATTAGACACCTGAGGCACAGTAGTACCAATGCCTCGGGCTTCCCACCCTGGAACACTGCCCACGCCTGTGGCACTATGCTCTTCCTGGTTCTTCTGTTTGACCTATGTGGGCACTCCTGAGACAAGCCATGCCTGCTTCTGAAACTTGCTTTCATGGATCATGTGACCCATGCACAGCAAGAGTGGCATCAGGAGCGCGGTTGGACAGGTGTGAAGGGAGGGAGCAGGAAACAACTGGTAGAATCTCCACCCTGCATTGGACACTGTGGCACTTTGAAAGATATGTCCACACATTATTTGACACTCTCCCCATCAGGAGGAAGGCCAGCTGCCATGTGATGAGGACACTCAGCTAACTTACGGAGAGCTCCATGAGGTGAGGACTGAGGCCTCTTGCCAACAGCCATGTGAGTGTATCATCTTGGAAGCAGCTCCTCCAGCTCTGGTTGAGCCTTTGGGTAATTGCAGCTCTGGCTGACACTTCGACTGAAACCTCGCGAGACCCTGGATCAGAACCACCAAGTCTAGCTGCTCCCAAATTCCTGACCCATAATCAGTGATAATGGGTAAGATAGTCAGTGTGTTTCAAGCCACTAACTTGTAAGATATTTTATTATGCAACAATAGATAACTGTATAGAGACACCTCTCCTTGTCCTTTGAAATGTCATTGGAAAGGTTTCAAGACTTCACAGATACCTTTCTTCCCCCGCCCTGGGTTCATGAGGATGTTGGAAGCTGGAAAAAGAAGATGAGTAGTAGATGACGTATTATAGAATTGTACACCCGAAACCTATATAATTTTATTAACCCATGTCACCCAATAAATTCAATATAAAAATAAATAAATAAAAAGAATATGTGTGGTTTTGGAGTAGGGCATTAATACTGTGGACATGCATGCCGAATATTTTCCATTGGTTATGTTATGGAATCATCTAAACTATCCTGTGCAGAAGTATTATTAGTCCCATTTTATTTTTTATTTTTAGACAGATTTTATTTATTTATTTTTAGAGAGGGGAAAGGAAAGAGAAAGAGAGGGAGAGAAATATCAACGTGTGGTTGCCTCTTGAGCGTCTCCAACTAGGAACTAGCCTGCAACCTGGGCATGTGCCCTGACTGGGAATTGAACTGTTTGCAGTCTGGCGCTCAATCCACTGAGCCACACCAGCCAGGGCTATTAGTCCCATTTTATAGATGAGAACACTGAGCCTCAGAGAAGCTAAGACCTTTGCTCAAGATTACATAAGAATTTTGATTGTTGTGGCATCAAAGCTGTGTTTCTTCATCAATAACAAGCTGCTTCTGCTTGGAAATAAAGCAGCTAGGTCAAGGTCCTGGCTTTGCTTCTGACTAATTGCATCACCTTTGGCAAGTCACTTTCCTGTGGGTGCCATTTTTTTTTTGCATGTGAAATGGCCTATGTCTCATTCCTTGTAGCACAGAGGTGCTGTCAATCATGGTAGCCTACTCTCTTGTGGCCACAGGAATGGGGCATATATTCCTGGCTTAGCCAATCAGAGTATCCTAGTCCCCTGACCACGGTGATTAGTTAAGGAATGGGCATGTGAGTCTAGATAGGCAAACTGAAATCTTCCACAGGGCATCTCTGCCAGAGCCACTGAGAAGAGCACCCCTTCCTTTCTATTGGGGTGGCTATGTCAGGAGGCTGTGGATTTGGTGCTTCCAGGATTGAGAGTCTACAGAGTCAGGCTGAGCCACGCCATGAAGGGAGGCAGAGGTCTGGATCTGTTTTAGTCCTGGATCCAGCTATGCCTGAAGCCGTTCCTCCCTCTGTACTCCCCAGTTATAAGAGTCAGTAAATTCCTGCTTTTGTCAGCTATTTTGACTTGGGCTTGGGTCATTTGTTAATGCAGTGAGCAAACTTGGGCATCATTTCTAGCATCTCGGAGCAATAGAGCATAACTCCCCTATATGATGATTAAATGTAGCAGGTGCTGGTGGTGCCCTGCTGGTTCATGCTGGAGGTCATGGCAGACTGTCTCCTTACAGGCCAGTGGCTTCCTGCATGTCCTGCCTGAGGTATTCTCTGGCTTTAGGACCATGCTTGGCCTGCGTGGGGAGGGGGAGGCAATTCTAAAATACCAAAGAATTAATGGCTCAGAAGTGACCCTTTTCCAATGAGGGATGGAGGTAGATAGATACATGCCCCAGCTCCCTTGTCTCTTGAAAGATGTCTTCTACACTGTCTTTATGAGGGCCCCCAGCAAAACTGAGCCCCAGTCACACACTGTAAGAAACTGCTCAGTAAAGCAGCCTTCATTGGCTTTCCTTCCTGCCCTCTTTCTCCACTCTCTCACTCATGGTTCCTGGGCTCACCTCTCAGATAAACTACCTGTACCCAAGTCCTCATATCAGGGTCTGCTTTGGGGGAAAAGAAACCTAAAACTTGTATATCAATGTATGGGATTTTGATTTTCTGGAGTGGACAGATCTGGAGATACTTACCATAATTGGAAAGACTGGAATTGCAAGGTTCTCAGCCTTAGCAATTTTGTGAATTAAATATTCCCCATATTGGACATGTGAGGACTACATGAAGACTGGGAAAGTGGGGCTAAGATAGTAGGACAGGAACGACAGAAGATGCCATGGGATTGCAGCAGCTATTGTTGATGGGACAGATAAGATTTGAACATTCAGGCAATTTTGGGGGGGGATGGGCTCGATTTGGTACTTTGAGGGGTCCCTGAATTCTCCCCAGCCAGGAGCACTTCATCTCACAGAGAGAGATGGGCTTGGTTTCCAGCTGTTAGTTTTGTTTGCCTTTTCCCTCTGCCTTTGTTCTCTCTCTTTCCTTTCCCTGCTCCTGTTTATTTATGTTTAAACACGTCCTGTGTCGTTGCCTCAGCTGAGTGGCTGGAGAGTCGATGATGGCCTGGATTCCACCTCTTCTTCCCCTGTGAGGTCTCTGGCTCCTCAGCTCCACCACAGTTTTCTCTGGGCTCCAGGAAAAAGATGTGTCTGTGGATGTCAGAATATTTGGCTGGTGCAGCTCTGCCTTGCGTCTGCTTTCTCTTTTCCCTCCCAGGGGCCCTGCTCACTCCCCCCGCTGTTCTTCCTGGTCACTTCCGCAGTGGCATCTGGGCCACAGACATTGTTTTCTCCTAATTGCATTTCAGCCTAGGACAGCCACGCTAATAGAGAGACCTCAGGAGAGAGGGCGGGCAGAGCATGGCAAAGGCGCTGCTGCTTCTGCATAGGACTTTGATAAAAAGACAAAAAAAAAAAGGTTCATTTTAGGTACTGGCACTCTCTTCCCCTCAGAGCAGATCCCCCTCCTTTTTGTAGTTTTATATTTTCCTTGAAGTATGTATAAAAAAGATAAAGTATGTCCAGTGCACTAAGTGTGCAGCTTGATGGAATTTTACATGTCTACACCATGCCACTACCATCCAGAAGACACAGAACTTCCCCATCACTGCAAAGGTTCTGTAACGCTCCTCCCAATCAGTAACCCCCAAGCACAGAGGCAACCACTCTTCTGGCCTTTATTACTGGAGATTGATTGCCTGTCTTTTAGCTGTAAAATGGAATCATCCAGCATTGTCCTCTTCTGTGTTTGGCTTCTTTCGCCCAATATCATGCCTATGAATGTGAGCCCTGCTGTCTGTAGCATGGTTCTCTTCCTGGTGTCATTGTTGTTATTATTGTTTTATTTGATTTGATTCCTTATTCTGTAGGGTTGTAAAGCCAGCAGTTTGCAGATCCAGTTTTGTCCCCATCTACAGTCCAGCAGGCGGCATCCCTTGTGGGCACCTTTGCTCCCAACTGTGACCTGCAGATTTTGCCAAACTGGCCCGATGCAGGCTCAGGCATCAGATTTACTGTTTTTTTTTTTTTTTAATATTTTATTTATTTATCTTTAGAGAGGAAGGAAACATCAATGTATGGTTGCTTCTCGTGCATCCCCTGCAGAGAACTGGCCCCTGCCAGAAACTGGCCTGCAACCCAAGCATGTGCCCTGACTGGGAATCGAACCGCGATAGACTGGTTCACAGGCCCGCGCTCAATCCACTGAGCTACATCAGCTAGGGCTCTGTTTATTCCAGGCTGCTGGGCCAGGAACTTCAGGTTAGAAACCTCAGTGCCTCTGGGGTGCAGGAGGAACCTGGAGCAGCTCAAGATGTGTGGTGGGGCTCAGGATTAATGTTTCACTTTGCAAACATGCATTTGGTGAACAGAAACATCACTGAGATCTGGTGACTGGCAGCACAGGGCAGCATTTTACTCTCCTTCCTGGATTTGTGTGATGGCCCCCGACCAGGGCCCCATGCAAAGTCTTACCTTCTCCCATTCATCAGCTCACTGTTGGCAGCAGAGCTCCCAGGGCCCACTCTTATCCTACTACTCCTCTGCTCACAAACCTTCAGTGGCTCCCCACTGCCTACTCAAGTCAGCAGTGCTCTCCTGACATTTAATTAAGAAGCTCCACAGAATGAAGTAGCCAACTCTCTGGCAGATCCTGCCTCCCTTTTTGGGCAGCTGGTCGTCCGAACTAGAATTATGTCATCTGGTGTGACCTAATTCTCTCTGTGCTCCTCCTAGCCTGTAGATCATAGGAAACACTCCTTTCTATTCTACCTCCTTTAGGGAGGTTTCTGGTAGCCCAGCCCACCATGTATAGCCGTAGTTCCCAAGGTCACTTCATGGGCTGAGATGTCTGCTCTAGCTCCACCCATCATAACAGCATTCCAGTTAATAAAAATGAAGGGGAAGGAAAGGGCATGTGACCTCTTTAGGGTGTCAACCGATGGTCGATGGCACCAATTCATTGATGGTACCAATTTAGCACCAACAGGGACCCTCAATTTGAGGTTCAAACAGCTCAAAGGTAATACAGCATGGCTGTAAAAACTGCATGCTGTGAAGAGTCCGATAGTGCTGCAGCACAGCTGTGAAACAGTAGTGAAACTGTCCTAGGGCCAGGCAGCCCTGAGGCCAGGCCTCTCTTCAGTTACATAGCTCCCCTCCACAATGGTCTGCTCCTGCTCCCCTCAGGTCCAACAGGGAAACACAGACCTAAGTGTTCAGTGGCTTTTCAGCTTTTGGAAACAGAGGGGAGCTGGCTTATATAGACAGAAGTCCCCACCCCTGGTCCCAGATTGGTCAGAAAAGAGCCACTCTGATTGGTCAGAGCTGCACAGTTCTAAAGTCTCAGTCCTATTGGTTGTAATAGGACCCTAAGAACTCATTTATAAGGGTTGGCTCAGAAGGTAGAAACAGTGTAGGCAGTTCGTTTAGCAGTGCAGATGTAGGCAGAGGCTTCTCCAAAGTGCAGTTTGCATGAGAGATCTCTATGTGGAAATGGCTGCTGGGCTCTGCTTAAATTTTTTAAAAATTTGACTCTAGGTAACTACCAGGAGCCCTTCATAGTCCGCAGGGTTCACAAGGGTTAGTAATAATAGCAGTAAACACTTATGCATCATTTACCATATACCAACTATTATTCCAAGTACATTTAATTTTCATGTAAACCTATGAAGTAAGTACTATTATCAGCCTCATTATACAAATGAGGAATGGAGACACAGAAAGGTTATGTAACTTGTGCAAGGTCACACTACTAAGAAGTGACTAAGCCAAGATTTGAACCCATGCAATCTCATTCTAGCTTCTGGGCTCCTAAGCCTTCTGTTTTTGTATTTCTCACTTTCAGGTCTTTGAACATCTCTCCCTTCCCCGGGGGGAAGGGGGGGGCAGCCTGAGGCTGCTTGAAGATAAAGCTCTGGCCTATGGGGTCCCATACATTGTGGGTGGCAGGTCACACTGCCTGGTGGCTCTCCGGCTGCCCATGCTCTTGTAGTCTGGGATGGATGGGACCTTTGTTTTGGAAATTCAGCCCAGAGCCCCCTGTAGACTCTGGATGGGCTAGGTAAAGGTGGAAGGGGGTGTCTGGAAGCCAAGTTGTTCCTCTGTTTGGGCTGCCTTACCTCAGCGGGGATGGGGTGGGGGGTAGGGAGGTGGGGTAGGGGAGGGGGAATGGGGGCATGGCCTTATTAGAATGCCTTCTTCACCGTGACTCCCACCGGAAGTTCCTCGTTCCTGTGTAATTACATTAAGCTTTTATGATGGGGATCTGGGCTGCTAGCAGCATTATTTTGCAGGGGCAGGCTGCATTCCTGGTGTCTGGGTTTACCTTCTCTCTCTGTCTGTGCCCTGGAGTGCGGGTCTGTGGATAGGTCCTCCTGCCAAGTCCAAGCTGCGGGGTCTCCTGGTAGCACACTGGGGCAGGTGAAGAGCTAGGAGCACATCTGCAATTTTCTGAATCCCATGGGTCAGAAAACCTGTCCTGCCCTGCAGGGTAGAAGGTTGAAGCCTGGGTCTGAAAAATGACCTGAGCTCCTTTACCAGCTGACATCTGCTTGCCAGGGCTGCCCTAGCCCTCAGGAAGGAGCCTGGTGGGCCCATATATGACTTGGGGGTGGCCAGCTTCTTAGCCTAGACATCCCACAAGAAACTGTAAAAATGTGAGGTGAAATCTTAAAGTGGACTATTTAATAATGATGGGATGGGAACGCCTCCCCCAATACAAATAACCAACATCATACAAAAAGATGCTTATATCCTCACTTATAATCAAAAGAATGCAAATAAAGGTATTGGAGAGGGTTTTGAGTTATACAGCCAGGCTGGACTTATAGAGCCTTCTGTGGAGGACAGCAGTATTAGGAAGGAGGTGAGAGGTGGGTTGTACCTTTTTCCCTAAAAAATTATTTGAATTTTTTAAAGCACATAATTACTTTTTGAATTTGAACAAAACATTCATTTCACAAAATTTAAAAATCAATTCATACCTCTTGTAAAAAGCTAAGGAAATAGGGGAAATAATTATAATTGTTACATTTATTGATTCCGTGACTATATATGCCTGACCTTGCTCTAAGATCTTTTTTTAAGGCTTTTATTTATTTATTTTTAGAGAAAGGGGAAAGAAGGGAGAAAGAGAGGGAGAGAAACATCAGTGTGTGGTTGCCTCCCACGTGGCTCCCACTGGGGGCCTGGACCGCAACCCAGGCATGCACCCTGACTGGGAATCAAACTGGCAACCCCTTGGTTCGCTTCTGTGCTCAGTCCACTGAGCTACACCAGCCAGGGCTAAGATCTTGGTATGGATAATCTCATTGACTCTTCACAGCAACATGCTGAGGTATGTACTACTGTGACCCCCTTTTACATATGAGGAAATTGAGCATTGAGACACTAGATAACTGCTTGTAAATCATACAGCTAGCCCAGGGGAGCTGGGACCCAGAGGCAAATCAGTGTCCCGTAGCCCCATTTTACCTAGAGATGACAACTATGAAGGTTAGATATTCCTTGTGCCATATATTTGTGTGTGCATGTGGGAGGACCTTCAAGTCCAGATATCTGATGGAATCTTGTGCCCTGACAATCTCCTTCTTCATCTGTTTCCCTCCTCCTTGTTTTGGCCCTGATTTGGAACTTTTTCTCTACTTTTGGAGGGCTTTCCAGGAAAGATCTGAAGAGTCTCATCTGCCCACGTCATGGAATTGAAGACTCTAGTGAAAGAGAAGGCCTCTGTGTGCCTGGTCTTTCCTGCCAAAGCAGAGGAAACCAGGAAGACTACCTGGTGGCAGCATCCTTGGAGAGAAAAGAGCCTCAGGGGTGACACTTCTTCTGCATGTGTGGAGTAAGCAGGTTGGTAGGCATGGGGCTCAGTGGGTGATGTGGCCAGAGGCTTTACTCCAGCTTCCAGATGCCTGCAGGAATTGGATCTGTGTCTGGTCTTACTGAATCAAACCTTGTAGCTGATTTTTAGAAAGGTCTGTGGACAGTGTAATAGATAAAATGTTCTGGATACAGAAGCCAGCTTCGAGGAGGGCTGGCCAGGAGTCAGCATTCAGCAGAGTGATGGTCCAAGGCACTTAGAGCAACTAAGTAAGCCCTGTCCTCACTCCACCCCACCCTACCCCATCACTGGCCTGCGTCCCCTTCTACCTTCCATAGCTGCACATTCCTCATTGTTCAGGAACAAAGGCAGTTCACATTTGTGAAAAAGAAGAAGAAAAAATAAACTCAGCTGAACTCATCTTGCTTGTAAGTGAGCGATTGGCTCTGGCCCCGAATAGGGGAGTCTCACAGGGTGGATGGCAGTGGAGGGGCCCTGGGGGCAGCTTGGTTGGAAGGGAGTGGGGGCGGGGAGATGCAGCAGGATGTGAACAGTTGGTGATTTATAGTGCCAATAAGCACAACAGCTCAGTCTTTGCAGTTTCCCCTCAAGTTGTGTCTGAATGCTATCCCCTTGGAGCGTCACCTGTGTGTGCTGTGGCTGTGGCCACTGCCCGTTTGGGCTCAGGAACCCAGGAAAAGCACCCTGCTGATGGGTACCCCTCCTTGCTAGGGACCCAGGGAAAGCCTTCCCACCCCTATCTCCCAATCTGAAGGGCAGTGCGAAGGTGTGTCATCAAGAGCTGGAGTTGATGAACAGGGGTTTTGCTTCCTCTTTGGGACAGAGCCTGGGATGTGTAGACTCATGAGGCCTTTGGAAAATTAACCACTGAGTAGAATTCACTTTGGCCTTTTGGAAAGTTAGCGAGTGAGTGAAATTCACTTCAGTAGCTGTCTTGCTGCTTTGAGCTTTAGCAAGCTTGTCCTGAGCTGTCCCACACTAGGATTCTGGGGAGACAGAGGTACTAACATATTTTGGGGGCCTAGTGTGTGCTAGACAATAGGCTAAACTGAAAACATTTCACTTATGTTCTTTAAACTTCATGATGCCACCCTGACATCAGTAGTATTATTAGCTTCATTTTGCAGAGAAGAAAGGGAAGCTAAGAAAGCTCAAATAACTTACCCAAATACCACAGCTAGTAGATGGAAGAAGAACTGGGATTCCAATCTATCTTCAGAACCAAGGAACCCTAGCTTACTTCAATGCTTGTGCTGAATTTGCTGAGGGGCAAGCCCAGGGATACTGCAAAAAGGACAAGAGACCCGGGCTCCAGAAGCCCTCCAGAGTGAACCTAGACCACTTTCTAACAGCAGACTGCTGCCAAAGTCTGTGAGGTCTGAGGTCCACTGTGGCCTCTGGATTTTTTGGTGTTAGGCAATCTGTATGTGCACCTTGAGGACTGAGAAGTTTTTCTTTCTGAAAATTTGACTTCTGGACTAAGTCCATCTGGCTTGTTGGCTTCCAGTGTTATTGCTGACTGCAGAGAGAGAGAGAGAGAGAGAGAGAGAGAGAGAGAGAGAGAGAGAGAGAAAGAGACAGAGAGAGAGAGAGAGAGAGAGAGAGAGAGAGAGAGAGAGAGAGAAACATTGACCTGTAAGCTAGCGGGTGTCATGTTCTGGCTTCCCACCATGGACTTTGGCCTTGGTTGCTCTCAGCTGTTGGGGTCACTAGGAAGCTCATCTTTGGCCATTTGTTGGGCTAAGAGTGAACAGGCAGGTGGTTTTCTCCTAGCCATGGGTGGCCATCCCAACCCCAGTTCCTCCAGTTGACTCCTGTGTGTCCTATCTCTCCCTCAAAGGTGGGCCTGAAAAGAGACATTTCTGTTTCCTGTAGGAGTTCGGGTGCTGGAAACCACACTACTTTAGCTTGAGGGAAACACAAAACCAGTCAAATGGAAATATTGCTTAGAATGCCAATGTCCTTTACTTCCCTTCTCCTGTGCTATTCTAGCAGTTTGAGCATCCCTGCATGGTATTACTGGGGCAGGCCAAGAATCTCCTGCCAGTACTGGGCCACTGACCCTGGCAGGCTGGAGGAGACCTGGCACCACTGGCAGGCTGCCCAGCCACCCAAGAAGGCTATTCCTAGCCTTGTGGGCCCCGCAATAGAGTATCAGCACACTTTCCTGTGGACCCAGCCTCATCCCCCGCCCACCGTGTGTATGTGTTTGTGTGTGTGTGACGGCTGCAGGCAGAGACTATGGACTGAGTGTCTCCTTGTCCCCATTCACCTGCTGCTTTTTGCATCCTGAGTCTACCTGGAGTGAAACCTTGACAAGATGGCTCGGGGGGTGAGGTTGGGGGGTCCTTATTGGGAAAGCCTGGCTGAGGACAAGTTGCCAGACACCCTGCAGTTTAGTCCACTCCTCCCTGGGGAGTTATGAATTTTCTTCCAATACTTCTGGAATCTTCTTAAGCAGGACTATAGTGACAAAGGAAACATAGCCTGGATTCCCTTCCTCCCACCCCTGCACACTGCCCATGCACCAAGATTGATTTCCCATCAGAACTCAGTAATTTCCAAATGGCCAGCATCTTTCAGACTACGGGAAGGAGAAGGCGAGAACTGTGGAAGATGCCACCTGCCTTCCAGGTGGTGGCTCAGCGGAGGACGGAGTGCTCCCCTGGGCCTGGCCACCACCAACTGTACAGGTCCAGACAGAGACTTGTTTTTCGTCTGTGACCAAGAGGTTTTTAGGTCCCTTTGGCACGAAGATTTCCTTGGCACTTGGTGAGCCAGCGTTCTGGGACATGACAGACGGAGACAGCTGGCATACACAAAGCCACCTGGATGTCCACTAGTGGGCGGCCAGCAGGCTGGTCAACAGCACTGAGTTTCAGAGGCAGGTAGAACTGGGTTCAATTGCTGGCTCTATGATGTGAATGCGAGTGAATTATTTTCTTTCCTTAAGCCGTAGTCTTTTGGTCTGTAAATTGGGGACAATACCAGATTCCTCTCAGGGTTATTGAGAAAGTTCAATCAGACAAGACTTGTAAGAGCTGGGTGCAATGCCTGCCACACAGCAGGTGCTTAGTGATGTAGCTGTTATTATTCATCAGTATGTGTTTCCCTGTCCTTGGCAAGTACCCTCTTTCCTCTGGTGCCCACCATCTTTTTTGGGGAGTACTAGGTAGTCTCAGGCAACAAAAAGTCCCTAAGAAAAAGTTATCTGATAAACCTATTCCTACTTGACAACAGGCCTTAGTTAACATTGGTAGTATTTGCATTTTAACCCATCTCAATCTTGTGGGATGAATTTATTCATTCAGTAAACATTTATTGGAATGCTAGCTAGCCTATACTATCCTGGACAGGCACATTTGTTATCTAACTTCATCTTTGTACCAGCATGATGTAGAAGAGATTAGTATCATTCCCATTTTACAGATAAACAAACAGGTTCTGAGAAGTTAAGTTACTTGCCCGAGGTTCCATAGCATGTCCAGGCTTAACGGGCTCAGGCACTTTACACCTGGGGGTGTAAAGAGCAGTAAAACACATTGTTAATTGCAAGGAACATCCTGTTCATGGGTGGAGACAAGCAAAGACATCAGATCACCAACACATATTGTGGGGCACAGAGTACGGACAGCAGGGAACATTCAAGAGCCTAGTGTTCAGTGTATTAACCCAGGTTGGTGCTTCCCTGTGTGATCTAAAGCCACACAGAACAACATAAAATTTATTCTCCCACTTTCTTAGGGACCAGCTCACCTGCCCAGGATCAGTCCACCCAGTCAGAGAGAACAGGCTCTTTAAAAATTCAAATTAGGCCAAGATGGAGGCATAGGTAGAAATACTGTGCCTCCTTGCACAACCAAAATTAAGGACAACAAAAATTTAGAAACAAAAAACAACCAGAACTGACAGAAAATTGAACTGTACAGAAGTTTGACAACCATTCATCCAGACCAGTAAGAGGGGTGGAGTTGGCAGCTGGCAGAGAGGGGTCGCGGCAGGAAAAAGCAGCAGCTGGTGGACCCCTGGTGGAGGGAGGCAACGAGCAAACCCAGTGAGGTGCGCAAGGTGGCTGGCAGACTGCAGTCACACATTCACACGCAGATAAGCCAGGCAAAAACAGGGAGCAAGACAGACCACACAACCCAGGGCCTCAGTGCCAGGAAATAAAGCCTAAAAAGCACTGATTGAAAACACTTGTGGGGGTTGAGGTGCCAGGAGAGACTCCCAGCCTCACAGGAGAGTTTGTTGGAGAGACTCACAGGGTCCTAGAATGTACACAAGCCCACCCACCCGGGAATCAGCACCAGAAGGGCCCAATTTGTTTGTGAGAAGTAGCAGGAGGAACTCAAATCCGAGAGAGAGTGGAGTGAGCACCATTGTTCCCTCTCTGACCCCTCCCCCACATACAATGTTACAACCCAGCTACTGGGTTGCCCCACTCGTGAGCACCTAAGGCTCCACCCCTCATATGTAGCAGGTGCGACCAGACCAAGAAAAAAAAACCCTCAAATGCAAGAACAGATCAAAGCCCCAGAGCCAATACTTTTAAGTGACCAAGAGATAGCCAACCTCTCAGATGCACAGTTCAAAGCACTGGTGATCAGGATGCTCACAGAATTGGTTGAATTTGGTCACAAATTAGATGAAAAAATGAAGGCTACACTAAGTGAAATGAAAGAAAATGCACAGGGAACCAATAGTGATGGGGAGAAAACTGGGACGCAAATCAAGGGAGAGGACCAGAAGGAAGAAAGAAACAACCAAACAGAAAAGAATGAAGAAACAAGAATTCAAAAAAATGAGGAGAGGCTTAGGAACCTCCAGGACATCTTTAAAGGTTCAAAAATCCAAATCATAGGGGTACCAGAAGGAGAAGAGGAAGAGCAACAAGTGAAAAACTTATTTGAATAAATAATAAAGGAGAACTTCCCCAGTCTGGCAAAGGAAATAGACTTCCAGGAAATCCAGGAAGCTCAGAGAGTCCCAAAGAAGTTGGACCCAAGGAGGAACACACCAAGGCACATCATAATTACATTAGCCAAGATGAAAATGAAGGAGAGAATCCTAGAAGCAGCAAGAGATAAGGGGACACTCACATACAAAGGAGTTCCCATCAGACTGTCAGTGGATTTCTCAAAAGAGACCTGACAGACAAGAAGGGGCTGGAAAGAAGTATTCCAAGTCATGAAATCCAAAGACCTACATCCAAGATTGCTCTATCCAGCAAAGCTTTCATTTCAAATAGAAGGACAGATAAAGGGCTTCTCAGATAAGGTCAAGTTCAAGGAGTTCATCATCACCAAGCCCTTATTATATGAAATGTTAAAGGGACTTATGTAAGAAAAAGAAGATGAAAAATATGAACAGTGAAAGGACAGCAAACTCACAGTTATTAACAACCACACCTAAAACAAAAGCAAACTAAGAGGACAGCTAGATCAGGAGCAGAACCATACAAATGGAAATCACATGGAGGGCTAGCAACAGGGGAGTGGGAGGAGGAGAGGAGGGAAAAGGTACAGAGAATGAGTAGCATAGATGGTAGATAGAAAATAGACAGGGGGAGGGCAAGAATAGTATGGGAAATGTAGAAGCTAAAGAACTTATGACAAATGGACAGGAACTAAAGGGGGAATGTGGGTGGGTGGGGTGTGCAGGGTGGAGGGGAATGAAGGGGGGGAATGGACAACTATAATAGCATAATCAATAAAATATATTAAAAAAGTCAAATTATTTCCAGGGCCTACATTGGAATCGGGAGATACTCCCCCATCTTATATATCTTTTCAGAGATAGTTGAGGCATAAAGGCAGATATATGTATATGATTGTATGTAAATATACCCTTTTCAAAAACTGAAAATGGTAGCACATTATAAGCAAATAGAATTATGTATATAAATGCAACGTACCCTCATGACTGTTTCCCTTCCTGAAGGTCACGTCTGCTGCTGGCTTGTAATACAAGGTTGCACATATATATCCTTTTATTTTTATTTTTTAAAGATTTTATTTATTTATTTTTAGAGGGAGGGGAAGAGAAGGAGAAAGAAAAGAACAGAAACATCAATGTGTGGTTGCCTGTTGCACGCCCTCCCTACTGGGGACCTGACCTGCAACCCAGGCCTGTGCCCTGACTAGGAATTTAACCGGTGACCCTCTGCTCATATATATCTTTTTTAAAAAGACAAACAACGGCATCCTATTAGCAGACCATAACATTCCATACATTCTGTTTTTTTCACTTAATGCTATGTCTCACAGAGTGTGCTGCATCAATACCTATAGCTTTATTATGTTCTTTTTAATGACAGCATAACGTTCTATTATGAAGATGTGCCAGACTTTATTTAACCAGTCTCTTATTAACTGGTATTTATTCAGGCTGTTTGTGGTCCTTTATAGCTACAAATAACCTAGCTATGACTATCCCTTTATGTAGATTTTTACTCAGATGAGGTATATTTGTATACCTTTGTTGGAGAAAAAGGGTATGCATTTTAACATGAGATACCATTAAGGCATATATAAAATTCATGCCTAAAATCTCATTCAAAGAAATTAATCCGTAAGGGTAGAGTTTTGACAATCAACAAGGGACACCATTTCCCTGAATGGAGTCTGCCTGCTCATCCTGAGAGTGGCCCTCCCCTCTTTCTAGCTCCAAGGCCCGAGCGCCAGTGAGCAAAGGCAGCTGTGGGGCCTGGCTCCTAAACCCCTGGGGGGAGTGGCCCAGTGGTGTTCTCTGTGGACAGAAGTTCCCTTTCTAATCGGTTTTCCCACCACATTTCACTGGCAGCCAAGAGAGACTTTCATAACTCTTGCTATCTTTACAATATGTCGTTCAAATTTAAAACATGCTAAAAGGGAGAAAATATTTATAGAATTTTTCTCTGGGAGGAAAAAAACACCCTACTTTTAAGCCTAGCCAATGACATTTCTGGAAACCACAGAGGGAAAACAGCAACAACTCGCAGAAGATAAAATGGACTAATTACACAACAGATCTCTAATTTAAGAAACTAGCTGCATTCTTCTGTTTTTTTTTTCCCTTTAAAGATGACAGAGAATAAAAATACTGGTTTACCAGCTTATTAAAACAATAATGTAATGACTCCTGACCTGCTCTTCTGCAAGACGATGTGGGTCCGTGCATGTGTGTGCATGGCAGTGGGCCTGCTGGCTCCAGCCAGGCGTGTGGAGAGGGGTCCCTTTGGTGGGATTTCTTGGCCTGTGGACCAGTTTCCCATGGGAAGGAACAGGGATCCTGCTGCTGAGTTATTTAAATCTTGGAGTTGTCCTCCCTTTTCCAAAGCTCTGGGAGTGTCTCCATGGCCACAGCTGTTGTGGACACTCAGCCCAGTGACCTGGCTTTGGGGTGGCTGAGATAGGCCTGCGTTAACCTGTCATTTGCTCTCTCTCCTCCGTTCAGCCTCCGGGTGGTCAGCAAAGAGACTGGAGAGCCCCTCTCCCCTCCCGAGTTTCTTTGAATCTTAGTCAGAGCACTTCCAAATGGGCCACAAAGGGAATCTTTCCCTAGCTAGAATTTCCAGAAGCCAAAAAGTGACTGCAGCCAAAACCTCCGCATGAACTTCGTTCTGTTTGGATTTTTATGGAAACCGTTTCTCCCAGACACACATCCTGTGGGACCGCTCTCCTTCCCCTTCCCTTATTTTTATGTATGAATGGATTATGTAGACTGTTTAATGGGTTTGCAGCAAATGCAGGCCACGGAACGGTTTTAATGAAGTCTCAGGCTGGCCGGAGTGGCTTGTGGAGGCCTTGTGAGATCAGAGACAGGGCTCCCTGGTGCCTGGACAGGGATTTTCTCTCTGCTCCCTGCTTGGGAATCGTGGCTAGCCCAGTGCAGTTCTGATTTGCTGGGGGATTTGAGGAAAGGTCTTTAATCTCCCAGGCCTGCAGTGTAGGTCAGAGCTAACACCGGCGTGGGGGCCTTGGCAGAACCAGGATGAGGAATCTTAGTGGGGAACAAAGAATAATAGTGAAAAAGGAGTGGTGGGGCCCAGCGGAGGGGTGTGCTGGTGGGAGTAGGTGATTTCACTCTGGGCCAGGGTCTAGATGGAAAATTTCTTACTCGGTAGGTGCCAATATGTTGATTTAGGAATAAATGATCCATTTTCCCAGCACACAGGACCAACACACAGGTGGAGTGGGGGGGGGAGGGGTGCAAGCTAGAGGGCTCTGGACAGTCCTTCTCCCCTTTGGGAATCAAGGCTTCTGTCTGGAATCAGAGTGCTCTCTCCTTCCCCAGAGACCCACTCCTGCCGCTAAATAACCTTTCTCCCCAGTGGCTTCCATGATTGTTTGTTTCTTGGGCTGGCCAGCGGCAGAATTGAGAACCAGAGTGCCTTCCTACCTCACCTTTCAGCCTCCTGCCGGGCCTGAGACCCCTTGTCACCAACATTCCCAAGGGCCTCACTGTCAGCAGCTGCCAGGAGGGCAGATGGATAAGGCTTCCTGTGGAGTAGGTCCCTACCCCTTCTCCTCCACAGCCCCTTTTATGACATCTCTCCTGGGGCTTCCAGGTTGACAGTGGCTGTGTGGGGAAGGCCGCGGATTCCTGACCCATTGGATTCCATTGCAGAGGGTGTTCAGCGGGGGAAGTCACTGATTCAGTTGAGTCACATTGCCTTTACCCCCCTACCCTCAGGCCTCTCTATTGCCTGGCCCATCCTTTTCAAATCTGCTCTCCCAAGAACTGCCTGAATGATCTCTTTAGAAGGCATATTGGACTCTGTTATTCCCTCCTGAAAATGCTTTGTGGGGCTTCCATCATCTGGAGACGAAGGCCAAGTTTCTTCTGGTGTTTTATCATGCCCTCTCCCATCTACCGCTCCAGCCTCAATTGTCCTCACCCTCTCCATCTCCACAGCCCTAAGCTACTGTGTGCCCAGCGTGCACTGCACTGCAGCCCTTAGGACTTCACATTCTCTTTTTGTAGAATGAGTCCTCTTCAGCCCCTCTTGGATCACTCCAGTTCTACTGTCAAGAGGCAGCTTGGGTGTTACCTCATGAGTCTGTCTAGAAATTGTTGAGCAATGAATTCATCCATTCTATTATTATTTTTTTAGTTAGTCAGAGACCTATGTAACTGGCAATTACTACTCTGGATTAGCGTCAAAGAGTCTATTTTAGGCCTTATGCCTTGCCCTAAGCCAGCCAACTGCAAAACTCGAAAGGGGGTTCTTTGTGCCAGGGGGATCAGCATTCTGCTCTTCGCATACCAACAGATTCCTGGCCCCCCTCCCCCTACCTCCTGCCAACATAAGGTATCTTGTCTGCTAAGAGTGAGGGCTAGGACTTGTTTCCCAGAAGGACCAAAGTGTGAACTTTCCTGTGAGCAGAGGCTTCTCTCTAACATGCTGTCTTTTTCTTTAGTTTTGTTCTTCTAGATCTTGAGGTATGTCTATTCTTGGGGTCTGCGGTTCCTTGAGCGAGGCCAAGAGAGCTCAAATTGGTACTTTCTAGAAGCCTGTGGTCACCTAGAAGACTTCGAGTCACAGTGTGGCTCGCAGTAGGCTTTTTACAGGCCCTGGGATCTCTCCTGTTTTCTCCTCTTCCCTCCCCTTCCTTCCCCTTTCCTCTCCTTTTCTCCCCTCCCCCTTCTTCCCCTCTCCCCTCACATTTCCCATTCTGTGCTTCCATCCTATCTCAGTCTCATGGCTCTAAGTGTTCCTATAAGACTCCCAAATATATAACATCAGCTTGGGCATCTCCCATGAACCCCTGACTCATTTATCCAGCTGCCACCTTAGCCTCTCCATGTAGATGTCTAGTAGACATTATAAACTTAGCAACCCCCTACACCTGCTCTTCCTGCAGCCTGCTCCAGGCCCAGCTGCTTTTCCTACTGTGCAGTTCAAAAGCCTAGTGTCATCCTGGAGTTCTCTCTCTCATACCCATATCTAATCCTTCAACAAATTTGTAGATCGTGCCCTGGCTGGTGTGGCTCAGTTGGTTGGGTGTCATCCCTAAAACCAAAAGGCCATGGGTTTGATTCCTGCTCAGGGCATATGCTGAGGTTTGGGGTTTGGTCCCCTGTAGGGGTATGTACAAAAGACAACCAATCGATGTTTCTCTTCCTCTCTTTTTCCCTTCCTTCCCCTCTCTCTAAACTTCTCTCCCTTCTTCTTTCTCTAAAAGCAATGGGAAAAAAAGTCCTTGGATAAGAATAAAATAAATTGTAGATTGTGCCTTCAGAATAGATCTAGAATCTCAGCATCCTTTCCACCCCCAACTGCTCCTACTCTGGTGCAGCCTCCACTCTCTCTCACCTGGATTATTGCAGGGGCCCTATGCTGGTCTCTCTGCTGCTCTTTTTAGAGCTTCTTCATTCTAGTCTCAACACAATAGCCAGGTGGTCTTGTTAAAATCCAAGTCAGACCATGGTACTCCATCCTTAGCACTCTCTGATGGCTTTGTATCATGCTCACAGTGGCCTCAAGTCCTCCCCGTCTCCTACAACTATCTAAAGAATACTCCCTGTCATCTCTCTGACCTCACTGCCTGTCGCATTCCCCCTTACTCACTCCATTTCAGTCAACTGGTCTCTTTACCACTCCCTGGACACACCCTACCTCAGACCCTTTGCACTTGCTGTTCACTCTGCCTGGAATGCTCTTCCCCTACTCATCCATAGGGCTGCCTCCCTCCCTTTCTTCACAGCTGATTAGTAACATGTTCTCCCACTGTCCTATGGAGAACTGAATTCCTTCTCTCCAGTCTCCCATCCCTCTCTCTGCTTCACTTTCTTCCCCAGCACTTACCACCTAAGAGATTATATTATGCTTTTCTTATTGATCTAGATTGTTGCTTATTTCTCCCCTTTAGAACAGAGATTTTGTTTGTTTGGTTTACTGCTGTGTCCTTGGTGCCTACAACAATGCCTGGCACAAAGTAGGCACTTAATATTTGTTGGATGAAAGATAAGTGAATGGATGGATGAAGTGGTATTTAGGTAAATGTTCTATTGATATGTGTCTTATAGGCAATGTTTGAAGACCAAGGATGCTGGTTGGCCCCTGGCAGGAGTCTTGCTCATCATTCCTAGGTCTGAGAGTGAACAGATTACCAAAACTCAGTGGTCACCAGTCTTAGGATTTGATGTCTTCCTTCTCAGCTGACTTTAGATTTCCTGAGGGGGATAGTAGAGTGACCACCCACCATCTTCCTTTCTCTCAGGCTGTAAGTGAACACTGGTGGCTTTCTATTTGCCCTGCTATAGCTCATAACAGTCAGTGGTTCTGCAGGACTGAGTGTGGGGCTGTTGCTCTTGGAACATTCTTGAAAGCTCATGGGCTCTGACATGAGATGCATGAGCTTTTTAAAAAGATTTTTAAATTGATTTTTAGACAGAGGGAAAGGGAGGGAGAAAGAGAGAGAGAGAAATATCAAAGTGTGGTCACCTTTTGCCCCCCTCACCAGCGATCCTGGCCTACAACCCAGGCATGTACCTTAATCGGGAATCAAACCGTCGACCCTTTGGTTCACAGGCCAGCACTCAATCTACTGAGCCACACCAGCCAGGGTGAGATGTACAAGCTTTAACTGCATTGTTTGTAGCAGCAGTTCTTGACATCCTTTAGAAAGAAAAACAAGAGAGCTTTGCTTTCCCATAATCAGCTCTTGTAGGCTGCCTTAGAAGAAATTAGCCTCACTGAGTGAGCATTCCAATTTCAGAATCAAGTGCTTAGTTTGTGTGGTTCTAAATGACAATCACTGAGCCAGGGTGCTCAGTTTGCACATCCATAAAATGGGACTTGTGATATTGACCTCACACGGTTGTTGTGTGAAGAATAAATGAGCAACCATAAATTGGGAAATCTATAAAAGTGTCTCGTTTTATTGTTCCTGGTGGGGCAGGCTCCCTAGGAAGAGTCTGCTACTCTGTACAATGGGAGAACTTTATGGGGCCCTAGAAGAATTTGATGTATTTCTGGCAAGATACTATAGCTCGCAGAGCCTCCTCTGCATACATTTGGGGCTCCATCGTGGCTGGGTTGCAGCCTCCTGTGACTGGAGGGTGGCCTCTCTTTTCTGCAGGGCTCCTAGAATCTCCATCTGGCTGTTTCAGAGGCGGAAACAGAGTGTGTCGAGAAGGCGATGACCGCTGACCTTTCTTAGATTTTCTGTGTTGTTCATTTGCATTTTCTGGTGAGCTGAGAGTTTATTAGCCAGCAAAGGGACTATTAAACCCAAGCCTGCTCTTGCTCAGTGAGAAAGAAAGTAACATGAGGAAGCAGCCTGTTGGCGTAAGGAGAGTGCTGGCCTGGCCTGGAGTCTGGTGATGAGGGGTCTCCTTCTCATTTCTCTCCTCCACTTTGTCAACTTTGGGTCTGTCAGGTAACATTACTGGGCCATAGCTGCCTGTTTGTGGAGCAAGAAGCTTGAAGGAGATGGTCTAATTCTGAGCTGGGGTCATTTTCTACTTGCGACTTTTCAATGAGAATCATTCCAAACCTAGGAGTAGGGGTGGGGGATCCTGTCAGTATTTTTTTTTCAAGGTGGTTGCCTGTTATTCTGAATTTCTGGAGAATCTCCCCTGCAACCTGTTCCTGTGTACACCCAAGGCCTCCCTGGTCTCAACTTGGGGGTGTTCTTCTGTCATGGTAGAGCATTTGGCCTGGGAATGCCAGGGAGAAAATGCCTCCAAGAGTGAACTCTTAATCAATGTGGAATCCATTGCTATTGGTGTCCCAGCCTTTACTGGAAGTTCTGTAGTATGCTCTGTGCATTCTCCCAGAGGCCCTTCAGGGCCTGCATCCTTGTTGTACGAAGGATGCTCACCAAAATCCTGCTCACCAATGCATCTTCTATTGCCATCTTCCTTTCCCCAGTTTCACTCTCCCATCTCTCACCATGCCTCTAGGGTCACTTTCTGTTATGGACTGAATTGTGTCCCCCACAAATTCATATGTTAAAGCCCTAAGCCCCAGTACCTCAGAATGAGACTGCATTTGGAAATAGGGCTTGTAAAGAGGTGATTAAGTTAAAATGAGGCTGTTACGGTGGCCCTCATATAATCTAACTGAATTGGTTCAGAGTCTGTTCTTTTGTGGGGTGAGGGGAAAGAGATGTAGGACATTGGCAGGCAGGGACAGAAGGTCAATGTTACATGAAGCTCCATATAGTCTTATCCTGGGCATTACAGACACAGTCTCTGCAGTAAAGCCCGAGAGCTGTTTTGTAGAGCAGGAGGCTCAGCCCCACTGGGCAGTAAAGAGACAAAGACAGGACACCTGGAATAAGTAAAAACATCTTCATAGTCACCTTCTCGTATACAGATTGAGGCTGGTTCAGTGAAAAGAGCTGGACTCACCCAGAGAAGTATACACCAGGAGTTGGGGTTGGGATAATGCACACTACACAGCGCATGAATACAAATGCTTTCATTCACGTGAAATTGCTTCAGAATGAAGGGCTGCTCGAAACCTGACCCCCAAATGGAGCATTTTGTGTTACAAAATAAAATTGCATCCCTTCGGTTCTGAGAAAAATGCATATTGCCCTCATCTGAAATGTGGTGATAATTATATGCCACATTATTCATCCTGTGTCATTTCTGGTCACATTCAGCATTTGGCACAGCAGCAATTTAGGGTGTGCTTGAAACAAAGGCAGTCATGCAAAAGGCATGGGGGATGTATTCCAGGCAGCCAAGGTAACTGGTACAGCGCAGGGAACCTCAAGGCTCGCGTTCTCCTGGGATGATGCAACTTTAATTTTGAATGTTCTCTGTGTAGGAGGACCAACACTGACGTGCTTTTTAGAGAAAGAAGAAGAGAGAAAAATGGGAAAAGGAAATCAAGTCAAATATGCAAAGATACTGGAGGAGGAGATGTGTGTATGTGGTGTGTGTGAGAATGTGTACATGTGTGTATACGGCCAGCCAAATCAGGGTGACATGCTCTGGCCTGACATGACTTGGGGGGGAGGGGTATTAGTTATCAGTGCAGTAGTATTAGAGCCTTAGTTATGAGCCGTGTTATTTATCCATTGCTGTATAGCTAATTGCCCCCAAACTTAGCAGCTTATAACAAAAAACATTTATGATCTCACACAGTTTCTTTGGGTCCTGAGGCGTTTAGCTGGGCGGTTGTGGCTCAGGGTCTGTCCGGAAATATAGTCAAGGTGTCAGCTGAAACTGCAGTCATTTCCAGGCTTGACTGAGACTGGAAAACCCACTTCCAAGATGGGTCCCACACATGGTTGTTGGCAGGGGGCCTCAGAAGATTCATTTCTGAGTTCACTCAAGTGGTTGCTGTCAGGCCTTGGTTCCTCATCCCATGGGTGTTTCCATAGGCTGTCAGAGTGTCCTCATGACATGTCTGCTATTGACCTGAGGGAAACAGAGTGAGTGTGCCAGAGAAAGCCACAGATGAATGCCACAGTCTTTTTATAACCTATTTTCACAGGTGATATCCTATCACTTCTGTTCTATTCCATGTGTTAGAAGCTGGTCCCTCAGTCCAGCCCACACTCAGAAGGTATGGATACTAAGAGGTGAGGATCATTGGGGGTCATCTTAGAAGTTGCCTGCCATAGGGGTCAAGTCTTTGGTCAGCTTCACCACTCTAAGAGGTTCTTGGGCCTGAGGAAGTTCCCTTAATTACAAACAAATATGGAAAAAAGAGCTTCAAATGTGGGACTTGGAAGATCTTGATTCTTGTCCCGACTCTGTTATTTCCTGTCTATATCTCTCAGGGCAAAGACAGAGTCTCTCAAAGCATCAGTTTCCCTGTCTGTCATATAGAGAAAGTAATACTGACCTCACAAAGGTAGGCTAGTTGAATGACATAAGCTCCAAAATGATGATCTTGAGAATATTCCCTGGTATGCTGCTAATCTGGCTAGGGTGAGGGACCTGGGGCTTTTGTGGGTAACAATTTCTACTGTGGTAGGCTATCCTGGCCACTCTAGCCTCTCGGGGCTTAAGGATCAGAATGACAAAGCCTGAACAGTTACTAAGGAGCTGACTGCTGCCTGATGATGCTCTGAGGACCTCACCAAGGAGAGAGCAGATAGTGACCAACAAACCACAGCCTCTCAAAGGCAATGCCTGGTCTGTCCTATCTCCTCAGTCTCCCTGGGACTCCTTGATTCTTTCCTTCATTAGACCTCTCTCTGCCTGCCTCTTAACTAGCCAGAATGGCTAATAAGAAAATCCTTTAATAGTTTGCTACCTTCAGAATAATATTCTTCTGTCTGGTCCTGAGTATTTTATATTTCCTCTGTTGAGAAATACTACTGAATTCAAATTTCCTTTTTGTGTGAGGTCTCGGGGCCTGAAGTCTCTTGGAAAGGAGAGGAAGGACTGGCAGCCCTTGCAAAGTCGGAATGGCAGGCTCTGAGGCTCTGTGTTTCCTCACTGAGGGGCCAGGCTGCACTGGGCAGCCTGCAGTCCTTTGGAGGAAGGGCCTCTGGCCTCTGATGCAGCTGCCTGACACCTCCCTGGAGCTCCCACCTTGCTCTGGGGTGTGCTGTCAGGGCAACACGGAGGAAAGCTGGGAATGATTTCGGAGGCAGGAGAATCTCAGTTTGCCTGCAGCTCTGTCATTTATTAGCACTGGGGCCAGACAGAAACACCCTCTGGAGAGTGCTCTGCCTGCCCTGTTCACTATCTTATCTCCAGCTTCTGGCACAGGCCTTGCCTGTGATTCTTTTCAATTTAATTTTTTAATTAAAGCCCAATTTGTGTACATTGAAAGACACAGAAGGTGTACAGTTTGATGAGTTTTGGCAAATATATGCATCTGTGGAACTACCACCAGTCAAGATCTAGAACGTTTTCGTCATCTCCCCCACCAAAATTTCCTTGCCCCCTCTCCACTCAATCCTATTGGTCACCAGAGGCAGTCCCTGTTCTGATTTCCTTCATCATAGGTTAGTTTTGTCTCTTCTTGGATTTTACTGAAATAGATCACATAGCATGTGTTCAGCTTCTGTGGCTCAACATAACATCTGCGAGACTCATTCATGATGTTGGGAGTACTGCTAGCACATTCCTTTCTATTGCTGGGTAGTATTCCATTGTAGGGTTATATTCACAATTTCCTTAGCCATTCACTGATTGGATATTTTAGTTGACTTCAGTTTGGAGCCATTACAAAGTTGTTATGAACATTCCTGTGCTAGTATTTTTCTAGACACACACTCATTTCTTTTGGGCAAATACCTGGAAGTGGAATTGTTGGGTTGTAGTGTAGTTGTGTTTAACTTCGTGAGAAGCTGCCAGACTATTGTCCCAAGTGGCCCCACCATGTTATACTCTTGCCCTGCGTTTGACTATTGAGCAGCAGGGCAGACATTATTTATCTCTGGGTCAGCCTTGGTCCCTGCCATGCCAGGTTTTCTTCTGCAGACATCCAATCTATTGTGCCAATTTCCAGTCATCTCCCAGTGAATTCCCATTTGCCCAACTTAGTCAGAATCTTTTTCTGTTATTTGCAATCTGGGAACTCTAGCCAGCTACATACAGAGCCTGGCACATAGTAGGTGCTCAATGAATTGCAGCTGTTCTGGAATTAGTAGTATCAAGTCTAGAAAGTCCGAGGGACAGGGAGAGGGCAAGGCTTCTAGACTGCATGTGTGTGAGAGGGTGCCTCTACAAAAGGGGAGGGAAGAAGGGAGTTGCAAGATACCTCGAAATGCAACTGTCATCTTGTCACTCAAGTCTGGGAAAAAGGCCCTTTTCATTCGACATTTTGGTACCTTCTAATGTGAACTGAGTAGAGGTGCCTTTACTTTAGAGGTGCCTCATCAAGAGGTGCCTTTTCTTTGGGAAGGGAAAAGGAATTCTGAGGCTCCCTGGAAGCCAGGGGTAGCTATGTCATAAGAAGCTCTATGAAGAGGTCTGTGTAGCAAGGAAATGAGGCCTCCTGCCAAGAGCCACGTGAGTGAGCTCAGAAGCGGATTCTCCTGCCCCAGTATAGTCTTCAGAGACTGCAGCCCCAGACAACAGCTTGACAGCAGCCTGAGCAAGAACTGCCCAGCTAGGCTGCTCTTGGATTCCTGACCCTCAGAAACTGTGTGAGATAATAAACCTTTACTGTTTCAAGTTGCTAAGTTTTGGAGCAATTTGTTACCAAGGAATAGATAATGAATATAGCTTCCTGTCACTGGAACAGCCAAAGCCAATCCTGTGGATACATCCTGCAGAATATTAAAAAGTACTGGGCTAAGTAACATCCAAGCATTTCTGTCCCAGGCTTCTAGCCCTAAACCTCCAGAAATGCATTCCTTGGCCTCATTGTCTTCGTCTGTAAAACCAGCCAGTTGATGCTGGCCTTTTTTCAGCGTATAGAGTCTCAAATTGTGGAGAGCAAGAAAAGAAGCAGAGGGTGGGGTAGGTAGAGACCAGAGCATTTTTCTCTGGCTGGCTTAAATGATCACAACACTTAAAAAAATTAAATTTATTGAGGTAACATTGGTTAATAATATTATATACATTTCAGGGATACAACATTATAATTCGATTTCTGTATACTCTACTCTAGTGAGCCTTGTTGGTCTGGATGGTTCAGTGAGGCTAAATAAGGACTGTATCACTTTGCCTAATAAATTAGGAAGAATTTTCTAGAGGCTGGTCTTCAGTGGGGAAGAAAGGGGGCAGGAAGAGAAGAGGGATCAAAAGAGAGAAGCCTATGAACATGGCTGTGAATCAGGGCCAATGAGAAATTCCCTAATGCCAGGAACTGCTGATGAATTTTTTAAGATAGTCAAGTGCCATTTAAGTTGTTACTCGTACTACGCTGAAATCTATTTTTCTGATTCTGAAACCTCTCTCTCTCTCTCTCTCTCACACACACACACACACACACGCGCGCGCGCGCACCTTTTGTGCCTCCATACCCTGGCAGTATAGCATAGGGTAGACCTTAGAAACACAGGAACTGCATCCGACAGAACCGACTTTGAATCTGTCAGCTGTGTGACTGTGAATCAATCACCTCCCCTCTCTGAGATTCAGCTTGTTCATATACAATGAAACTAAAGCAATACAACTCCCTCTGTCAAAGCTGGGGTGGGAGGAAAGGATCATCTGTTTGCAAGGCCCCTGGCTGAGGCTGAGCTTGCTGCCAGAGCTTCGGAACTGTGGCCCTTTGCAGGGAGTCCTCATTGTTGTTCTTTCTCTGCTTCTAGCCACTGCAGGTCAGTCATGCTTCTGGAAGGGGGGAGCTGAAACCCCCTCTTCTGCTGGGTGTCCACCTGCCCAACACCCGCTCCCCCAGACACAGGAAGAGATTGTCCATGTGACAGCACCCCTGAATGGTCCCTCTACCCCTCACCAGGGAGCTCAGGTCACCCTGGGTGGGTGTGTGGATGGCTTCTGCTAGAAGCACAAAGCCCAGGCTGTTGACTCAGGAGCTGGGGTCCTGTCCCTCAGAGACAAGGCTCCCAGCAGAGCTTTCACCTTTTCTTGGTGTTCAATTCCAGTGGGTGACAGTGGGACACACTGACTGGGATTCAGCCTAGGTGGGGGTGGAGCAGATGAGCTGGGCCTCCAGTGAGCATAGCTGCCTCAACTCTGGAGAGGTGCCACTGCTGGCAATGACAGCAATACCAGTCACCACTGTCCTGGCAGTCACCTCCTTCTCCTGGGAGCTCAAGCTCTCTGTGGACATCCCATCTTGGAAGCTATCATTTTCTCTTGGGGTCAAATGGCACCATCCCAGGTGAAGTGGGGAGAAACTGCAGCACAGAGCTGCATAAGAAGCTGTGGAAATGCCAAGGGGACAGAAGCCATAAAAAAGCTTGCTGTGGTACACGTGACAAACATCTGTCATCCCTGCTGATGCCTAAACACTCTGAATGCTGAATGTCAGATCCATGTCTTTTATCTGTCCCTTCAGCCTCTCTCTGACAGGGTCATAGGATCTTGCCCAAGGCGCAGCTGCAGCTGATTTCTCTCCCCCAGACCTTGGAATGGTGGGCGAGGTAAGGACAGGTGAGCGCTGACTGGCTGCCAGCTCTGAGTTGCTGTACACCTTGACTGTACCTGGCTGTACCAAGAGGCCACACTCAAGCCTCACATTTGCAGGACTGGAACGGCATTCCCTGTTCCACCACTCATTCTGTGAACTTTTGTTGTGTTTATCAAACTCTTAAAGTAGCTGAATAACAGCCTCTTCACCAAATTCACTAGACAGTGATACATACCAAAATGCCAATGTATTAATTACCTGGAGGGGTTTTGTACCAGGTTGCCATAAACAAAGTACCACAAACTGGGTGATTTAAACAGACATTAATTTCTCATGGTTCTAGAGGCCACAAACCCAAGGTCATAGGGTTGGTTTATCCTGAGGCCTCTCTCCTTGGCTTGCAGATGGCCACTTCTCACTGTGTCTTCCCTTGCATGGTCTTTTCTCTGTGCTCACATCCCTGGTGTTTCTCTGTGTGTCCGTATTTCCTCTTCTAATTAGGATGCCAGTCAGATTGGATTAAGCCACCCTAACAATCTCATTTTAACTTACCTCTTTGTAAGCCCTGTCTCTGAATGCAGTCACATTCTGAGGTCCTGGGAGTTAGAGCTTCAACATATGAATAGGGGGGTGTTGTGGGGGCACAATTCAGCCCGTAACAAGCTCAGTATAGCGTGAGCCATGGGATTGGCCTGGGTATAGAGCTGCCTGGCTGAGAAATGGACCTACCCAGAAACCCAGGCCCTGGGTCCAAAGGTCACTTGGTTCTGGCAGGTCAAACAGGACCATGGATGCTTTGATGCTTCTCCCATCAAAAGGTGGGGTCTGTAACCACTTTTCTGAGCCTGAGCTGGGCCCAGCCACTTTGACTAATGGAAGATGGCAGAATGATTCTGTGCCAGGGTCAGGCCTAGCTTTTATGAGGACTGGCAGCTTTTGCCTTGGTCTCTTGGGGCCCTGAGCCACCATGTCAGAAGATGGATCACACTGCTGGATCAGCTGCTGGAGAGACCCTGTGAAGAGGTCATGATGTCCTGGGCCTAGGAGAGAGGCTCAGCTGAGCCAGCCTCCCAGGTTCCTCTGTTGAGGTACCAGGAATGGGAGTGAAGCCATCTTGGATCTTCCAGACAGTGTAACCACTAGATGAATGCCACCAGGAAACCTTAGTCAATGTCAGGTGTTGCTGAAGAATTACCCAGGTGAGCTCAGCCTGGATTCCTGACTGTGACATCATGAGAAATAATAAAATGGTTGTTTTAAGCCACTAAGTTTTGAAGTCATTTGTTACACAACAAGAGACAACTGGACAGTTTGGAGATTATAGAAATGGGGTAACAGGAGTTAGGTGGTGTTGAGAGATGTTCTGGCCAGGCTGAAGGAGAAGAGCTGGTGGGTCACTGTTCCCTCCACAGAGGACAGAGGCTGAGCAGGGGAGACTTTGTTACCTTTTCCAGCCAGGCTGAGAGGAAAGGCATCTTCTTGCCCCCTAAGCTCCATTTTTTCTAGACTCTAGAAGAAGCCCTGAGCTGAATATTGCTGCTGAGGCCATAGAGGATCAGGGAAAGGCAGGGAAGAGGAACTGCTATTTCTGAGCACCTCCAATGAGGTGGTGACTCCTTCAGGGATGAGATCCTATTTCTTCCACCCTGATTACCTACCTGCCAGGAGGCCTCATGTCCTGGGTCACACCAACTTGAACCTATGTTTGGGCTGACATCTGTCAGAGCCCCAGCCAAGGCTTTTTCTCTGATCCCAAGCTGTCTGGGCCAGTGTTGGGAAGAGGATGTGTGTGTGTGTGCTTGTGGGAGCGGTCTGATGGTCAAGTGGCTCTGGATGGGCTGACAGGTGGAGTCCAGGAAGACTGATAGCAGGTGGGAGGGCAGGGCAGGCTGTAGCCCCAGGCAGGCCCAGGGCAGGGGGAAGTGGGCCAGGACCACTGGCCCCACTCCAGCTCATACATGGGGAGGCAGCCAGGGACTGGGGTATAGACATGGTGAAGACCAGGCCTGAAAAACAAAGTCTGGGGAGACTGAATTCCAGGACGGGGCTGATGCTCCCTAAATGCCGAGATGGCACTGGTTCTGGGGGATGGGCAGGCCCAACACCTCATGGATCTTACTGAACTGGCTCTGTGCTTTTGGACAGAGCATGTGCACCTCTGAATCTCAGTTATCTCTTCTGTAAAATGGGAGAATTAGACTAGGTGATCTCCTCAGTACTTTCTAATGCTAAAGAGTTTTGCACTTCTGTTATAAAACAATTCCCCTCCTCTCTCCTTTGCTCCCTCAGTCCTTTCTTTCCTTCTGCAACCATCTTTTTAAGCATCATCTAGTGCCACCTGTTCTCATGGATCACACAGTCTAGCAGGGGCATGTGGCATTGTACTTTCTAATCATGGTTGCAGCAACACATATCATCTCACATGCTTGTCTTCTAACTGGCTAATGACTTCCCTCTACTAAAATGTGGGGTCTGCATTCCCTTTCTGGGAATAGGAGGGCTAATGATGATAGCAGAAGTAATGCTGTGTGGCATTTGAGGTGAAGCCATAAAGGGGGCTAGAGCTTCTGCCTAATTTTGGGGTGCCTTCCTCAGAACCTGTTGCCACGCTGGGAGAGAGCCGAATGGCCACATGTGGAAACCATGTGTAGGGGCTCTGTACCCTGCCCCAGCTAAGATCCCAGCTAATGTCCAGTGTGAACCCCTAGACACGAGAGGGATCTTTAGATGAGCCAGCACTACCTTCCAGCTGCCCCAGCTGACACAGAATGGAGCAGAGATAAGCTGTTTCCACCATGCTTGCTGAAAAATGCAGATTGGTGAGCAAAATAAATGTTGCTATTTTAAAACATTAAGGTGTGGGTAATTTGTTATGAAGCAATAGAAAACTGGAACTTGGGAGCAGCTAGGTCAAAGAAAAAAAATGTACCACAGTGTGGTACACGCTTCAGCAAAGGTGTATAAATGCCAGAACCTACAAGTAAGAAAAGGAAGATAAACTTTAACTTGTATGTGTGTGTGTGTGTGTGTGTGTGTGTGTGTGTGTGTGTGTGAAGTAGGGTGAATGAGACAGGTGCTTTGAAGGGTCATTTCCAGGCAGACAAAACGGGGTGGGGAAGGTGTTCAGCAAAGGAAGAACCAATGCAAAGTCATAGAGCTGTGAGGTCATAGAGCTGTAAGGTCACAGAGGTGCAAGGTCACAGAGCTGGGAGGTCATGGGGGTGGGTAGCAAGCAGCATAGGGATGAAGCCCATGAGAGAACTGCCTATGCCCACCCACAGCAGCATAGGTTCCAGATCTCATTTGCACATTATTTCCCCCTAATTGCACCTGAGGCTAGTGGATGCCAGCCAGGGAAGGCCTAGATGCGCATCAGGAAGCTATCTGCAAATCCCCATGTGGGGGTGGGGCCTGAGGGCAGCTTTCCTGTGGGGAGCTAATCCCAGGCTGGCTCTGTAGCTCCTCAGTGGAGTAGAGGGGGGAGGGAGGTGTAGGCACAGGCTCCCTTCCCCTCCCCTCTGGAGCCTGTTCTCCCTTGCAGTTGGCTTCAGATTCAGGTCTGTCCTCTGGCTAGTGGCTAACTTGGGGCCTCTGGTCTTGAATGCCAGGGCTGCTAAGAATTGGCCTAACCTGATGAAGGAGGGATCAATGTTTTGTGTGGTCCCTCAGAACTCCATGGGGGTGAGATGAAACTGGGGTAGGTGGCTTGGGGGAGACGCTCTGGGGACCTGGCTATTTTACTGGGGAGAGGCAAGAACTACCCCCATTCATTCATAAGCCCTCATCACTCCAGGGACCCTGGTGCCAGACCTTCACAGCCCCCCACCTCCCTACTCCTCAGTCAAGGTCAAGTCAAATGAATTAACATGAGAGGGTCTGGAGGCTCTTAATGGCCCACACAAATCAAGCTGTTTGCTGGCCTTCAGGAAGGTGCTGGACTGTTGCTATCCACATTTGCATGGTGAGGAAAGTGAGGCTTAAAAAGGGTTAAAAGGCTTACTCCAAACTATGCAGCTGTACCTGACTCAAGGCCCTGTGCTCCTCTCACCATGCACCAGTGCTGCTACAAAGATCAAACACATATCATTTGCCTGGCTTGGTGTTTGAGGGCACACTCTGGGAGCTAGGCCATGTGGGAAAAATTCCACTCTACTTGTGTGCCTCAGGCAAGTTACTCTGTGTCTCTGTGCCTCAGCTGCTTCACCTATAAAATAGGCAAAGCACTAGCACCCGCCTCAGAGCTTGGTGAGGATGAAATGAGTTAAAACACATCTACTGCTTAGAGCAGTGCCTGGGACGTGGTGAGTGCTATGTGATGATTTCCCCCACATCACTTCTCCTGGGTTGCTAAGTATAGATGCCATTCATCCCCATATCTGATTGCACAGAGGGTGCTCATGACTGTGTGTCTCCCCCTGATTAGACTGCGAACTCCTGGAGGGCAGGAGAGAGGCTAATTTACCGCTGAGTGGTAGAGACCCCCTCTCTAACTTCCTCATTTGGCCCACCCCACCCACACTCTCCCACTCCACCCCTTTAGGAGGAGTTCTTTGTGTTTTCAGAATGACATAGAAAAAGATAAGGGCAGCTCCTTCTGCCATAGGGTCTTAGAAAGACAAGGAAGATGGAGTCGGGCAGAAAAGACAGCGCATGGGGTACTGAGGGGCATGGTGCTTGACCAATGCCCAGCCTCTGCAGGCAGTCTGGGCCTGCCCTGGGCCCTGCCACCTCTGCCAGTTCCCAGAACCCTGACAAGCATCTCCTTGTCTTTCCAGGACTCCTGGTTCTGGGTGCCTGTCCTGCCTTGTTCCCCACAGATCTGCACACAGCTCTTGGCAAGAGTGGCTGGGGCACTGGAGAGATGCTGGTGGAACTGAATTGCATGTTAATGAGGATCATTCCCTGGCAGTGCCCCCTCCCCATTCTGGCCATTTACTGTCTGCTATCCCAGCTCTGCTTATCACCAGACTGCCAGAGAGGCCACACCCCTCTAAGGGGCAGTCTGAGTCCTGCCTGGATGTCCAGAACACCCTTCTCCCCAGCTGGCCCCACCAAGGGAGGTAGGAGGAGTGCAGGGCTGAGATGTGGGCAGGGGAGGAGAAGGACCCAAGCAGACATACTTCTCAGAGGAATAAAGGGGTTTTGCACACAGCTGGCTCCATCCCAGGGCCTCATGCAGCTTCTCCTCAGTTCATCATTGTCCTGCTGTCTCCATTGTCTTGGTCTTCTCTCCTGTGTGGTCCATTAGCCCTGGATACCCCAGGGCCTGGCTATGTGATGGGCCCAAGTGAGAATGATTCTGAGTCAAGGCTGGCAGTGTGTGGCCCAGCCCAGCACATAAGCAGGCCCTCTGCCTGATGCTTACTCTGTTCACCATCTCTCCTGATAGTTGCTGTCAATGGGGATCTGACTGACCAGCTCTTGCCCTACTTTCTTCTCCATGTCCTACAGTTCTCCCTGTCTTTCCTGGGGACGTTTAGATCTTCCAGGTGGCCTGACGGGTCATCTTGTCCAAACCCCTGCCTTTGGCTGCCTCATTCAAATTTTTCTACCCTATAGCCAAGGAAAGCTCTCAGAAACAAACCTGGGTCTTTCTGAAACCTTTGATGGCTCCCTCAGGAAAGGAGAAAGTTTGTCCTTAGGAGAAAGTTTGAGTTCCTTAGGTGATCTTCTAGAGGCCTGCCGTGATAAGACCCAGCAACTTCTTTAGCCTTTACCCCCCCTGTGCCATTGCCCTGGTCACCCCATGTTTCAGCTACATGCAGCAGCTGGCAGCTCCCTGGTGGATTAGAATGTGTCCCTGTTTTTCTCTGCTCCCTTTTCACTTCTCTCTTTTCTCCTACTCCCCCACTGTATTTTTTAATCTCCCTTCCTCTCCTGCTACCCCATCACTCTGGGCCTCCTCCTCTATGCGGTATTCCCTGATTATCCCTCCACACAATCAACAGGTCACCTGCTCCCCCATGCTCTGTGGTGGGCTCCAGACCTCTAACATAGCTTCTAGAGCACGGGAGATTGTCTTGGGTGCTCTACCACGCTGCTTCTCCCACTAGATCAGGAGATCCTGGAAGGCAGGGGCACGTCTTTACTGGTTTTGCTTTCCTAGAACCTAACGTGGTATCTTAGATAAGAATTCTTTCGAAGCAGAGCCTGAGCTGGAGAATCACGTGCACGTGATTTATGGAGTGTGTGCTCTCAGGCAAAACCCATGAAGGAATGAGGGAAGCAGAAGAGGCAGGAGGAGGAGGTTAGGCAAGGAGGTCATTTCATGGGGAGTCTGGCCTCAGCCTGATCCCCATGGGGAGCTCAGGTGCACCAGAGAGCTGGAGAGAGTAAGAAAGAAAAGAAGGCACGTGCAAGTGAGAGTGAAAGAGTGCAAAAGGAGTGTTAAAAGAGATATAGAGCTTAGAGAAAGAAAGAAAGAAAGAAAGAAAGAAAGAAAGAAAGAAAGAAAGAAAGAAAGTCCAGTCCTGAGGGTGCCTTGCTGTCCCAGGACCTGGGAAAGATTAGGAGTCATGGCTGGGCACCAAGTGGGTGCAGGACTGAGAGGAACCTTCTCCCTTCTCTGTGGGCCCTCTGTGAGGTGCCCCTTGCGAGCTTCCCTGAGGCCCTTCTGTTCTGAGGAATCCTGAGGGGGAGAGCAGGACGGTAACCAACTCACCAAGCATCTGTGCATAAGCATACATTCACTAATCCCACAGCTCCTGGAGGAGAGGGTGGCCCTGTTACTATTTTCATAGCACTGCAGAGGAATCTGAGGCCTGGGAGGCCTGACAAGGCTGGGAGATGAGTCACTAAGGGAGATTTCACATCCTTGGACTCCCTCTCCTTTGGGAGGAAAGATGCAACAAGGGATGGGGTTCCCACACCCAATATGGTTTCCACTGCAGCATTTGTGTAAACGCAAACACCAGGGCCAGAAAGGGGTCGAGAGTTGTCCCTTTGTCCTCGAGGTCCTTGGAGGCCATGCACAGCTCCCAATGGGGGCTGAGCTCTCCTTTCCACTTACTTAGAATTGTCTAGATGGGAGAGGGTCCACACAGGGCACAGTGGGTGCTGGAAGTGGGCAGCACCACATTCTGGGTAACCCCTGTTCTAGTCCCTGCTCTGCAACCAAACAACATGTGACCTTGGACAGACACTTCCTTTCTGGGAGCCTCCAAATCATACTTGTAAAAGGGATGATGTCTGCCTTGTCCACCACTTTATGAGCTTGTTGTGAGGGTCCATTCAGATAAAATAGCCAGGTCACAGTATCTAGCACTACTTAATGGAGGTCTCTCTGTGGCCCTCAGTAAAACCTAAATTAGTCTCCTATTGCTGTTGTAACAAATGGCCCCAAACTCAGTGGCTTAGAACAACAAAAGTTTATCCTCTCACAGTTCTGGAGGCCAGAGGTTGAAATTGGTCTCACTGGGCCAAAGTCAAGGCCCTGCTCCCTCTGGAGAATCCAGGGAAGAATTGGTTCTTTGCATCTTCAGCTTCTGATGGCTTCAGGCCTTCCTTGGCTTGTGGCCACATCAATCCAAACTTCAAGATCAGCATCATCCAGTCTCTCTCTGCTTTGTCCTCTCATGGCCTTTCTTCTTCCATTTGACTGAAGCAGACACCAGGATCAGGGAGGTGACACAGTAGCCCACGGTTGTAGCCAGTGAGAGAACTGGAATTTGAACTCAGGCCTTGGAGACTCAAATCTGTGATCTCTGTTTCATTTCAGCCAGAGGCTGTCTCAGCTGGGCCTGCCCTCCTCAGGCCTCTTTTGGGGAGCCCTCTGGAGCCAGCCTGTGGCTATCTCCAGCCTGTCTCCAGTGAACAAATTTGGGACTTGAGGATCAGGCTGGACTGTGGTATCTAAATAAAGGGTGTCCTCAGGATTAGAGCAGAGGTCAGGAGAGGACACTGGCTGCAGCTGACCCAGTCTACAGGGTGGCATTGGTGGCCCTTCACAAGGCGGGTGGTGGGCTGCAAGCTCCACTTTCCAGCGCTCAGTCATCAGGGCAATTTGGGATCTTCAGTGCGGGGTTCAGCTGCGGGTCAATGCTGACATAAACCCCAGCTGACATGAGCTAGACCACCTACGTATTTACATAGATCTTTGATAATGAAAGGGCTATGTCATCATTTGGGGATGGAGAGGCAGGACAGGCCGCAAGCTGGGAATTAGAGTCTTCTTTGCTTTAAGAATTTTTTCTGACACCTGACAGGACCCTCTCTGACTTCTCCTTCTTGTTATCCTGTTGGGGGAAATGGCAGTCTGTCTGCTTTAGTGCCTAGTTCTGGGGAAAAGGTAAAACAAGCCTCAGTGTGTGTGCATGTGTACACATACATACCTGTGGGTGTGTTTCGGGTGAGGGAATGGAGCTATTCATTTTTTTTTAAAGCAGGATGGACCTGCAGGACTCAACACTGCTTATTCCATTCCACATTTCACACACGGAAAAAGGGAGCCAGAACAAGAGATCTGGAACATGGGAAACACGGCTGTGGCTGAAGTCGTATCTGGGTTAAAAACCCCAGGAGTGCTTCTCTTTAATTTTTTGGTACAGCAGGATCAAGGAATCAATTCACTCTGGTTATGCTTCCTACCATTGTTTCTGTGGGCCGTGTTTGATCTGTGTTTCACGTGCAGATCTGCTATCCACACTCTGAAAGGAATAATATATTCTGCATTGCACCGGGTCAGGCTCAACCATGAAAACCCTTTTATTTTATTTTTTGGATGATTTCAAAGCTACACACACACACGTATGCGCTTCTGCGCGCGCACACACACACTGTTTGTGTAAAGGATTAAAAAAGAATGAAAGGCCCAGTTCAGAACATGAGCAAGATTCCAGAACCTGGATGGGACTGCAGGAGTGGCTAAGTCTGTGGCTGTCACCCACAGACTGGGTCCATTCCTGTTCCCTCTGAGTCCCACGAGCGCCTGACCCCTTTGGGCAGGGGGCATGCAGCCAGCCCTTTGATGGTGCAAGTGGTGAGGTTATTATTAGTAACAATGGTCTCCAGTGAAAGAGAGCAGTTTTCACAATGGAGAAGTCTTCCTCTTCCTTTGGGTCAAAAGCTGAATGGAGATGAAAATTATATTAACCAGTGCAGAATCTTAAAAACATGAAATGTTAGAACACCTCCCAGCTTTACATTGGACTGAGTGTTTCCTGGCATTTTAAGGGCCAGAGGGAAGTTGAAGCAACTGCAGGGGTAACACACGTGAAAAATGTGAGGCCAGACAGGCAGGGCAAATAAATAACCTGGTGCTGGCAATAAGAGACGTGCCTGGAGTTTTAGCGCAGGGTTGTAAAAGTTGACAGGAGCTGTTTGGACTGGAAAGGGCCGGGAGGGTATCGCTGCCAGGTTTTGCCAAGCGCCGGGCTGTTGACTACTACAAAACTGAATAGATAAAAAAGAAAACAACAGCCACAAAAGAAAAAAACATCGCAACACAAAACCACCCACGCAGTGTCCACCCACCCCTTCCCCTCTCGGAGCCAGTTGTTCGCCTGTGATAACACTGCTGCTCTGCGCCCTCTCCCTTTATTTAGATAAGGTGGCTGTCGCTGCCGCTGCTGTTGGCCACGAGCCAGGTTTCTGTCTTCAAACTTGGGGTTTCAGCACCACCCAGGAGACAGAGCTCTCTGATGCTGCTGCCACAGTGTCAGCAGCACCCCCAGAGTCCCTGTGGCTTTATGTTCCCAGAATGATTTGACAATGGGTTTTCCTTCCAGACTGTTCTGCCTGCCTGGCATAGCGTGTGGGTCCTCAGAGACACGATAGGGCTATAGAGAGCCGGAGCAGGCACCTTGGGCCACAGGGGTTGGGCCACTGCCTAATTATGATGGTCACATAAAGGGAAGCCAGACACAGTCGTAGGCCAAGGAGGGTCTTTGGTTTCATGGACTAACTGAAGCGTTTATGCTCATCAGGCCTGAAAAAGTTAAGTGCTGGGGAGCAGGACTGACAAGACTGGACTTATTCTATGGCACACAAAAGATTTTTAATAAGCTCGGAGAAAAGTCCCCCACCCCCACTACTCATGTCTTTCTCTCCCTGTCTCATTCCAAAGCTCCTGTGTTAGCCAAAGAGACAGCTCGGAAAAGCTTCCCTGGGAGGTCGGCAAGGAGGCTGTGGGAGAGCTGTTCTGCCAGGCTGGTCTGCTGGCGGCTCCCATGGTGAGTGACGCAGCAGGGCAGGGGATACCTGAGCAGTCCTGAGCAGGGGGGCAGATCTGACGCTCAGGAGTAGCGGGGTGGATGTCCGGTGGAGAACACTGCACCATCCCTGTTCCTGTTTCTTTTCAGGCTTTTTTTTTCCCTGAGAGTCCAGAATCTTAAATCAGTTTGATACTTGGCCACTGGGCTCTTGGAAGCTGGTGTGGAAAGTCAGAGGGACTGATATTACAAGTGGCACTTGGAGCTAGTGTAGAGGAGTGGGAAAATGAGAACCCCTCTGTGGGCCAGTCCACCCTCCTCACTCTCCTTAACCCTCTCCCCTTCATATTCATCTAGGGGACCTGGGGACAGCCGGGATGGCCTGGCCCACCCACAATGTAAGACTACCATCTTCGGCTATCAAAGAAAGCTCTGGCTCAGCCTGTCATATTGTGACTAGTTTGGCAGATTGTGTTAAAAGGCAGGGAGTGGTCAGCATGGAGCCATGAGGTATCAATCCATCACTGGTATCCATCATCATTTATCCAGTGCCCCCTGGGCAGAGACACTGGGCAGAGACACTGCTATGACTTCTGGTTCTCCTTTCCATAAAGCATCTGCAGCAGTGACTCAGTTTCCCAGGAGCCCCAAAAAGGAAGGTTCATGGATGGGCATGAATTTTCTCACCCTGGCAATTTGCCCATTGCCAATGGCTATGTTGGCTTCTGACTTACACATCGATCTTTTGAGTTTGGTGACTGTGAGTCAGGCCTGTCTGCCCTGGCCTGCTCCAGGTGCACTGACCAAATTCTGTTTCTGAGTCAGCTCCTGAATGTGGTGGTCTGCCCCCATCTGAGAGCTTTACTTTCCTCTGTGACTTCCCCAAGCCTTATTTGCTAGGCTGCTCTATTATTCTGGGGCAGTGCTCCCCACAACCTTGGTTTTTGGCTGGTATACAAGGCATGTAGGGTCTGTGGGTGGGGTACTGGAGGTGTGCTCTTATAGAGGAGGAAGGAAAAAGGAGAAAAGGAAGGAGGAGACCTAGCTCTCATTTCACATTGGCCCTGGTCTGGCAGCTGCCCCTTTCTGACTTGGAGTCTTTGCCCTTTGGAAAACTGTGTAATGTGGGAATTGAGAAGAGGATAGAAGTCGAAAGATTCTATCAAGCCCCCAAATTGCAGCTTCTTTCTGGAATAATACCAAATTGATGACTTAACCAAAAGGAAACAAAAATACTGTAAACCATGATGACACCTTGCCTATCCAGAAGTTACTTGACTTGGCAACCTCAAGTATCTGGAACAATCTCAAAGAGCCAAAATATATTAGGAATTCCCTGCTCTAAAGTCCATTGATGATTCACCCTAGAAATGTTCAGATCCTTTTATCAGAACCTCTTTACCCTCAATTCACAAACTACTCTGATAAACCTGATAACTCTGAAATTCCCTCCAACTCCTGATTTTATTTTTGTTTGCATTTTGAGTTCAGTGACCGGGCAAACGCCAGCACCATTACCCAGGGTCAAGAATATGAGGAGACAGAGCAGGCTGGAGGGAAAGCTCATGAGTTCCGGTGTGGGCATAGAGTGAGAGGCCTCTGGGATACTGAAAGCAGCAGGAAAGGGTTATTGTCCATGTCTGAGCACAAGCAGACACAGGAATAAAACGGAAACAAGAGCTCAGGAGAATAGCAGGGTGGGGGCCATTTGGTGAAGGAGAAAATTGACGCAGAATGCAGCCTTGTCTTTCAGAATGACACAGTTGTCCGTGTTCTGAGTGAGGGGGCCACTGAGACCACTTCAACTGTGTCAGTGTTGTCAAAGGAAACAGGGAAATGTGTGATGCATGGAGACATGGTTTATTTCAAAATAAGTGCACTTTTGTTTTTAAGTTTTAGAGTTTACAAGGGAGGGGGGTGAGCTCTCCTTAGCCTGAAAATTCATTTCTTTAAAACAACCCATTCTCCCCTGATGCTGGTTAAGTGAGGGGTTAGTATTTTCTCTCTATGTTATGTCTTAAAGATAAAACTGTTTCTGCTGGCTGCCCAAGAAAGTTCAGCATACCTCACTTGACATAGAAGTCTGGCATTCTTTTGAAGGTGAAATGCAAGAAGCATGCCCACCAGAGTACCTTTTAGTTTGAAAACAATTGATTTGCTTTGGTCCTTGGCTTACAGAGTGAGGATTTTACAATAGGAAGCAGGGTGCTCCCACTCTCCCTCTGTTCCTGACAATGGAGAAGGGGACCCTTTGGTCTGCAAGAGCTCATACCAGCAGGCTGATGGGGGCAGCAGGAGTCGCCCAACAGCTTTCCCTTGGTTATCAGTGGCTCTGTAAGCCTGTAGCTGAGCTTAGGCCTTTATTGGTGTGCATCTTTCTCCTCTTGGGCAGGAGAAAGACACTTTAGAAAGAGTATTTCTGAGCCTCAAGTGGACAGCACCAAACCTTACCCTTTGCTGGGGTCTCCAAGCAGAGTACTCCAATTTTTTTCTCCACTCTGACCACTCTTGTTAGCCCGCTCCTGTCAGGGTTCCCCCTCATCACTCTGGGCGATCCTCTGGGACACACACATAGGAACCATGCTTTTGAGGAAAAGAAGCTCTTTATTGAACGTTTAGTGCCCTGCCTGGCATTTAATAGGCACTCAAGTATATTTGTTGGAAGGAAGGAAGGAAAGACAGGGCAAGTAAGATGACCACAGTGGTACAAAGCACTGGTTCTCAAACTTGACTACATGTTGGAATCACCTTGGGAAGCTTTAAAGGATACTTGATGCCTCCATATGAACCCAAGAAATTTAAACTCACTTGGCCCAGAGTGAGGCCTAAGTCTGGGATTTCCGAAAGCTCTCTAGGGATTCTGTGTTTGGCCCGGGATGAGAGCCACTGATCTATAGGGTCTGGCTTCAGCCTCAGAGAGAAGAGCACTCCATTCAAAGTCAGAGCCTCATCAGCGGTGTGCCTTGGAACAGATCGTCAAAGCTGAGTCTTAGTCTCCTTATCTGTTGAGTGGACAGTGGTAACACCCACCTCAAGGTGTCCTTGAAGACCAAGTGAGACCCTGCACGTGAGGCGAGGTGCACAGAGCAGGAGTTCTGGAATGGTGGGTAATAACAGGTGATTACTGGCACTCCTGTGCCAGAGCATTGACTTGAAATATCTAAAATCCCCTTTCCATCCGGGGGGACTCGAGGCTGCCTATTTTCTATCCGACTTTGTACTTGCACGTGGCTGAAACTCATTAAATATTTGCAGGTTGACAGAGCGCGAGCAAGGAAGGAGAACCCAGCAGAGTTCAGCAGACAGACCTCAGGAGTTTGAGTTTTCCCTTAAACCTTTTGGAGGAAAGACGGAGTAGAAACTCCAGATGTGGGTTTTATGATGCCCGGACTGAGAGCTGTGAAAACAGCTGAGTGGTGGTGACTCTTGCTGCCTTCTCCCGGCCCTGGGGGCCATCCTAGGCACATAGAGTGACAGGGTGCCCCAGCCAGGCGCTTTGACTTCCAGCCCCCACCCCCAGCCTTTGATGAGAGACACCAAGCAAGTGAGTGAGTGGCTCGCAGGGAAAGAGAACACTCTTTCCTCAGCCCTGGGGACTTGTTCAGCTGTTCGGCATTTAGCAAAATCTGGCATGCATTCTGCACAGCCCTGCACCCCTTCCCTTCCAGCTCATACTCAGCAGCACTTCAGATCAAGCTTCAGCTGCCATGGACTGCAACATTCAGGACGGGGGAATGAGCACTCTGCCTCTGCCAACCCTGCCCCATTTTTTGGTGGCCTCTACCCACGTCCTGGTCTAGAAAGGGGTAGTGAACTCCTTGCCCAGCTGAGGGAGCCTGAGCTGGCAGACACACCAAGGGGCTCTCCAGATCGGGGTGCCTGCCTGGGCTAAAATGTTCCGGTGATGATAATGACTACTGTGCGTCGTCTGTAATTATGCAGTCTCTAAGCCCCCGGGGCTGGGATGGTGTATTTGCCTGTGCTGTTTGGGGGTTGATCCTGCTGTCAGCGCTTAGCAAGAATTAACAGTGACGCTCTGTGCACCACAGTCATAACACTAAATCTAATCTGCATGTTTATGATTCATTAAAAAAACCCCACTGTCGCTGAAACCCCTCCAAGCCCATCATTGAAAGAAATTATGCTCAGTTGAAAGAGCGATTTGACGTCACAGAAGACCTACGTGCCTTTTCATGAGCGGCTGGAATTAGAAGGCTGCGCTTCGGCAAGTGTAAACGGGATCCAGACTTGGAAACCTCTGTTCAGCCAGCAACCTGTTTTCCAGGTGCAGGTTGCTCACTTTCCGGATTCTCTGAAGCAGTGTATTTTTAAGATCCCTGGCAGACCACTGTCGGCACGCTTTATCACGCCCTTCTGGGCCACACCAAACTCCTTCCAGGCAGTGTAAGTTCTGGGAAAACCAGCCTTTTTTTTCTCCCTCCCTCCCTCCCTCCCTCCCTCCCTCCCTCCCTCCCTCCCTTCCTCCCTCCCTTCCTTCCTTCCTTCCTTCCTTCCTTCCTTCCTTCCTTCCTTCCTTCCTTCCTTCCTTCTTTTCTTTTTTTGCATTTTAAAAGAAGAACATACATGAGTGGCAAGGACAACCTGCTTCAATGATAAAACCCCCAGCTTTCCCAAATCAAGAAGAATTAATTGTGGATGATGGGCTGTTTGTGGTTTTCTGTGGCTCCCATTTACTTTATTGCTTGGTAATTAGGAGTTTCCTAGTGACTCTTTTACATGAAGTCAGAGCCCATGAGGCCTTTCTCGTTGAGATCCTGGCAAATCTGTCTTGTGAGAGATGCAGGGGTCTGGGCAGCAGGACTCCTGGGTTCAAGCCTGCCATTGTTCTATGGACGATTGGGCATGTGGTGGTTTCATATCTACCAAGTTGAGTGATAAGAAACTCCATCCTACCCTGTCTTTTCGAGTCAAACAGGGATGAGGAAACAAAAGAGATGGGGGGATTTGATCTCTTGGTAGATATTGCAACTTAATAAATGAATGGTTTTTGTTCTAGTTACCTCTGCTATATAATGAATGACCCCAAACTTAGTGATGTAAAATGACAAGCATTTTGTTATGCTCACAGATATGTGGGTAGGGCTCAGCTGGGCAATTCTTGTGCTCCCCATTGCATCTGCTGAGACCACTCAGTGATGGGTGGGCTGGGTCTAGATGCTTCTCTCTAAGGTCCGGTGCCTCAGTGGCCATGAGTGGTTTCCTGGAGCATTTGTACAGGCCTCCCAAGCAGAGCAGTTTGGGCTGTGGTTGGACTTCTTATGTGGTGACCAGCTTCTTCCACAATAACTTCCCCAAGAGACCCAGATGAAGGCTACATGGGCTTTTCTGACCCAGCCCCGGAAGTCACACAGGGGCTGCATCATAGTCATACATATGATTCTATCTATTGATTGAAATAGTCACAAGCCCACTTGGATTCAATGGGAAAGAACATAGACCCCAATTATTGAGGGAAGAGTAGCAGAACATTTGGGCTCTGTATTTAAAAGCAACTCCAGTTTCTAGCTTTATACAACACTTAATTTAGTGCCTTACATTTTACAGTGTTGTCACCCCCAATATTTCTTTTGCCATTTGCAACAACCTTTTGACAGGGTATTGCTATTGTACCTACTATGCTGGTAAGACAGTTGAGGCTCAGAGACATGACCTGATTCACCCAAGTTTCTATGGCATACAAACAATGAGATGAACCCTTAACCCACTTTCCTGAATGACAGATTTTGGAGGTATTTTTTGTACAGATGAGAAGTACAGAAAATTATTGTTCTTTAGAAGCAATTATCTTTTGTATTTTCCAAAACAACATTTTAAATACTATTGGGTTGTTTGAAAGACCTGTCATTTACACTAAGACTCAAGACTAAACTGAACCCATTCTCCACGGAGAATCTCTCGGGCTGCTATATCTCTCTGGTTTTCCATATCTCACCTTTGTGTCCTAAACCAGTAGACCAACAATAAAATTCTAATTCATCTAATACAAACATGGAGAATTATAGAAGTCTAAGCTCAGCCAGACTGGCAGCTCACAGGGTAAATATTTGATCAGTGAATAAAAATTCAAATTTGCACTATTTGCTGAAGGTGAAAAGTATATTAGGGCAACAATGTAATGGGGGCTAAGTAGGCCTGTAGGAGGCCTCCTCCAGGGTGCCACCTCCAGAAGTCCACAGCTTCTTGCTGACCAAAGTTACAAGCAAGAGCTGGCTGGGTACCTCCAACCAAGATGGCTCTCCTGGCAGGAGCACAGGACCATAGGGTAAGCCTAGCAAAGTGGGCAGACTGGTATAGATGGGGTTAGCACGTTCCGCTTATGCATACCCATATGCTTATGTGTGCCACACCTTCCCTCTTTTCTCCTGCAGTTTCTGTTAGAGCAGTGCTCCAGGTATTCTTTTCTTACTACCACATAACCCAGAAGCTGCTCCCTGCCTTACTTGTCAGCGCCCAATATTGCACATTTTGTGACATAATTTGTGCCACCCTGCCTGGGCTTTAGGGGCTCCAAAACAGGGAAGAAATCAGCAAGGGAAATCAGGGATAGGATTTGCCCAGAATGTTTTGCTCTGTCCTCATGTGTCTGTAAACCTGCCTGTTCCTCTTCAGGACCCTTACGATTAGTCCAGAGAGAGAAATCGTGCTTCTGAACAGCCTAGGCAAATCAGGAAGCTGCCGGGTATCTTGAGAATGTGCCAGTTATTCCAATAACTAGGCTCAAAAGTGGAGCTGAAGCTTCAGGATCTTTAGGGGTAAAACTACAAGGCTGAGTGACAGCTGGTTACTGGCAAACTGTGGAAGGAAGGGGGGTTGAGCTTTAGGCCAGCGAGGACCACATTTGCCTCAGCTGATGCACTCAGCAGTGGATGTTTTGTGGTGCTGATTAGTTTGTCCTATTTAACCAAGGTGGAGTTCAATCTGAGGCTTATCCTGGGCCAGCCAGCACCCTGGAGGGTGGCACAATGGAGCCTAATGACCAGCGCTACAGAACCAATGCTAAACCCCAAACAAGCCATAAGCATTAAGCCTCCTGCAGACGCAAGCTGTGATGGCTGCTGGTTACCAGGATGCAGTGCCTGAATGTGGGAGGAGATCACGATAGAGAAATAAGAGTGGAATTCTCATCCTCAGCCTGGAAGAATTGAGCCAATCAAAAACACTGGGCTGGGCTCAGTTGGACTGTATCAGCCTCTGGAGAGAGAGCAGGCAACCAGGCCCAGAGGGAAAAGAAAGATTTATCTATCCAGATGTACCAGGAGCTTAGAAATTATGGGAAGGGAGAGGACGTGGCAGACACAGAGTAGCTCTGCCCAGATCTCCCTTCGAGGCAGGACTTGTCCAGCTGTGGGCTGTGCAGTCCATAGACAGCCTCCAGCTGTCAGCCCCTTCAGGGTGGGCCTCAGCTGCTGAGAACACCTCATCCAAGGCTGTACTCTTCTGGGCGGCCCAAATGAAATGGAGGCTGTTATAGAGGCCTGGACGTTTTGGCTGCAGACCGGACATGGTACTGGGCACTCCTCACTACAGAGCTTTCTCCTCCAGGTTAGTCGAGTTTCTGTCAGGCTTACATTTAAACTTGATCCTCTTGTCTATCCAGTCCTGCTTTCCTCTCCTTCCCTTCAGAGGGATTGATCCCTCCCAAATATCTTGCCCCCCAAACACCATCTCAGCATCATCTTCTAGGGAATCCAGTCTGGAACAGAGGGTAAACTACGCTTTTGGGTTATGGATTCCATCCCAGGGACCAGCAGGACTCCAGACACCATTTTATTATAGTCTCTGGGGGTTTTGTCCAATTTCTTTTAAATCGTTCCACACGTTTCCTCCACCAATTGTGCTTTATTTCTACTTGCTTTCAAAGATTATAGCAAATTCTTCATTAGGGCAATCCCACAATCCTGGCCCTCAGCATCAGTTATTCTAATTCATTTCATCCTGCTCTTCCTCCCCAGACTCTCCCAACCCTGAGTCCAGCCCCTGCTGCTATAACGAACTCCTCTCCCCCTTCATGTCTGCTCTCTTCTCAAACTCGTTCCTGATGATTGTGGCTCTCCGCCAAGGTCAGTCGTAAGGTGTCCCTCTGCACACAAAAACCCCATCTCCTGCCAGACACTGGGCCTTTATTGTTGGCATGGGGACAAGCCAAATCGCTTGGCAAGCTGCACGCTGGCCCTTAGTCACTGTCTCATCACTGTGGCCATCGCTACTGTCTTAGTCTCGCCTCATGGGCTCTCAGTCCTCATGGTGTTTGCTGCCCTTTTCCCTTGGCACAGCTGGGGTGAGCCTGGGAACCCCAGATGTCACCTCTTGAGGGCCCCAGGGAGGCCCAACTCATGGCTCAGATCCTTGGCTCATCAGCCAAGAACTTCTCTGACCTGCTTGGCAGCCACCTCCCCTAACACCAGATGCCTAATTAGTAGCTCAGGGTCTCCTCCTCCCTTTTCTCCCCCCTCTTCCTCTCCCCCTTTCCCCCTTCCCCTCCATTTTCTCAGACCCCATCTTCACCCTGATGGGATGGTCATTGAAATTAGGGGCATGTTTTCAGGCATTGAATGGCACGGATGTGGGAGGAGATGTTTCCAGACTGTACCCTTGGTTACAGCCAGTTCAGTTCGTCATGTATTTGTTGTACACTGTGCAGTGGGTCACTGCCATTGGGTTGCACAGGGACTGTCAGGGTGCCAGTGGCCAGAGGGAAGTGGCTCCTACCATCAGCTGGGGAGTCAGGGAGGGGAGGGCATTGCCAAGGGATAAAGTGACCTGTTTTAAGGCACTCCGCTTCACAAGAACCTCCTCTGGCTGGCTTGAGGGCAAGGGGGCAGGATGGCCCATGCCAGCTATAGACCTCTAGGAGACCCAGTGAAATTGCTCCCCTCATCCAGTCCTGACACAGGTTCCCAAATTCTCCTCTTGGCTTCATTTATATGAACAATCAAAAAGCCAACCCAACCCAAATGAAATGTCCATATTTTATTGCTTGCAGTGTTTTAGTTCTAATTTGGCTTAATTTAGAAAAGAGGTTTTACTAAGTGGCATAAATTGAGCCTAACAAATTTTAAAACTAAAACAGCAACACCCTAAATGCCTAAAACTGTAATTGGAGAGAGATAAAAAGTGAGTCAGGGAGGGTGGTGAGGGAGGCAGGAGAAGGGGGAGGGAAAGAAATTCAATTTCTGTCCTACTTGTTTGGAGGTTAATTTCCTGTTCCTGCCCCCACCCCAGACACCAGTCTTGTCCCCTCTCTGCTTTAGAGAATGCACCCGGAAGCCTCCAGAACAAATACCAGTGCCCTGCAAAGTGTTTTGTACATAGTGGGTGCTTAAGAAAGATTGGGCAGGCTAATTCTTTTCTTTGATGTGCCTGTGGACAGAAGAGATAGAGTGGATTCCTTTCAGAGGACCCATTTGCCCCTAAAGGGTAAGTCTGTGAGTTCCTTGGGGCTGGAAGAGATGGGGAGCATGGGGGGCAGGGAAATGGGATGTAGAGTCTTACAGTTAGGAGGCTGTCCCAGCCTCTCCATGGCCTCTCCATGGCCTCTCCCTTCCCACTCTCTAGCTTAGCCTACACCACTTGAATTTTTGAGTCCTACCCGGGAGGGAAACTTGAGGGCTCTGTACCCCTCTGCTCATTGCTAGGAGAGAGGCTGGTCACTTGGCTCAGCATACCCCTTTCCTCACTTCTGATGTGAAATATGGTCAGGGGTGGTGGGTAGGTGGCAAGAGGGGTCTCTGGGTAAAATGCATGGCCACATGTGTCTCTGCAGAGGTTCTCTGTAGAGGCCACATGAGCCACCCTGTAGGACAAGCATTTCTCTTTGGGGGACCAGTACTCTGATTTTCCTTTAGTGAACCAACCCTGTTCCCAGGATGGCTACCATCTGTACATATAAATAAGCATGGGTGACCATGGGAAGTGTCCCCAAGTGTGGGGGTGTGGGTGGGAGCCAGAGGAGTTATCTGGGGCCTGGCCAGCCTCCCTGACTATGTTAGCCCTTATTGATCTCCCCTCTCCTGGGGACTGTTCAGCACTTAGAGCCTTAGGCCCAGGATTTAGCATGCACTTATATAATGCTTCGGCCTGGAGGCAGCAAGGTGGAGTGCAGAGTGGTGGGCGGGAGACCACAATTTCAAGCGGGCAGAGAAGCCCACTTGGCAGCAGATGCCTCCCTCCCAGGGCTGGGCTCTGCCCTTTGTGGTCAGGGTGACCTTGGCCAAGCCCCCAGGTTCTCCAGTTTTACTTTCTCTAGCTATAAAATGAGAAAGTGATGGCAACCACAAAATGCTTTAAAGCAGAAATATGCCATATGAGATAAAAATGCTTTATTCTTTTTTTTAGCCAATATGAACATTCTTTGTCTTAGAACACTCTTGATATCAAGAATAACACTACTTAAATTAGTTCAAGGAAATAGGAGGTTTAATAACAGGATACCAAAATCTCTTACAAAAGTCAACTACAGAAAAAGTGTTGGGGGCCATGAGGACAGAAGTTAAGCCCTGGAGAGTTGGAAATGAGGCTGCAGTCTGTCTCTCCCTCAGGCTGGGGCCTGTGGCACTCTTTCCTTCAGGTCTCTGGGTGGCTGCTGTATGCTGTATCCACACTATGGCTCTTCCTTGGTCCATTTGTCCTATTGCATGTGGCTGCATATGAACACCCAAAATGGCAGTGCCAATTCTGTAAAATGTTCTGACAACTCAGGGCCCACCATTCTCTGACTGATTTTATATATCTGAATTTAAAATTTCAAAAGAGAGGGACTTCTGGCCAAGATGGAGGCATAAGTAGATATACTTTGCCTCCTTGCACAATCAAGAGAAGGATGACAGCAAATTTAAAAACAAAAAATAACCGGAAACTGCCAGAAAATCAAACTGTATGGAAGTCTGGCAACCAAGGAGTTAAAGAAGAAACATGCATCCAGACTGCTAGGAGGGGCAGAGACAGGTAGCTGGGGTGGAGAGGGCTCACGGCAAGGTGGTGGCTGGCAGAGCGAGTGGTTCCACATTTACATGTGGATGAACTGGGAGGAACAACTGGGGAGTGAGACAGACCATGCAACCCAGGGTTCCAGCATGCGGAAATAAAGCCTCAAAACCTCTGACTGAAAACCTGTGGGGGTTGAGGCAATGGGAGAAACTCCCAGCCTCACAGGAGAGTTTGTTGGAGAGACCCACAGGATCCTAGAACATACACAAACCCACCCACCTGGGAATCAGCACCAGAAGAGACCAATTTGCTTGTAGGTAGTTGGGGAAGTGCCTGAAAGCCAGCCGAGAGCTGAGCAAGTGGCACCTTTCCCGTTTGGACTCCTCCCCCACATACAGCACCACAATGCAGTGAAACGGCTTGTCCTCCCTGGTGAATACCCAAGACTCCACCCCTTACAACATAACAGGTGCACCGAGACAAAGAAATATGGCCGAAATGAAAGAACGGATCAAAACTTCAGAAAAAAGTACAACTAAGCAATGAAGATATAGCCAACCTATCAGATACAAAGTTGAAAACACTAGTAATCAAGTTGCTCACAGAAATGTTTGCGTATGGTTGCAAAATAGAGGAAAAAGTGAAGGCTATGCAAAGTGAAATAAAGGAAAATGTACAGGGAACCAACGGTGATGAGAAGGAAACCAGGACTCAAATCAATGGTTTGGAGCAGAAGACATAAACATGAAACCAGAATAGAATGAAGAAAGAAGAATTAAAAAAAAAGAGCCCTGGCTGGTGTAGCTCAATGGATTGAGCACGGGCCTGTGAACCAGATGATTGTGGTTCGATTCCCAGTCAGGGCACATACCTGGGTTGCGGGCCAGTTCCCAGCAGTGGCTAGTTCCCAGCAGGGGAGGCACAAGAAGCAACCATACATTGATATTTCTCCTCCTCTCTCCTTCCCTTCCCCTCTAAAGATAAATAAATAAAATATTTTTTTAAAAATGAGAGGCTTAGGAACCTCTGGGACAACTTTAATCATTCCAACATCTGAATCATAGGGGTGCCAGAAGGAGAAGAGGAAGAGCAAGAAATTGAAAACTTATTTGAACAAATAATAAAGGAGAACTTCCTTAATCTGGCAAAGGAAATAGACTTCCAGGAATTCCAGGAAGCTCAGAGAGTCCCAAAGAAGTTGGACCCAAGGAAGCACACACCAAAGAACATTATAATTACACTACCCAAGGTTAAAGATTAGGAGAGAATCTTAAAAGCAGCAAGAGAAAAGGAGACAGTCACCTACAAAGGAGTACCCATCAGACTGTCAGCAGATTTCTCAAAAGAGACCTTACAGGAAAGAAGAGGCTAGAAAGAAGTATTCCAAGTCATGAAAGGCAAGGACCTACAGCCAGGATTACTCTACCAGCAAAGTTTTTACTTAGAATGGAAGGGCAGATAAAGTGCTCCCCAGATGAGGTCAAATTAAAGGAGCTCATCATCACCATGCCCTTATTATATGAAATGTTAAAGGGACTTATCTAAGAAAAAGAAGAACTGTGGGCAATAAAATGACAAAAACCTCAAAACTATCAACAACTGAACCTAAAAAAACAAAAACAAACTAAGGAAACAACTAGAACAGGAACAGAATCACAGAAATGGACATCACATGGAGGGTTATCAGTGGGGAGGAGGAGGGGGAGAATGGGGGAATAGGTACAGGGAATAAGAAGCATAATTGGTAGGTACAAAATAGACAAGGGGAGGTTAAGAATAGTATGGGAAATGGAGAAGCCTAAAAACTTGTATGTATGACCCATGGACATAAACTGAAGTGTGGGAATGATGGTGGGAGGGGGGTGCAGGGCAGAAGGGAATGAAGGGGAGAAAAATGGGACAACTATAACAGCATAATTAATAAAATATATTTCAAAAATCTCAAAAGAATCTAATTGGTTAAGTGCAGGTTATGGATCGGTTTTCCCCTAGATCAAGCAAATTGCCCTGGCCAATTAGCAGTGGCCAAAAAGGTTGGACCATGAGGAATATACATGGCCCCCTACCCTACACCTTAGGTATGGACTATGGGTAGATATATGGGCATTTAACTATAGTCATCTCTAGAAGATTCCTTGAATACCATGTCATATTTTTTCTTAATATGCTGAGATGCCTAACCTAGAGCCCTGAACTAAGAGAGTTCTTAATACATAGTTGTTGATGATTTGAGGTAAAGTTACCTTTTGCTAAAGCTCTTCTATTTGCGTTTCTCCCTCTTTGCCTGCCATTAGGCTTCCCATCTGGGGTGTATAGTTTCAAGGAAGGGTGGTCACAGGCAAAAAGACTAATTTCACCAATACATAAAAAGTTTCTAGAAGTTAATCAGAAAAATATCAGTGATCCAATAGAAAATATGGCAAAGGTATAAACACAGAGTTTACTGAAAAGTAGGTACAAATGGCTTTTAAATCTATGAAGTGTTGCTCACTCATAATAAGAAAATTGAAATAAAACTACAGTGAGATATATATATTTTTCACTTAGAAGATTGACGAAAATCTGGAAAGATAATAACATATGATGGTGAGCCTGTCTGCAAACAAGTGCTCTCATACATTGTTTGTGGGAGTATAAATTAGTCCAAACTTTATGCAGAGAAATTGACAATATCTATAAAAATTCCAAATATGCACACTCTTTGATCTAGTAATTCCACTTTTGGTATATGTTACTTGCATATATGTTATATGTTGTATCAGTTAGATATTGCTGCATAACAAACTATCCCAGATTTTATAGACTTAAAACCACAACTGTATTATTTCTCACTAGTTGGTTGGTTAGGTGGTTCTCCTGGTTTAAGTTAGACTCAGCTAATTCTGGCTAAGTTCACTCATGTATCTGTGGTCAGCTGGCAGATTGGCTAAGGGTTGGCTTGTTTAGGACCACCTCAGCTAGGCTACTTGGCCCTGTTCCATGCATGCTCTCATCCCTCAGCAGGCTAGCCTGTGCTTGCTCTCAGGCTGGCCTGAGCATGTTTCATGGCTGTTGCAGGGAAACAAAAGAGGAAATTGAAGCCTCAAGTGCTTTTTAATGTCTCTGCTTGCATCAAGTCTGCTAAGCAAGAGACACGGTGAAGTCCAGATTTAAGGGTCAAGGAAATCCACTGTGCCTCTCGAGTGAGAGAAACTGGAAAGAAAAGGGTCAAAGGGCAGGGATACAGGAAGAGGTAAAGGCTTGGAGCCTTATCAATGCAATCAGTCCTCCATGTGTGTGCAATGACATTCGTGTATGGTTATTTTATACAGCATTGCTTGTAACAGAAACAATCAAAATGGCCATCAGTGGGGAACAGGCTACATAAACTATGGCATCCACATGCTGGAATAATCTGTAGCTGAATAAAGAATGAAGAATCCCCCTGTGCATGATTGGAAAAATCCTGAAGCTACATTAAGTGAAAAAGGCCAGATGCAAGACAATGTGTATGATGTCTTACCTTTAACGTAAAAAAGAGAGAGAAATAAGAATATATGTATTTGTATTTGCTTATATCTGCATCAATTAACTCTGGGGAGAGAAACAAGAAACAAATGGTGTGGGGGTGGGGGAGCACTGGGTAGATGCGGGAGGGGGAGCTGAGATGGATGGAGACTCTGCTCTGTATAAATGAAGAGAAGTCCTTGCTGATATGATAATACATGTTAAAAAATTAACATAAAATATGCTCACATGTGTAATGAAAAATGAGAGGAAAATAAACAAAGGAAAGGAAAGTCATGGGCCTGCCTGGCTTCCAGAAGCCTAGACAGAAGCATTTGTAGATCTGAAAAAAAAAGGACCTGCTACTGTGAAGTTGATTAATTATGCCTAATTTAAACCTCAGTACCTAACCTGCTTTGCCCTTTGTGGATCCATTTTGGGAAACACCCACTCTCCAAAGGGAAAAGGGCTGGTGTTTCCCTTTCTGGACTGTGCTGTCCCCCAAGGAGTGCCAGGACATTCCCTACCCTTGCTTATGGCCAGGGAATGACATTTCTAAAGGACGCCATGTGCATTTTCCAGACACATTTGTGGGCTGATTTGAGCTGGGATATATCCCTTGGTTCTTCAAATGTCAGTGTTCTGGTCTGTGGGAATAAGGTCCTGTTTCTTGGGAAGTGCCTGGAGCCACATGGTCATGGGTGTCCCTGTGGTAAGTCCTTGTCATCAGGCTCTGGAAATGAAAGAACCCATGAATAATAGCAGACCCACTCCTCAGCCTATGGTGGGGAGTTAGCCACACCCCTGCAGGGGCATAATCCAATGTCCCCCTGCGCCAGGCCCAACGCTACTTAAAAGTGTTGTTTAAGCTGTCTGGTGGTCCCTTTTGGCTCCTAAAGCACTGAACTGAACTGAGTCACAGTACCCGTGCCTCCCCCCTTTTCCTCTGCCCACCAGCAGTGCAGAGGAAAAGAAGGGAGCCAAGAACTGCTTGCTGGATTGGGCCCCTGAAGAGAAAAAAATAACCCATTTATGCCTGTGAATGTTTTACAGCAATGAACAGCCACCACGCCCACTGCCACCACCACCACCATTGCCTGTATGTGTGCTGAGCATTTACCATGTGCTGAGCACTGTGCTTGGTGCCCTGATTCCACAGGGAAGAAGACAGGGACAAGAACTTGTTGACTTGAAGAGGGTCAACTGAACCATTGTTCACAATGAAGTCTGACATTTGCTTAATAGCTAAGTCTCTTGTTGCAAGGAACAAAACTCAATTCAAGCTAGCTTGAAGGAAAATGGAGTTAAAGGTCTGCCATCATTGATAAGGAAATAGTCATCTCAGAGAACTCAAGGCAGCAATGTATCTGTGCTCAGGGCACTAGGGACCCAAGAACCTCTGCTCTCCACCTTCTCTCTGCTCATTAGCATCTCCTTTCTCTCTCACACAGACTAGTTTTCTTCATGTGACAGAGAATATAATGTCTGATGCTTTGGGGCATTCTATCTCATGGCTTCAGCCAACCAGTTTGAGATTCATTTACCTTTTTCCTTTCCAGGTCCAAAAATTCAAAAGAAGGGTCTCATTGGCTTTGCTTGATCAGGAGTCCAGCTCTGAACCAACTAACTTCAGTGAAGGAGCAGGGTTACAAATTACTAATACGGTGCTGCCTGTAGAAACCATGTGGATGGGGAGAGAGGACACTTGTGGAAAAGGGGCAAATAACACCAGAATAGTCCATTCCAGAATGGTAGGGGCCATGTGAAGGGGAGCTAGCTCGGTTTGGGGAGAGAGAGAAGAAAGTTTCCAGAGCTGGGGGCATTCACACAGAGAAGACAACTGTTGAAGGCAGAGGGAAGAGCAGGTGTGAGGATCTGGAGATGTTGAGTTCAGTGGGGCTGGGGTGGGGTGTGAGGGTCTGGGCAGGGGAAGCTCTGAAAGTACTGGATTTTAGCTTGAGGACAACAGGGAGCCCCTCTGAGGCCCATTGCCATGGGACCACTCAGATGGTCTTAGGGAAAGAATTAGAAGGGTCAAGACAGGAAGGGATGGGCCCCATAAGCAGCTGTTTCAATAGTCAATGCAGGGTGTGACTGCGTGAGAGAGGATTCCAGAGACATTGAGGGGTAGAGCCAAGGGGATTTGATAGATTTGAATATGGTGTTGAGGGAGAGAATGGGGTCCAGATTGCTTTCAAGTGTTTTGGCTTGGGCAGTGGAAGAGATGACAGTGTCGTTCACTGAGGAGCATTGTTCTGCATTTTAGGTTGGACACCCAGAAGCAAGACCCCAAGTCAAGGATTTATATGAAAGTGATTTGTTAGGACCTGCTTTCATGGAAAACAAATAAGGGAGTAGGGAACTGGGATGAAACAGGAAGGGAACCTGCCTGGGTGTGCTAGCACATAAAGTCCCATGGAGGGTACTTGAGCTCAGTCTCACAAGGGACCTCTGGGAGCCAAGACAAGTCACACATGAGTGTTGGCCCTGGTCTGAAACAAGGGGGCTGCAATGTTTAATACCTCTTTCTCCAATGACTGGTTAAGAGTTGGATTCAAATTACTAGGTATTTCTAACTTGCTGTGTGCATGGGCAAAGTGAGTGCAGCAGCCTGAGGACAGTCCTCCAGCCAAGGGGCAGTGGTATTGGCTTCTGGGTGTGCACAAAAGTGATGAAGGGACCCGAGGAATATGAATAGGAGGACATGGACCATGTCAGAACAGGCAATAGAACAGGCTCACCAATTTGGTCTCTAATTGTACTGATGCTAGTATTTATCCCACAAGGGTGTTCTTTGTTTCATTTCTTCTTTTCTTTCCCCTGATTTCCGCTTGGGATTTCTCTATGGTCCTGTGTTCTTGTTTCTGGTCCTTCCATCTTCTATAGTTTACTTGAGTATATTCCTCATGCTTATCTTAAATGCTTGGGCCTTCTGTTTCAGTCACATCCACCTGCTGCAGTTGATTCTAATGTCCAGTTCACTGTTTGGCTTTTGTACTAGGTATTCTCCTCTTGGGCCTCATCGTTTGGCCCTGTGAGGTCATGTGCCTTGGGGTAGGCCTGATGCCAGGCCCTGGGATGTGGTATTCCTGGGGAGTTTAAGGAAACTCTTTGGCTCCACAGACCCAGTGTTGGTCACAGCAATTTGTGGCCATGTCACCATGCAAATCCTATGAATGGCGATTTTCCTTTCAACTCTCAGGCACCCACAGCAGGGGTGAAGGCAGCCTTGCTGTGTTTCTCACCCCCAGGGTCTGGAGAGAAGAGAGGAGGAGGGTTCCCAGAGTTACTGCTCTGCCCAGCACTTGTTTTTATCAGCTCCTCCCCAAGTGGGCTTGTGTGTCCTGATAGCCCCCATGACCCCAGCACTGGAAATGTGGCTACTGCCACTGATGTCTGCCATGAAAGGGCAGGAAATGACAGTGCCAAGGCTTCAAGCAGATGGGAGGATCTAAGAGTCATATTTCAAAAGCTTTTTTCTTACCTATTTTGTCATTTCTGCTTCAGGCCACCCACCATTCCTCTAGACACCACTTTAAGGCTGCCTTCAGTCTATCCTGGAGTTTCTCACAGGTTTTTGGTTGCCTTTTTTTCCCTGGAAGATATGCTACCTTCTTATTTATTGGGCATTTCCAGGCTTAGGGGAGAGAACTGGTAGCGCAGATAAGTCTGCCTCTTGTCTGGCTGGCCTTGACCTCACACTTGCCCTGGAACCTGGTCTCTCCTGGGCATCCTGCTCAGGTCTGACTCCTGCTGAATCCACCCCAGCCCCATGCTGGCTTTTGGTGGCATCACAGACCAGGCTTTGGCCTCCTGTTCACTCTCTGGGCATCTGGTCCTCAACTGTCCCTGGTGAGTGACTTCATCTTTTCTCTCATTGTGGACAGTTCAAAGCACCCGTCCACAATCTGTGGTTGGCACAGGACTCACACATCTGCTAGGGCCTGCTGTCATTGGACATGGATGCCTAAGAGGGAGGGGGCAGGCTGCTGGACTTGCTGTTCTGCAGCTTGGGAAAGAGAAGAGTGAGGGTGCCACAACTGGGTAAGATTTAAATGTGGGCACCAACCATTCAGAACTGACTCTGAGGCCTGGGCTTCTGGAGTCCCTTTATGCTGTGGAGTGAAGGGGATTCTGGGGGCCCCAGGGAAGAGGCCAAGAGTGGTGAGGGTGGCAGGTGAGGACACTCAGAGGGCTTGGGGCAGTGGCTATTTACTCTATGGTATAGAAGCATTTCAATATTTTAACAACCAGCACAGCTGTTGTAGCGGTACATTTAGGCTGAATGTCAGCCCAGGTTGTAGGTGGCAGTGAGCATCTGGGCTGTCACACTGATGTTAAGAGCAGATGGAGTGGTTATAAACTGTGACAAGAGAAATTTTGGCTAGTCATTAGAAAACCTACATCACTACCTTTTACTAAAGAGGCTGGTGAAAGTTCTCTTTGAGACTTTGGGGGTTACCAGGGGCAGGTCTTCAAAATGAACTTGATGTAGGTTTGTAAGTCTGGCCTGGCATTAAGTGATTGGCGCAGATGACTTCTGTGGACTCTCTTCCTTTCATTCCCAAGCAAAGATCCCTAAATTATATGCAGTAATGTGGTAATTAATCCAAAACCTTTTCTGAGCTTTTGCTGCTTGCCAGAGTGATGCTATATAATAAGGTTACAAAGGTGAGTCAGGGTCCCTGCTCCCCGTTCCCCTGGAGTTCATAATAAGGTGATGGAAGGGGTGGAGGGAGAGATGAAACATACCTAAAAGATGACCACAGAACCAAGCAGTAGGTGAGATGTGCTGGATGAATCATAAGGGGAAATGATGCAGACACCGTATGGGGTACAGGGGTGGCGTGGCTGAGAGGCATTCATTTCAGAACAGGATGGAACCAGCCTCTGAAAGCTTTACTTTGCCTCTAGAAATAGCGAGACGGTGTTACTTGGTTCTGATTTTCACCTCCAGATAGCAGGACACATTTTGTCCTTGAAAGCACTCAAATCGGCTTGCCTCGCCAATGTGAAGTCACCGCTTGTTAGCTATGCACAACTGAGATCAGAATCTGTCTTCCTGCCAGCCAGCCAGCCAGCACTGAGGCCGAGTGTCTCACAAACTGCCCTGAAGGGCTGCACGGGCACCTTCCTTCTAAGATTTCTCAAGCCTGAGGAGGAGGCAGAGGGCAATGTGGACCTCACTTTCCCCTCCTACAAATAGTGCCTAGAAGGACTGGAGATAACCCTCTGTGAAACTACTACCCCCAGAGAGAGGGCTGATCTCTGGGTGAAACTCAGAGACCATCCTGGTGGGTATCCAGGTCAGTTGTCCCCTTTCTGGGAGCTGTGTCTGGGAAATTGGGCTCTGGCTGCAGTTCAGAGCTAAAGTGACTCTGCTCTATGAAACCCCCAGGGACCTAGAATCCTCCAAGCTCAATGCTCTGCCCTTTGAAGAATGGGGCCTTTAGCCCCATGGCCCCAAACGGCAGCCATGACACCCATGTTTAAGACAATAGGGTAGAGGACACGACTAAAAGAAATATAAAAAGGCACGGATGGGCTTTTTTAAAGGAAGATTTCTGGAAGCTGACACATGCTTCTATTTATATTTCATTGGCTTGAACTTAGTCACATGACCACACCTAGATGGGAAATGTAGTCTTTCTCCTGGGTGACCAGGGAAGAGGAGATATGGGTGGAGAGCTCACAAAAGCTCTATAAAAAATGGCTCAATCTCATCCAAATATCAGGGTCTTCAATGTAAGTGCTTTGTGAAGCTTTGTTAGGAAAAGAAAGGAGCTACAAATTAAATAGAGCCCTATTTAAAATTTTAGTTATGGATACATATTTTTTTGCCTCTCTATGGTTAACCCTTTCAACTCTGTGAATACAAAGCATTTTTACAAATATTTACTTCTTTTTTTCTCCATGGACTTCTTTTCTTACATCATTGGTTTTTAAAAAATCCTGTTACTTGCAGCCAAAAGTATTTGTGACCAACACAGGTCTTTTTATCTTCCTTTCTTCCACTGCCAAACTTCTCATGAGGGATGTCTGTACCATCTGTGCCCTGCCTTTCAGATGCCTAGTCCCTCTTAATCCCTTGTCACTAACTTGTTTTTTCACAATGTCATAGACACTTTATTCTTATAAAATCTAATGGCTCTTGTTCGTATCTTCTGTGTCCACTTTCGGCTAAAGTCTTCTTACTAAAATACTTTTTTCTTTTGGTTTCTAAGGATCTTAGATTTTATAGTTTACTTTCTATCTTCTGACTATGACCTCTACATTTTACATAGTGGGAGCCTCTTTTTTCTCTTGCCCTCTAACTCTACATAATGTATTCTCCAAAGCTTTAATTTCAGGCCTTTTATGATTCACTAATACTACTACTACCACTATCATCACCATCTTCACTACCACCACCATCTCCATCATCATCACCACTTTTACTGTCAATTAACAAATATAGTCACTAGTCTCCCAACCTTCACAGTAGCTGTACAAGGTAAATAATATTATTATCCCTATTTTGCAGGTAAGAACATTGACCCTCTGAGAAGTTATGTATTTTGCTAAAGATTTTAAAAAACTAGATCAAAGAAGGTGTCAGAGGTGAGACTTTACTCCTTGTCTGTCTGATGTCAAAGCCTGACTTCTGAATACACCAGGCTATCCATTTCCTTAAGATGTTGCATGATTTACTCCTCGTATCTCTTCCTCTGGCAATAGTAGATGCCAAGCTCTCATTACTGTGGGCCTAGATTAATACAACAAACCTCCCAACAAACCTCCTTGAATATGGGCATATAGTCCCCATCCCGCCTCTATTGGTCCCTTGCATGCCTGTCTGTTCAGCATTAGATTGCTAGTCCAATGATACGTAAGTCAGTCTTTCCTATGTCCCTTCCCTGCTCATACACTTGCAATGACTCTGCTATGTCATAGGTCATATTCTGGCCCTCAAAACCTTCCTCACCTGTGCTCATTCTCTCTATACTTCCAACTGGCCACTAATTGCCAGTACCCTGGAGTCAGGTATGGTGGACGTTATTACTGCTCACCAATAGGACATAAGTAACTTCTGCTAACATTATATTTGCCAAATTGACTCAAATGGCCACATCTAACTTCAAAGGAGGCAAAGAAAATATAACTCTACCATATACCAGGAAAGCAGAGGTTGGAAATGTTTGGTGAATAGTACTATTGACATCTTGACTATTATGCTAGATGAACTGGCCTCTCCATGCCCTTCTCCTCCTTACTTTTAGGACTTATCTCAGGCTGCTTCCTCACCTTTGAATCACAGCTCCAGGCCCATCTTTATCATAAAACCTTATTTAGTATTTCCAGCGTATGCTTTTTCTACTTCTAAACTCCCAGGGCCTATAAGGTGGCCCAAATTCAATTGGTTATTCATTGTTCATGTATAAATAACGAGGCCATTTTTGCTTTTAACAAACATACCCGAATGCATTTGCATATACATATATTTATATACACGGAAATCTACCTTATCGCTTTAAAACTATCACCTGGATGGCTGTTTGTTTATTCCAATGATGGGTTCACTGCTCAAAGATGTCTGTGGAATTGCCTCGGAGTCTGTGGCACATCCATTTTCTTATCTGTCAAGAGCATATAATAATGGTGCCTACATTATACAGATGTGTGAGACCTGAAAGGCTTAGTGCATATAAAGTGCTTAGAACAGCAGCTGGCATACAATAAGCACTCAATAAACTTCAGCTATTATTATTACTCCTCTGAATATCTGTGCTGATAGCAATATTTACCTCCTGAAGGTGGATTTGATTTCTTGCTGACAATTCAGAAGTCATCCAGATCTGTAGCAGGTCCTTTTGGTGCCCATGGGCCCTCTGCGCATCCCAGAGGCCCATGCTGACGGTTCTTGTACCTGTGGATGGCTCCCTACCTATCTCTGCCAGAAGGGGTGTCTAGCCATCCCTGCAGTTGCTGGGGTGATTCTCAACCAACGAAGCAGAGGAGCTAATGGATCAGTATCTCTGTTTGATTACAACTCAGTGGGAAAACTCTGATTGTGTTCTACACAGTCTTCGAGAGGGTCCCAAATAGGTCATTTGCCCACAGTGGAAATTTGCCTCTTAATGCACTCTTTTTGTGTTTCCCCCAACATTTCTTATCTCATTTTGTCCACTTTTGCAATTGTATTTCCTGGGATCACCCCCTGAATAGATTACTTGTACTCCAGGACTAGTAATTCAGGGGAGGAGGCAAACCTGAAACTCAGCTTAATATAATGAAATTGAATTTTTCATGTGGTCTCTTAACTACCTCTGGCCATAAGGATAAAAGTCAAGTTTCTCGAGGTTTTGAGCGGCAAGTGCATCATCAAAATAAGTTTATGGTCTTGTAAGATGTTAGCAGTGAGGAAGACACCGCTGTGCATGTGCATTTGGTGCAGGCCCTGCAGTGAGGGCAAGACACTGTTGCCTGTTTGGTGGCAGGTTTTGTGAGCTCTGGGGAGCCAAGTGCAGAAATGTTTGATTAATGTTCTTCTCTGTGGTGGGCAGTGGACATGGGCTTCTCTAGGGTCAGTAACAACCTCCTCCCTATTTTCTGAAATTCTGCAGGATGACGAGCATCAGTAAATATTCAGGACAGTTAGACTACTGATAATGTTTTGCTACCAAAAGGAAAGATATTAAGCAACTTGTGCAGGTGTGCAGTGGTGTCAGAAAAAACCTTCCAATTGGGGACAGAATATAGAACAAATAAAAAGAGCAAAATAAAACAATACAGAACAATACAGAGCAAAATAAAAATAAAAAAGAGAAAGAAATTTAAAGGGCTGTTTCCCCAACGACTGAAAAGGTGGGTGCAGATAGCCGTGAGAAGCCCTTGGAAGCTGTTCTATGTCTGGGTTCACCTGTATCTACAGCCAGAGCCTGCCCTTCCATCTCATCCATACCTTGCATCAGTTACAGCATCCTGAAAGATGTACTTCTGCCTGCTTTTGCTCTCAAAGATCATGATATTTTAAGGTCTGTTTAGGATTGCATGTATTTTAGAAACACGTAGGCCCAAAGAAGGGAACATTTGCAATTGCAGAAAAAATTAACTCACAGGAGGGTCTTCCAGATTTCCGAAATGAAAATGGTGATTGTAATATCTGCATCGCTTGTTGTGAGGATTAAATGAGGTAATGTATGCAAAAACACCTGGCACTGCTCCCGCTCCTAGCAGGCAGTCAGAATGTGAGACTTATTATTCTAATAAATGTAGTTCAATATAATACTTTGGTTACCTTTCTGTGATGCCATTTGGATTTTCTTTTCTTTTTCTTTTTTGCCTCATAGGAGCCTTATTCTAACCTCGGACACCTTGAAAGCCACCGGGAGTTAAGAATGGTCTGGTGGATTATATTCATTTCCTTGGGCTCCATTGTACAGGGTGGACTGCGCTATACTCTGCTCTCTGTACTCTTATAGAGGTTTATGGTGTTGTCAGCAACCCCTCTGCTTGAAGTAACAAGCCTCGGGTGGTGGGGAGACTATCATACCCAGGGCACCTCATGGGGCTCCAAGGACTGTGGACTGCAAACAGAAATTAACAAAACCCAAATTTAGCCGGTTCCCAGTGTCTGGGAGGGAAATCGGCTGAGAATCTGAACACTCCAAACTTGACACAGCAGTGGGGCCTCTGATCCAGCCAGTCAATGTGAAAAGACCGCTGGACCCAGAACCAAATTCCCGGGCAGTTATATTTTGGGGCTGGGAAATCCATCCAAGCCCCTTTTCCCTAGCTGCACATGAACTTCAGGGAGCAAAAATCATGCTTCTGCAGGAGCCAGGAGAAAAGCCAAACTCTCCAAACCGCCAAGGCAGCTGTCTCAAACATACACGTTATTAGGCTGATTGAAATAATCAGAAAACAGCTCCAGAATGCTGGCTTGGAGAAAGGCAGGCAATTTTTGCTTGGCAGAGAGTGATGTCAGCCTCCTCAGCGGGGGAAATCGAATGTTGTCTTTCTCAGTCTCTTTCTTCTTTTTCTCTTCTAAAAACTTCCCTGCATCATTTGTTGAAAAGGGCTGTTGGCGAATCTCACCTGCTGTACCATGTGGCCTTCTGGCACTCAGGGTCACCAAGGGACAGGAGAGATGCATAATGATCCCCCAGAAAAATATTGGCTTTGGATTGTAAGAAACTGCCTAGTACCTGCAGCCTGTTTTTTTTTCTCCATCTCTCCCTCTTGGCTTCTCTCTTACTCAAGTTGTCATTAAGCAAGTAAGAAAAGGCCAAATAGCCTGAAAATCTGACCTCATGAGGCAGAAACAACCGTCCCTATCAGAAGAGATAGACGGAAGCAAAGGACAGGAGAAAAATGATTCCTGTCTCCCTGTGATAAAATTGAGTTAGCATTCATCGAATTAATACCCACTTAGGGTGCAGAAGGGGCTGTGACCTGGTCAGGGCTGGGGGTTGGGAGTTGGAGGGTGGTGAGGCCATAGCAGGGCCCTCCCCACACTGTGGCTTCCTAGCCCTTAGCATTCCTTAGCTTCCTCTTCAACCTGAGCCCAGTGGTCCCTCTTCAGTGTCCCATTGGTCCCTCTTCAGTGTGCTGTCTGGCCTGGATTTGTAGGTCTTAAAGCAGGTATGTGGGCCAGCTGAGTGCTAGCTTTTCATCCAGTCCTTCAGGAGAAATCTGGGAGGGGGATGGGTGAGGGCTGGGCAGGGGATGTTGGGGGTGGAACTCTCTGGACAGGCTGCCCAGCAGGACTCCAGCACTGATAGCTTCAGCTGCAGGCAGTAGCTATGCGAACAACTCTGGGGGAGGCTGAGGACCCAGCGAGAGTGGAGGGGGAGGGATAGGAACCTTTCTGTGTGGTATTTGCACGTTGGTGGGATCGTGCTGCTTCCAGGTTTCCAGCAATAACGAGGCACATTTGCTACTGCAGGTTCATTAACGAGGCCTGCGGGAGTGAAGATTGGCTTGGCCACTGTGTTAACTGGACTGTAGGAAAAAAGAAAAGTCAGAAAAGGGAGAGCAATGATCAGGTTTGGGTTCAACTTTCACTACTCCTCTGGACTTGAAAGGTCCCTTGCTGACAACTGCCTTGGCCATGGCCAAGGTGGGAGCAGGGGAGGAGAGGGGATGGAGGGGATTGAGGAGGGGGGGGGGTGTTGTTACTTCTATGGATCCTCTGCCCTCTATTTTTTCTTTTTAATTAATACTGGGTACAATTTTTGGTGTCCTTGGGTCACAATTGGACATTTTTTCCCAAAGCAATGACCACAAGACATTTCTTTTCAGCAGAATAGGTTCTGCTGGCTCAGGCATGGGGCCTGAGGTCCACGCCCTGCCTGCCCACTCAGGAGGAAAGAACACTTAAGAATCCTTGGCCAAGAAAAAACTCACAAAACAAGAAGCACCCCCAGACATGCCATCTTTCCTTCATTCCTGCTCTCCCTCCAGGCTTTAACCTGTCTTAGTTTTGTTCCCTGCTCTGGGTGGCCATCCTGCCTTAGTTGTAGGCAGAGGCCCCTGGGTCTGTGGAATATGTGGTAGCCCACAGCAGCCCTTGGACAGTGGTGGTCCCAAAGGCCCTCACTCTGGAAACTGTTGTCCTCCCTTTTTGTCCTCCAAGGTGGCTTCACTTCGCAGCCAGCACTCCTGTTTGTTGGGCAAACAGACAGTGAAAACAGTCCAGCGCCAGGAGGCTTGGAGTCTGGCAGCTGGCCAGGGGACCTGGCAGCCGTCTCCCAGGGATGGGAGGAAAGACTATCCATTTGGGCATTATTTAGGGCCCACCGCCTTTTCTCCCTGTATCCACAAGAGGTGTCCAGGCAAGGACATAGGGAAAGGAGTTGCGGATTATTTTTTCCTGCCACTTGTCTGAAGATCAGGAGTCCTAGCAAGAGGTTACTCGGGGAAGCTGGATGATGTTATCGACCAAATTGGGGTTTGGGGATTATCTATGGATTTCATTTATCTGTGTTTTCCCTGGTCTCTCTTGTTGTAGGTAATTAAGAGCTGATTGCTGGTAATTAAGAGTTGTTGAGAGTGCCAGCAGGATCCAAAAAGGAGACTAGCACATTTTGTCTGTTTTTGGACAGACTCCTGACATCCTGCCCCTCCTCCTCAGCCTGGCCCCTCCCATGGGTGTGCCTCCTGCAGGGATGTGGACCCTAGAGAGCAAGTCACAGCTTGTCAACTGGATTATTTAATGTGCAAACTACATTCTGACCTCATTCTCTCCTGTTATTCCCAAGCCTTAAGCAAAGTCTTGTATAGCGCGTTGAAGTTCTAATCTCCTGACACTCAGGTGTGTTAAGATGTAGCTTTTCTTTATTTCTCCCAAACGTCAGCCTTAACTGGGCTCTTGAGCCCCCATTTCTGCTAATATTAGACAACTTGAACTTGCGAAGTTGAGGTAACAGTCACTTCGGGTTGAAATCATGGTCATTTTGAGGCCAATGCTGTCTCTTCAGGATTTTCTCTTGCCCTTTCTGCCTTGGTTTGAGCTGTGGCCCTGGGTGGAGTAGGGCAGGAAGGAGTCCTATGCCATCCTGGCATTGACCAAGGGACCTGTCAACATGCTGCCCTGTTCCCTGGCCTCACCCACTGAACTGGAGCATGGACCCTCATGTCACAGGCAGCTGGGGCCTTGGGTTCAGAGGTCACATCGGAAGTGATCTGCACGCTATTCTCTTACATGTACCTGGTGGGCCCCTTCAGTGAGCCCTTCTGGTTACTGTGGGGGCTTGGTTGCTCTTGGCTGCTCTCTCTATTGTGCTGGGGTTTGCAGGGTCTGGGCCACCCTTGGTACTACTGCCAAGGACCCTCCTTGAGCCAAGGTTCCTCATCTGGCCACAGCCACTTTACCTCTGCAGCTCTGTGCTAAATGTGGTCCTTCTCTCAAGGGCAGTCAATTTACTCTAGATTCAGCAAGGTTTTGTGGGACCTCAGAAGCTTTTTCATTCTCTGTAGACTAACATTTATTGCCCACTTCCAAAGTGTCCCACACTTTGCATGGTTTAATCCTCACAACTACCCTGTTAGGATGTCCATTTTGCATATGAGGAGACTGAGACAGAAGGGTTAGAGAACTTGCTTGATCATGTGCCTCTGGTGCCTTGGCTTTCTTCTCTGCAACCTGACCTCCACTTTCAGTTGTGGATGTGGTATTCCATTTGTGGATGTGGTGGAAAGTTCCATGAGGGCTTAAACTCAACTCACCTCACACGGACAGCATCTCATTCAAAGCTTGAACCATGCATCTGTGCCTTTCCTTTTCTGCCAGGGGCTTCTCTGCTGCTATAGACACTGGGGGAGCCTGCTTGTCAGGCAAACACAATCCTCCTGGTAGGAGGCTTGCTTGTTTATATGCTGGCTGTCAGCTGAGCCCTTTACTAGGGCTGTTGGGCCAATACCTACACATGACCTCTCCATGTGGCTTGGGCTTCCTCACAGCATGGCAGATGGGTTCCAAGGTTGAGTGTTTCAAAAAAGAGAGACGGACAGAAGTAGGTGGAAGCTGCTTGCATTTTATGACCTAGCATTGAAAGTCACATAGCATCGCTACCATCATGTTCTATTGGTTGGAGCAGTCACTAACCCAGCCAGGTTCAAAGGGAGAGGAAAGAGGCATCACCTCTTGATGAGACTGGCAAGATTCTGGAAGAGCATATAGGACAGGAAACATTGCTGTGGCCATATTTGAAAAATACAATCTATCATAACAGAAGTATCCAGGGAAAGAGCGAAGACATTGTTCAAATATATTCAAAGCTCAGATTCTAAGGATCCAGCCCAAGGAACACTCAGGCTTCCTTTCAGTCCAGACACAATATAGGGGTTGCCCACTTGCCTCGATATGAGAGATGCCAGGAAATCACTCACTCCAGGTATTGGAACACAGGAGACACTTTCTTCTGGGTTAGTCTTTGTTGCAATCTAAGGAAGACTAAGCCATTAGAGCTGCTATCACAGATATTCTGGAAGATGTATTCTCAGAGGTTCTGCAGTGATAGCACACCACCCCTGCAACTCTGTGTCTCATGGTAGAGACTGAGACAGGCTATTCCAACCTGGTGGGATGAGTGTTCTGATAAAGGTAAGCATGGACTTCTGGGAGCATGAGGGAAGGGCACCTTCCCCACTGGAGCTTGCTGTATGGGTGAGGATTGGGGCATTTCCTAGAGGAGGTGACTTTGGAGCTGGGTGGTAAGTGACAAGTAAGCGTTGGCCAGAACAGGGAGGGGAGATGGTACTTCTGCAGAAGGGATAGCCTGTGAAAAGGCATGGAGGGGAAAAGAATGGAGAGGTGACAGGAGGATGGATGGAAGTGGTAAGGGAGAGAACGGTGGACAGAGTGCTGGGACCATATCCACCAGGTCTGCAAAGGAATTGGTATCAATGGAGGAACTGATTTTCTCTTTCCTTTATGCAGGGCATCAGAAAATTCCTGGTTTCCTTGGGAAGAGGGTATTAAGAATATGTGTTAGGCAAAGAGGAAAAGGAGGAAAATAGGAACCAGAGGAGAGTGGGGAGGGAAGGGAGATGAGGGGTTGGGAGAAGAGGAAGAGGAAAAGAAGAAGGAGGGAGAGGGAGGAGGAGGGGAAGAGAAGAGAAAAAGAGACAGCTCTTATGACAAAAGACTTTTTTATAACATAGCCTGGAGCCAGCTGGGGCCCTTTGGCCATATCTGAGAGCCTTTGTTTTGGGGACCTTTTCTTGTCTGTTTATGCCCTATAGTTATTCATTCATTGAGTTCACCGATAGACACTTACTGTTTGCACTCTACTTCCTTAGGCTTCCTTTGCATGATTTCTCATTTTTAATGAATAGATTTTGGGACACAGCCTAACAAATATAAATAAACGCATGGAGCAATGGACTAGCATATTTGAACTCTAATGTCCAGCCAATCCCTGCCAGAGACCCCCGTATCTCCCTCCCACCCTCAGCCCATCCATTCTTGATTTGAGAGCTTGATCTGTACCAAGAACCGGACATGACAGTTTGTGCTCTCAGTATTTATTAGGATTAGGCTGAGCCAAGAGTAACTGAAAAGTTCCAAATGAGAGCGTTTGTGTTCACAATAGAATTCAATTTGTCTCTCATGTTTAGGAAGTCCAGATTTAGGCAGTTCCGGGCAGATCTGGCATTGCACAGGGTCAGATACTTGGGGTCCTTGACCTTGTTGTTCTGCCAAGTATCGCTTTTACGGTGGTTTAGAACCATGTCCAAATATTCTTCAACAGTCCTTCCAACCAGGTAGCTTCTAAGTCCCCTTTCCTTGAATATAGTCCCGACTTTCTCTTCTAATGAACTGAATGAGGCAGAGGTGATACTGAGTGACTTCTGAGGATAGGTTGCAAAAGGGGATATGGCTTCTAAATGATTCTTTCTCTTTCCTCCCCTCCCTACCACCCCAAGGTCTTTGGAACCCTGAGCTGCCATGTAAGAAGTTTGGTTGTCCCAAAGCCAGCCACCATGTTGGAGATGATCAAGGTGACCAGGTATTCTGGGCCTTTACTTCCAAATGTTGGAGCTCAGGTACCAGACATGCAACAGTAAGAAAGCCTTTAGATAATTCCAGCTCCAGCCACCACCTAACCATAAACATGAAAGATCAAGAATTGTTGAGCTGAACCCAGGCAACTCCTAGGACAATGAAAAAAAAAAGGAAAACCCCAGAAACCTTCAAATGATGTTGTTTTAGGTGTTAAGTTTTGGAAGAATGTGTTATGCAGCACTAAATAACTGATTCAGTTCTTGTTCCCAAAGTCACTTCATGGCCCAAGATGGCTTCCAAAGCTTGAAGTTCATTGACTGAAATGCTGACTGGCCTGGAAAACCCCAGGTATCTGATTGCTATGCAGATGGCCAGACCCACTTGTCTAGACGAATGTCTGACTGTTCTGATGGAGGGACTACATATTTCTGCTCCTATTGGAGCCTGCTGAGCCCGCTGTTCCACTTGGGGACAGCGTCCCTGAGGGCAGAGGACTCTTTGGAGCACGTGATGGGGCTCTCTGAGGTTTGGGGGATACTGATGTGCCTGCCACATGCCTTGACAGTGTCTCCCCATTCCTGCACTAACTTCTTGCTCACAGTCCCTAGGTGACTTGGTACATGTGGTTGACACAGAGCCTCTCAATTTCCTGCCTCCCCTCCCTTCTGACCTCCTGGCTTGCAACCAAGTCTTCCTGTTTGGGGGGCTGAGGGCACTGCGGCTTCACACTGGCTTTCTCTGGCCCCTCCCTCTCCCCCAGGGACAAGGTTTGGGGAGCAGGGCAGGTGGAACAGTGGCCTTCATCCCTTATGGTGCAATGAGAACAGCACTAAACTGAAGACCTGGCTGTCATTCAAGCTCAGCTACTAATTGGCCACAAGATTTGGCCTATTCCTTTACACCTGGTCCCAGTTTCCTCATCTACAAAGCCTTCACAGGTTCTGACCTTGTGATTCTTTAACATTCGAGTGTCGTTATTATCATAGGGTAGGCTATTCGGAGGATCTGAAAGAAATTGTATCCATTAGTGGTCTTTCCATTGTAACCCTAACTCAGATCAATGTTAGCAAAAGGGAAAATTTATTGGTTTTTGTTACTGAATGGTCCAGGGGTAACCTGCTTCAGGTATGCCTTGATTTAGGACTTAAGTATCACACCAGCACCCATTGTTTGCTCTGTTTCCTCTGGATGGGCTTCAGTAGCTGCACACAGGTCATTCCCTGCACTCCACCCCATCCAAATCTGTGGAACTTCTAGCACCCTGCTACTGCCTGTCTCTACTGACTCACCTTAGCCATTTTACCCTAAGCCTTGCATTCTTCCACAGCAAAACCCAGCCCAGAAAAGAAACCATATCTCAGCATTCCCAGCAAATGTCCTGATACTCTCTCTGATGGGAACAATTCAGTCATGTGTGCACTCTGATTAAGCCAATCAGGCTGATCCCTGGCATTGGGGGTACAGCCAACCCCAGCTCCCCAAACTGCCTGGCTGGGAAAGGGAGGAAATGGACACTGGTAGAGTATGGGGGGAGGGCACGGAGTATCTATTCTCAAATATCTTACTCAGAACACAGGTTTATACTGAGGACACAAAGAGCCAGACTCTATGTATCCTTCCTATGATGCACTGGAGTTCAGCAAAGGGGAAGCTCCATCTGAGCTCAGCAGCTGGCGGAGTGGGGGTGCTTCTTGGAAGAGGCAGGACTACTATGCTGAAGAGAATTTGCACAGGCAGGAGCCTTGCGGGGGAGGGCAGACAAGGACTTTCTGACGTATGGGCCACAGTCCTTCATCTTTTCTCAGCCTGGAATCTATGTTGACTGGATTTATAACAGGTTGGAATTACAGAAGCAAAAGAGAAATCTTGTTCTGGTATCATGGGTGAATTGTGCTCCCTGAAAAGTCCTATGTTAAAACCCTAATCCCTAGTACTTTAGACTGTGACTGGGTTTGAGGCTAGGGTCTTTAAAATGGGGTCACATGGATAAGCCCAAATCCAATCAGAAGAGAAGATTAGGACACAGACACAGGCACAGGGAAGACATGTGAGGACACAGGGAGTAGATGGCCATCTACAAGTCAAGGAGAAAGGTCTCAGAAGAAATCGACCATGCAGACACCTTGAACCTAGACTTCCAGTCTCCAGAACTGTGAGATAATAAAACTTTGTTGTTTACACCACCCGGTCTGTGGCTTTGTGCTATGGCAGTCTGAGCGGACTAATGCAACTGGTTTCAAAAATTACCGGGAACCCCACCTTCCTGGGGAGCTGGCTTCCCCACCTGGAGGCTGCTGTGCTCTCAGCAAGATGCCATCCCAAGGTCTCTCTCACACCTTCCTTCACACCAAAGTTGATACCGGAACAGCAGGAGCCTCACTCACAAAGCCTTCCTAGATGCTACCAAGTTATCTTAATCCTGAACTGCCTTTTGGTCACCTGCTCCAAACTGTCTGTAAGAGTTAAATCCTCACCCTCTCCCTGGAGTGCATACTTTTGCAGAAGATGAAGCCAGATTCAGCTGTTTTTGAAATAGCAGATGGAATTTTCCCCGATGTAAAAATAATGGTGCCCAATTCTTGTGGGAGGTGGACGCGGCTGGCGCCGCCAGCCTTTTTTCCCCCCTCAGAAATAGCCCCACAATGGCCTCATTTTCCAAAACTTGCAACTCAGCTAGTACTTAGCTTTTAACAAGAAGAATCCACCTTGCAAAAGTTGAAAAGGGAGCCCTAGCTGGGTGGTGCAGTCAGTTGGAGCATCGCCCTGTACACCAAAAGTTGTGGGTGCGATTCCTGGTCAGGCGCATACCTATGTTGTGGGTTTGATCCCCAATCTGATAGATGTTTCTCTCTCTCCACTCCTCTCCATCTAAACTCAATAAAAACATGTCCTCAAGTGAGGATTTTAAAAGTACTTCTAAAAAGTTGAAAAGGGAGAGAGATCCGTTTATCAGTTTAGGCAAAGTTTCCTACTACTCCAGTAGTAGGAATTGAGGAGTTTCCCCACTGCTTGTCCACCAGCCTTGAGGTTAAAACACTGAGCCTCTAATAGACTCATGGTCAAAGACAGAATGTCCCCATTGCTAACAGAGTCATAGTCAAAGCCCAAAGGCTTCGGCTTCCCCTATACCTGATGAGCACATCCTAGAACAAAGTGGAGTATGGGATTGGGGAGGATGGATGGTCTCAGCAAATAGTGGTCTTGGGGCCTGGACACTTGTGGGAGGGGCAGGGGAGAAGTCCTTAGAAGCAAGGGACAGCCAGAGGAGACTGGGGACATGCAGGGAAAAGTCTGATGGGAAGAGAAACATTTTTCTCATTGGCCATGGACAAAGACATCCTAAGACACTGCTGTGAGGAGGTGTTAATAGACTTGGCCATTACATACAAGCCCTTTCCACAAGATTTCACATTAAAAACCAACAGAGGAAGCCTGAACACCCTTTGGTCCTCATCCTGGAGGAAGTTGGAAGGATCCCTTAGTGCTCATTTGTTAATAGAGTGATAAAAGGTATACATGTTCATCTGTTTGGGGTGGGCTGGGCTGGACTGGGAAGTGGAGGGAAAGGGAAAAGGCAGTGATGGTTTATGGATGGGGTAATAGCTAGTTGCTTTTTGTGCAATGGGAACCGGAAAGATAATTTTTCTGGAGCATTTAGGGCTCCAATTAGAATCTTCCTTCTCTGACAAGGGTTTTCCTTCTATTGTTGTGTGATCTTGCCCTCTGCCCCCAACCTCAGCTCCTGGGAGAGAGTCAGTATTGGTGAGGGACATGTGCCAAGGGTTCAGGAGTTTGAGGGACTGCCCTGGTTCCCTGGGCTTGACAGCAGAGCCTCCAAGAGGCATCCTTGAGATTTTGGGTCTCCTATCCTTCCTAGTAGGGTTCAGAGCCGATGACTGGGCCCAGGAACCAGAAAAGTTCTTGCCCACTCTCACTCTCCAGGGTGATTGTACTCCCTGCCCCTCCCCACCCCTTCTACCCACCGCACACACAGACACACACGGCTGGCTAGCAGTCCTGCCACTCCCTGGTCCTGGTTTACTCAGCAGTCTGACAGCAGTCTGATGAGGGGAGAGCCACTGTTTGTCACAGAAGTAAGTCTCCTGGCAAATTAGCTGCAGGATTTGAAATCCATTTTTATTCTGCCCATTATTAAGTATTGTTTCTGCTGTTCATTACCAGCTTGTTTCCTTGATCAACTCCCAGAACAAAGGCTCTTCAAAGCATTTCTCTCCCCATGGAGGAGACTGAAGGACCATTACCACCAGGCCCTAGCCCTAAAATACCCCCACTCTGGCAGAGGAAGATCTTTTTCCTCCTGGCCTCAGAGATGAAGAAGGCCATGGGCAGGTGCTTCCACCTACCCCTCCTCAGGCTCCCTTCTCTGGCTGTCACCCTGTCCAGAACAGTCAAACTAGGAAACCTATTCTTATTTCTAATTTTTGTACTATAAAAACAATTAAGATTAGCCCTGTCTGGTGTAGCTCAGTGGAATGAGCGCGGGCCTATGAACCAGAAGACCACGGTTCAATTCCCAGTCAGGGCACATGCCTGGGTTGCAGGCCAGTCCCAAGCAGAGGACGCACGAGAGGCAACCGTACATTGATAGTTCCCTCCCTTTCTCCTTCCCTTCCCCTCTAAAGATAAATAAATAAAATCTTAAAAAAAACAATTAAGATTTAACATACATACAGTGAAGTCCACCAACCTTCTGTGTACAGGTTTTTCACAAATGTATAGATACATAATCACCCAGAGCAAGATACAGACATTGCCAGCACCCATTCCAGAATCATCTTCTTCTCCCTCCCAGTTGATAGTCCCCCAAAGGTAACCATTATTCCGACTTCCAACAATATAGACTTGTTTTTATCTAATTTTGCACCTCCAATAAGTAGAATAATAAAATATGTAATCTTATGTGTCTGACTCCTTTCACTCAACATTACTCAGGACATCCATCCATGTTGTTGCATGGAGCCATCGTTTGTTCTTTTATCCAATGCCCATTTGTATGACTATATCATGGTCAGTTTATCTGTTGTCCTAATGGGCATTTGTGTTGTTTCCAGTTTGGGGCTGCTATGAATAACACTGCTATGTGTATTTGTGTGCATAGCTGTTAGTGAACATAAACACTCATTTCTCTTGGTTATACACCAAGAAATGAAATGAAATTGCTGGGTCATAGGATATGGGATAAAGCCATGCCTTATTTTTAAAAGAGCAAGAAGCCAAAAGGGCAATGCTTAGACCAAAGGTCTGCAATGTAAATGATGACATTTCAGGCACCGTATGGGTGGGGAGAAGTTTTGCTCATGTGCATGCTGGATTGTTACAAATATGGCTTCCAACAAGTCATACCTCACAGTATTTGTATCCATAGGTAGTCCTCTGTCGCACTGACATTGCGTTTAGCCACATGACTTGCTTTGGCCAATAGGAGATCTGCAAGCATGATGCGGTAAGTGCTTGGGCATGGAGGCCCGCCTACTTCACCTGTTGTTCTCACCAGGCAAAGAAACCTGATCTAGCCTCTTTGAGATGGAAAGACCACATGGAAAGAATAATCCAGATTTGGGGGATCAGGGAGTGAGGTTTTGGGGATTGCTTGTTACCTCAGGAGAACCTAGCCTATACAAAAATTGATATCAGAAGTAGGGTTCAGCCATAATAAAACCTAAAGTATGTAATCCTGGCTTAGGGTTGAGTGGTAGATGGCAAGCTGGATGGAAAGATAGTAATTAGTGACTAAATATTTGATAAAACTTGGACTGAGACTTGCTGGTGTCAGTGCTGGCCTGGCAAGCACACAGCACTGCCACCTGACCCTTCCTATCCACTTATCTTCTCCCCCACCCCCAGCCCACTGTCTTCTGCTCATAGATTCCATCACTTTCTTAATAGCATCAGCATGAGTCTTCTCTTCGATACAATTTTCATTTGTTTTTTCTTTCTTTTTTTTTGTGGCCATTCCTACTGCAACCTTTTCTAATTCTAGCTTGAAAGAGGGCAGAGAAGGGGAAAGATTTGGAGGTAGGGGCACAACTTTAAATCTCAGAAAAGAATCTTGAGAGCTGTTCCCTTTCATTACCCAACTGGGTTGCTGAAGCATTGGGGTGGAACATTAGGGGTCTGGATTACAAAGTCAGATTGTGTTTTTTACACTTGGTGTTAGTTAATTACACCATGATGATATAGTTCCCCCTCCCAATTCCTATGAATGTTGACCTCCAGGTTCTCCTTTTAGCCTTAGTGCCAACATGTTCTTTCAGGCACCACTTCAGCTCCTTGAGACCTCCTTATTTTATTTATTTATTTATTTACTTACTTACTTATTATTTTAAAAAATATATATTTTATTGATTATGCCATTACAGTTGTCCTATTCCCCCCTTCATTCCCCTCCACCCTGCACACCCCTCCCCCACCACTCCCCCCCTTTTCCTTCATGTCCATGTGTCACAAATTCTTTAGATGCTGTATTTCCCACAGTATTCCTGCCCTCCCCCCTCTCTATTTCCTACCTACCATCTATGCTACTTATTCTCTGTACCTTCTCCCTTCTTCTCCTCCTCCCGCTCCCCTGTTGCTAACCCTCCATGTGATCTCCATTTCTGTGGTTCCACTCCTGATCTAGCTGTCCTCTTGCTTTGCTTTTGTTTTAGGTGTGGTTGTTAATAACTGTGAGTTTGCTGTCCTTTCACTGTTTATATTTTTAATCTTCTTTTTCTTAGATAAGTTCCTTTAACATTTCATATAATAAGGGCTTGGTGATGATGAACTCCTTGAACTTGACCTTATCTGAGAAGCACTTTATCTGCCCTTCCATTCTAAATGAAAGCTTTGCTGGATAGAGTAATCTTGGATGTGAGACCTCCTTTTTTGTTGCAACCCCCAAATAGGTGTGATAATACAGGCCCTGCCTTCTGTTTTTTAAAAAACTGTATTTTATTGATTATGCTATTATGGTTGTCCCAATTTTCCCCTTTTGTCCTCTTCCACCCAACAATCCCCACTCCCCCAGGCAATCCACCTATCAACCCACCCACCATTGTTCATGTCCATGGGTCAGGTGTAGTTCTTTGGTATTCCATTTTCTATACCGTACTTTACATCCTCATGGCTATTTTGTAACTACCAATTTGTACTTCTTATTTTTTTAAAATTTATTTATTTACTTTTGGAGAGAAGGAAGGGAGAGAGAAAGAGAGGGAAAGAAAAATCAATGTGTGGTTGCCTCTCACATGGCCCCCACTGGGGACCTGGCCTGCAACCCAGGCATGTGCCCTGACAGAGAATCGAACCGGCAACTCCTTGGTTCACAGCCTGTGCTCAATCCACTGAGCTACACTAGCCAGGGCCCAATTTGTACTTCTCCCCCCCCCCCAATTTTTTTATTTAATTATTTTTCAATCAATTTTGTACTTCTTAATCCCCTCACCTCTTCACCCATTTCCCTACACCCACTCCCATCTGGCAACCATCAAAATGCTCTCAGTACCCACGATTCTGTCTCTGTTCTTCTTGTTTGCTTAGTTTATTCTTTAGATTCAATTGCTGAAAAATCTGTATTTTTTTGCCATTTTATAGTTCATAGTTTTGATGTAGTTCTACTTTTTCTTAATTAAGTCCCTTTAACATTTCATACAATAATGCTTTGGTGATGATGACGTCCTTTAGTTTTTTCTTGTCTGGAAAGCTCTTTGTCTGCCTTTCAGTTCTAAATGAAAACTTTGCGGGGTAGAGCAATCTTGGCTGTAGGTCCTTGCTTTTCATGACTGAATATTTCTTGCCAATCAATCCCTCCCAGCCTGCAAACATTTTTTTGAGAAATCAGCTGATAGTCTTATGGGAACTCCCCTGCAGGTAACTAACTTCTTTTCTCTTAATGCTTTTAACATTTTCTCTTCATCTTTAACCATTGACATTTTAATTATGATGTATCTTATAGTGGGCCTCTTTCCATCTATCTTGTTTGGGGCTCTCTGTGCTTCCTGGACTTGCATGTCTATTTCCTTCACCAAATTAGGGAAGTTTTCTTTCATTATTTTTTTCAAATAGACTTCCAATTTCTTGCTTTTTCTCTTCTCCTTCTGGCACCCCTGTGATGCGAATGTTGGACTTCTTAGAGTTGTCCCAAGGCTGCTTATACTATCCTCATTTATTTTTTTGGATTCTTTTTTTCCCCTTGTTTCTCCGATTGGTTGTGTTTTTTTCTTTCTTATATTCCAAATTATCAATTTGGTTCTCGGCTTTATCCACTCTACTGTTGTTTTTCTGCAAATTGTTCTTTACTTTAATTAGTGTATCCTTCATTTCTGACTGGATTTTTTTTATGCTGTTGAGGTTCTCACTAAGTTCCTTGAGCATCTTTATAACAAGTGTTTTGAACTCTGCATTTGACAGATTGCTTATATCCATTTTGTTTAGCTGTTTTTCTGGAGTTTTTATCTGTTCTTTCATTTGGGCCATGTTTGTCTCTTCATTTTGGCAGCCTCCCTGTGTTTGTTTCTATGTATTAGGTAGAGCTACTTTGACTCTGTGTCTTGGTAGTGTGGCCTAATGTAGTAGGTAGGGTCCAGTGCCACAGCCTCCCCTGTCACTCAAGCTGGATACTCGAGGTGTGCCCATTGTGTGGGCTGAGTACACCCTCCTTTTATAGTTGAAATTTTTTTTGCTGTTGGCAGGTGAATGGGAGGGATCTACCCAGGCTAGGCAGCTGCAAGGATTGGCTATGACCACCTACCACCAACTTCTGTCCTCCGTGGAGGGTTGGCTGTGTGGGGGCAGGGTGGTGGTCCCCCAACATGGCCTGTAGCTGTCCAGTGGGTGCACAGGCCCTGGGGTTTCCTGGATAGTGCAGGCCAAGGTCAGTCCCGACCTGTGTTTTGCCCGGGGCCACCCTGCTTGAGCTATAAAGCAATCTGAGGTGGCTGCTACTTGTGCTGGGCTTGGAGATTCCCAGACAAAGCCAAGCTGTGCATCTAGGCTAGCTGATGCTGCTAGTGCTGGGCCTGGGGCTCACTGAGGCCAGCTGTTGCTTGTTTGAGAGGATTTAGGCCCAGCCTTCTCATGGAGCAGTTGCGAGACTGATGGAGTAATGCCTGTGAAAGCCATGTGAGCCGTGCAGAACATTGTACAAGTGTAAGGCAATGCAGCATTATTAGCTACAGGAATTGCCATCAGCACAAATTGTTTCACTTTTTGGGCAATGGGTTTTGAGTTTGTCAAGGCCATTTTGTTTTATGGCCTCTCTCCTTAGCAGTCCACATAAATTTGGTGTGTTCAGGAGCGACAGTGAACTCTGGAAGCTTTCTCTTATTATCTCTAGCTGTATTTGCAAAGCATTGGAGCTATCTACAGTGGCCATCGCCTTTACAAGATTCTTGCTAGAGAACTGCTGGAGAGTCAATGGTCTCCATACCCGCTAGAACTGAAACATGTCTGTATATGTTACCAGAGTTGCTTTTATAGCAGATTCTCTCTTAAGATAAACCCAACTGGGTTCTCAATCCATGGCCTGTGGAGAGGCTTTAAGATGCTTCATGGTTGTGTGTGAAATTTTGTGTGAGTGGGTACAGGCGTGTGGGTACACACCATCTACATGCAAATGTCTTGTTCTGAGAAGAGAGGTCATAGGTTCATCAGCTCTGCCAAAGTGGACCCACAAAGACTAAAGTACCCTGAACTTTCAGGCCCAGACCGTCACTACAAGACTGGGAGTCTAAGACATCAGTAAGAAACTCCTGGTGTTAAGAACTCTTGTTCCAAGAGGGAAAACTGCCCAAGGTATCTGGACCTACTTTAGCCAAGTCCACAGACACGTGGCACTGTCAGCTGGTGTGTCAAAGCTGTGTCCCTGTTTGGACAGGTGTTTCTTCTCCTGGTAGATCCAGGTGTGGCCACTTCATGCTAGGCTAGCAATGGATTTTGGTAAAAAGGTAGCTTGAGTGCCAGGTGGAAGGTGCTACCACTCCCATGTTATATTGAAAACAGGATGCATCCAGTAGGTACTATAGAGGGAGGATGACTTATTCCCATTTCTCTTTCTTAAGAAGATCACATTTCCCTCTCAAGGTACCAATACCAATCTCATGGTAGAGAGAGAAGAACAGGGCATTCAGGGTTAAACTGGAAATTTTGACTCAATAGATCTCGAAGAACAAAGAGCTCCAATAGAACTCTTCCAAGCACGACTGCACTCTTATTTTTATCTTTTTAAAGTGATGCCAGTGATAGGAGGGTAGGTTGGAATTATACAAATGATTTCCCAGTAAACACATCGTGGAGAGTGGTCTACCAGGGGCAACCCACACCGGAGCCTTAATCGAGGACTAGAATTAGGGACTGAGTTCCTGCACTACTGGCTCATAGTGTGCGCCTGTGAGTGTGAACAGAGGAGAAGGGAGGGGCTATGTTGTGGCAGTAGTTCTGGTTAAATAATGTGAGGGAATTGTGCTGATCAAATATGCATAACTGATCTTTCTGGAGTTGCAGCTCCATGACTGTTGTGGAGTAGAAAGAATTTTATCTGGAGATGAGCAGTGCTTTCCTGTTCACCCCCAGTTCTGCTACTTTGGGGGGATTTGGAAATAGAGGTGCATTTTTAGTTGTCATAGGGGTGCTACTAGTATTTAGTTGTCAGAGAGGTGCTAGTGGCATTTGGTGGGCAGGAGATCAAGGACACAGTATCATACAGACTTATTTAAGCCCAGATACCAATAGTGCCCCTATTGACAAAGCCAATAGTTACAAAGAAAGTTCCTGGTGTCCTTTCTAAAGAACCCATTGGTTCATTAGGGACTAAGCATCATTTTCAAGGTGACCAAAGGGATTGGGACAGGTTCTATTTGGAGTGAGAGAGTTGAACTCATCAAAAGCCTGCCTATGTACACTGTGGCCTCAGGAGGCTTGGGGGAGGAGATGCCTGAGGACCAGCTGAGGCCCCCCTGTGGCTCCCCTGCTGCCACTTGCAGGGAGGTGTGATGGGGGGAGGGTTATGGTACTGGGTAGGAAAGCCAGTTACTTCAGTGGAGAATGAGAAAGACCTGTTGGTGGTTCACTGTGAGGTTGGTCGAACCCAGGTGAGACAGCTGGAAAGTCAGAGAAGTGTGGGAGAGCCCTGGCTGGTGTGGTTCAGTGGATTGAGTGTCAACCTGTGAACCAAAGGGTCACCAGTTTGATTCCCAGTCAGGGCACATGCCTGGGTTGCAGGCCAGGTCCCCAGTAGGGGGCTTGAGAGAGGCAATTGATCGATGTTTCTCTCTGTCTTCTTTCTCCCTCACCCTCTCTCTGAAAATAATATTTAAAATCCTAAAAAACAAAAGAGAGGAGCTTGGGGAACAGAAAGGGCCTCTTGCTATTACTGAACGCTGCAAACTATAGCAGCCACCTCTGGGAAGTAGGTGCCATCCTCCAGCAGTATGTAGGTGGAACCAGGTATTTCAAGGCTGCAACTTTCAGTTACCACACTAAATGACAGGCAAGAGGCTCTTTCAAGCCCAGCCATCTACTGCCTTCCTCATCCTCTACTGCCTTCCCATCTTGTGTCCCACAGCTCTGTGGTTGGGCCAGGCCAGAGATCTTTAAAAACAGGTACTGAGCCCTGGCTAGTGTAGCTCAGTGGATTGAGTGCAGGCCTGCAAACCAAAGGATTGCAATTCAATTCCCAGTTGGGGCACATGCCTGGGTTGCAGGCTAGTTCCCAGCAGGGGACCCATGAGAAGCAACCACACATTGATGTTTCTCTCCCTCTCTCCTTCCTTTCCCCTCTGAAGATAAAGAAATAAAATCTTAAAAGAAGACAGGTACTGAGTTCAGCTCTTAGCCAGTGTTTTGTCTTCCGCTAATCAGTGGTTTATAAGGCAAAGGAGGCAGATGACAGTGGCAGGGAACAGAACTCAAACACTGTTGGGGGAGGGGAGATGACTTTCCACAAGGCCTGGGGGAAAGGATTGGGCCCCAGCTGCTGACATTTTTACAAAACAAATAAATGTGGAGCAGAGCTAGCGACCTCAGTGTGATGGAAAAAGATGGTCAGCAGAGTGTCTGCCAGAAATGGCATGTTTCTCAGCCCACCTGTTAGGAAGCAGAAAGGGAGATGTTGACTAATATCATCACAGCAAGCTGTTATTGAGCGTGCCTGGAGTGATTCTGAGCAGTTGATGTGGGTGATCGCATTTCATCTTCATCTCCATCCCATCTGGAGGGCTTGGGTAGAGTTCCCTCTTTAGAGAGGAGGAAACTGAGGCAGAGGTATTAATGTACTCATCCAAGGTTGTACAACTCAGAAGTGGTGGAAAAGGGATTTGATCCTGGCAACCTGGCCCCAGAGCCTAGGTAGTAAGCACTCAGGCCCGCTGCCAGGAGTCTCTAAACAAGTCTTGTGAAGAGGGACTTTTGTGTACTCGGTGTGTGTGTGTTTTGGCCTGTGTTCTGGTTAGCTATTGTTGCATATTGAATCATTCCAAAACTGAGTGACTAAAAAAAAACCTAACTATCATTTTATTATTATCTCTTGCTGTTCTGGGGTTGACTGCCCTCGGCTAAGCAGTTTTCTCCCTTCCTCCCCCTTCCCTCCCTCTGTGTGTGTATGTGTCTCCTCTCTCTCTCTCTCTCTCTCTCTCTCTCTTCCTTTCCCTCTCTCTCTCATTGTCACTTAGAAAATGCCCGAGGCTGAAGTCCCACTGAAGGCTTCCTTCCTCACTCACGTGCCTGGCCATTGATTCTGGCTCTTACCTGGGATCTCAGCTGGGGCTGTCAGCTGGAACATCTCCTTGAGGCCTCTCTATGGAGTCTGGGCTTCCCCACAGCATGGTGGCCAATTTCTCAGAGTAAGTATCTCAAGTAAGAAAGCCTTGGAAATCACATAGTGACACATCCATCATTGTCACAAATCCACCCAGATTCAAGGGGAGAGAACATAGACCTCACTCTTGATGGGAAAAGTGACAAGAAATTGTAAGAAGGGCATGTGACATGGGAGATCTTACTGTGACCACCTTCGAAAATGCAATCTGCACAGTGCTTTTCTTTCTTTCTTTCTTTCTTTTCTCATTCTCCTTCTCCTTTTTCTTCTTCACCTTGAGAGGGCCCCTGTGAATTCAGCCCAAATTCTTCTGGAGTCAATTCCATTAGTGACAAGATGCTAAATGAGTAGGGACCCAGAGCCTTGCCAAATAGCTTCTGTTCTGTCACCATCATAGTTTGCCTGCAAGGAGCCAGGTGCTAAACTGGAGTTAGAGATACAACTCCTAGTTCCGGGGAAGACAGTAACTATCAGCCATGAGAAGACTCCCCTAAACTCTTTGTCCCAAAGAATTGTTGCCTTTAGCTTTTACAAATGTACATGGAGGTAGCCCTAAGCTCAGGCAGGAATACAGAGGGGTCCACCTTGAATTGGCCCCACCCCTGCCCTAGTCCTTGTGAAGGCTTGGTCTTGTCTTTCTTTGTTCTTTATTATTATAGGCTGAATTGTGTTTCCCTAAATTCCTATGGTGAAAGTCTCAACTCCCTGTACCACAGAATCTGACTGAGTTTGGAGACAGGACCTTTAAAGAGGTGAGTAAATTAAACTGAGGCCATTGGGGTAAACTCTAATCCAATCTGGCTGCTGTCTTTATGAGAGTAGGATATTTGAACACAGAGAAACACCAGAAACATGCGGGACACAGAGGAAAGGCCGTGTGAGGACACAGCAAGAAGTGGCCATCCACAAGCCAAGGAGAGAGGCCTCAGAAGAAACCAATCCTGCTGACAGCTTGATCTTGTGCTTTCAGCCTCCAAAACTGAGAGAAATTTCTGTTCTTTAAAGCCACCCAGTCTTAAATATCCTGTGGTGCATTGTTTTGACAGCTTGAGCAGACACATTTGTCCTGTATCCCCTTTAGGGAAGCCCTCTCCAGTGAGGTTACCAGGGTAGGCACAGGCTCCCAAAAGGCCTCTCTGATATTTAATTACCTGGGAGGGGTGGGAGCCCTGAGGCAGGGGCAGCCCTTGTCCCCCAGCTTGGCCTGACAGCATATAAAGCTGCTTTGATTGGATTTGAGGATCACCTAGGGCAGGGGTGTCGAACTCATTTTCACCGGGAGCCACATCAGCCTTGCAGTTGCTCTCAAATAAGTGAATGTAATTTTAGGACTCTATAAATGTAACTACTCCTTAACTAGGGGCAAGGAGCTCGGCCCTGCAGCTGGGTAGAGACAAGGTGCTGGGCCGGATAAAGTAGGGTGGAGGGTTGTCTTGTGTTTGCCACCTGTGACCTAGAGACCCTGGATTCACCAGTAACTTGTCAGCTCAGGGTAGGCAGGAGGTTGGTGTAGTGTCAGCCAGTCTAGGGGTGGGAGGAGGTGGCAGGCATCAGGACAGCCCCTGACTGGCCCCAGAGGGGTTGTGCAATATGGATAGTCACCAGGCCTTTCCTGACTAGAGACCCTTGGCTCCTCATGAAGCTTCCTAAAACTCCTGGCCTGGCCCTTGTGGGTGTTTGGTTCAGCCCTGGCTCTGTCAACACTGTAGGTACTTAACCAGCAGAAACCCCCAACCCCCCAATGAAACACCTGAAGCCCAGCCCACTCCTGGGTACAGGGCAGTCCTTCCTCCTCCCAGGGCTGTTTCTACCACACATGAATCCAGGCCCCGCCTGGCACCGATGCATTTTTTATTTTGCTGTATTCTTTCCATTGTCCTGATGTGAATAATTTAAACTGACACAGAAGGAAAGGGCAGCCCTTACCACAGAAGGAGGCTGTCAACTTTCCCCCCACCATGCATATACACGAACCCCATTCTTGCACCTCCATTTGATTCTGTCTTCTGTGCTTCTTTCTTCCCTGTTCTGTTTCCATCTATCTGCCTTTTTCTTGAACCTATTCTTGAAACTCTCCGGTGCTCTCTCATGTTCAACATGCACACATGAGGTGCATATGCACACTTATACATGCCCCCCTTCTGAGCCTCCTCCCAGGTCTCAGTGGGCAGAGCGTGTGACATTTGCGTGTCTGTCTCCAAGATACAATTTCCCCCTGTTAGCATGAATTGTCTGCAGACACTTCTTATCTGCATTTCTCTTTCTGTTTCTCTTCTTTTCTTTGACTGACTCTGCTGTTTGCCTATGCAAGAGAAAGGGTTGCATTGTTTGTGAAGTGGCCTTATTCTACCATTTCTTTTTGCAATTTCACAGCATCTAACTCTCTTGAGGGTTAAGTGAGGAAGGGAGAAAACAGGGCTGGAGGGGATTCATCATCCTTTCCAAGAAGGCTGTGAATTTCCAGAAGATATGAGGGGCAAGGGGCAAGTTTGAGGTTCACAAACACTCAGGGCTTCTGTGTGTCACCTGGGCCTTCTGTAACTGGTATGTGGAGCTGCAGCTGGCCATTGGCATTGTCTGGAAATCAACTGTGGCCCCTCTTAGCCTTGAACCAGGAAGCAGGCTTTATTTATCAGGAGAGGGCATAGCCAGGATTTCCTGAAGGTTCTGGCCTCTAGCCTGTAACCCAGTGCTGTCCAATAGAAATATAATGCAAACCACAAACATGAGCCACATATGTCATTTGAAATATTCCAGTAGCCACATTAAAAAGGTAAAAAAAAAACCAGGTGAAATTAATTTTAAAATATATCTCATTTAACCCAAATTTTTCAAAATATCATTATTTTAACATGTAATCAAGAAAAAAAACTATTAATGACATATTTTACATTCTCTTTTTGGAACTAAGTCTTCAAAATCCAGTTTGTATTTTGTGCATACAGCACATCTGAATTTTTTTTCTCTCTCTCTTTTTTTTTTTTAAACATCAATGTATGGTTGCCTCTCATGGGTCCCCTGCTGGGGACTGGCCTGCAACCCAGGCATGTGCCCTAACCGGGAATCGAACCGTGATCGTATGGTTCACAGGCCCGCACTCAATCCACTGAGCTACACCAGCCAGGGCAGCACATCTGAATTTTGACTGGCCACATTTCAAGTGCTCAGTAGCCACACATGGCTAGTGGCTGCTGTATTGCACAACGCAGGTCTGGCTTAACCCTACCTAATTCTGAGGTCCGGCACCTCAGTTTGGGATGTCTAAATGGCAGTGATATTAGTAAGTTGTCTGTATGTACGTATGATGAGAAGAACACGAGGTGATGTGCTGGAAGTTCTCTGAGCCATTATTCTCCCATTATCGTCATTAGCAGTAATTGTCATCACTGCGCTGGCATAGCCTGCATCTGGCTCTGTTGCCGCCTGTTTCCAGTTCGAGCAGCATTCTGCACTGAGGCAATCCAGACTCAGATTCCGTTATTTGAAGGAGCTGAGGGTGCAGCTTCCACGTGTTCTAGGCCTGCCCCTGAGCCGGCTTGCCTCCTAGCTGCATGCTCCTCCCCCTTGCCTTAGGTTCCAGGTACCCTTTTGGCTTTCCCCTTCTATATATAGCACTCTGTGGTGACAGCTGGTCATCTGATGACTCATCAGTTACTGTGGGTGTCTTTGGATAGAACCCTGAACATTTATTCATAGAGTGTTTTTTTTTTGATAGCTTCTGAGCTCCTCTTAGTAAGTGCTGGCTTTTGGGATTTGTCTTAAAAAAACACATGAAGATTGGGGAGTTTGGTTAATCAGTAGGCATCTAGCTGAAGGCCTCTGGGTGCTTGGCAAATGCAGCGGGACTTTGGGGAATTGGCTCCAGGTGAGGCAGTGAATGCAGAGGCGTCAGTTGCTGAACAGGGCTTGAATGGAGCCTTTGCTTTCTCCTTGTTCATGCCACCTAAGTGCCTGGCTCACCCCAGATTGCCCCTAGTTGTCAGCCCCAGAGATGTTAGCTCATTTCAGAAGTGGCAAGGCTCCCCACAGGAGAGACTGTAGCCCCCATCTCATTTCGGTAGGATGTTAAGGACTAAATCTTGGCTTTGGAGCTAGCAACAGCTGGGTTTAATCTAGGCTGCTCTGCTAACCATCCTGGGCAAGTCCCTTCTGATCGCTGCACTTCCGCTTCTCATCTATGCAATACACTCATACCAGTGTGGCTGTCTCATTTCTGAAGACTAGGTGAGGGGCTGTCTGTAATGTGTCTACCCACAATCACTGTTCTTTTTGCCCAGCTCTCTGGCTCTATGACTTCCGTTTCCCCTGAAGCAGAGCCTGACAAGATTTGTGTGGAAGTGTTTTCGTACAGAAGTGCTTCCAGGAAGCACCCCTAAGGGGATGGTGGAAGCAGGACCCTGAAGGGGAAGAAGCCAATTTCAGACAAAGTCCTGCTGCAGAGGGTAGCTTCAGCCTGACCCCAACTTAGGGGTGGCTCTGGAAGGTAAGTCATACTGACTCCAGGCTGAGTTGTCTTATTACTTAGCAGGGTGCTGTCAACAGTTTAGAGCTATCCTAGAAGTGGGGCTAGAAACTTCCAGTCACTTTTAGCTTTCTGAGGATGAGCTGCTTCAGTAGCCCCAGTGGGGTGGGAGTGTGCCTCTAAGCAACACCATAAGTGCAGGCTGTCAGAAGGAGGGGAGTGCTTGCAATCAGTGAAAAGGACCTGAGGGGTCCATCCTTCCCCTCCCATCAGCATTCCTGCATGGGTGGGACTGATGTCTGGGAAGAGGAAGGCAGTTGGAGTCAGGAGGAATAGTGCTGCCCAGGCCTTCCTTTCACACCAGGGAGGAGTTTAACTGGATGAGTAGGATTCAGAAGCCTGAGCTACTTCTGGCCAAGCCCAACCTCTGGGGGCAACCAGACACTGGGCATGGGAGGCTGGTGGCTCAGAACCAGGATTCCAGTGATAATTACTCTTTGTCCACCACACAGACAAGGCTTCTGAGACTTGCTGCCGAAAATGCTTCAAAACCCATGCCCTGAGTTTTATTTTTGATTCCCTTAGCCTAGCAGTGTTTTTTTTTTCCTTCCACCTTCTCATCCCAGACTTGCAGGGTCTTTTCTGCAAGTCCTTCTACCCACTGGACCTCTTTGCGTCTGTCTCAGCTCCTCACCCCTCCCCGGCCCAGGCTGCCTTGCTCTTTCCCATCCTCTGACTTCCAGCTTCTACATCCTTCCCGCTTCTTTTCTCCACTTATCTGGACTTTAGCATCTTGGCCTGAAGGCTTCCAGGGTTGTGTCATTGTGCAGGCCCCCAACCCCCATTTTCCACCCACTAAGGCTCTGTGCCCTATACCAGGGACAGGAGATGTAGGGTCTGGGTTTTGGACATTATCTCTTCTAACTTTCCATTTACCAGCAATGATGAGTTTATTTTCCACTGTGAGGAATTTCAAGTGTGAATGGTTTTACCACTGCTCTGTTCTTGGTGCAGCTGGGATTCTATTTATCACTGGGTCAGGAATTTGACTTCTTGGCTCTTCCATCCCAGCAGAATCCTTTCCCCTCCCTCCCTTTCTCCCTTCCTCTCTCCCTCCCCTTTCCCTTATCCTCCCCATCCTCCTCATCCTTCTCCCCTTCTCTTCTCCTCCCTCCTTTTCTTTCTCCTCTCCCTTCTCCCCTGTCCTCTCCTCCCTTCTCCTCTCCCTCCCTTCCCTCATTTAATGTTTTTCTCCCTTTCCCCCTTCCTCTATCTCCTCTTTCTCCCCACCCCACATCTCTCTCTCTCTCTCTCTCTCTCACACACACACTCACACTCACACACACACACACACACACACACACACACACACACACACAGTTTGGCTGTCCTCAGGGAGCTTATGACCCAGGCAACACGTGGGGATGGGCTGCTTCATGGTCCATAGATAAACAGCAGGCAGAGGCAGCTCACAGCAAGGAAACGTGTTGACTAGTGGCTGAGGGCTGGTTCCTGACTTCAGTTTTCCGCCCTTCCAAGCATTTTCACTACTATTGCGGTCATTATTATTATTTTTAACTTTAAAAACTGTTTAAAACAGGGCATGGCATACTCATATACTCGATATTCAGTGACAACTGAATTGAAAAAGGATGCCTTTAAAGGGTCATTAAGACAAATACTCTTTGAAATTTTTACAAAAATTATATTTAGCTATTTGGAAATAGAGTATTATATCGTCTTAGTAAAAGTACTTCTTTCAGTTGCTCACTTATTTTTCCTCCAATTGCTCTCACTTATTAAGTATTATGGTTTTATAGCATCACCCCCAGTTCTCATCAGCCCTGCAACTCAGTGGTCTCTAGCACGATAAAGTTTTGCAGAGGAACTGTGTGTGCACTCTTAGAATCTCATTAAGAGCTCCAGAGCCAGAGAGCCACCTGCCAGCCTTGGCAGTGAACCATGAACCTTTCAAGAACATGGTCTCTGACTAATATAATCACTCCTTGACGAGGGTGCCTCTTGGGGAACTGACCATGAATGAGCCCCCCCCCCCAAATTGCTTTCTGGCAACTTAAGGTGGGCTAGCCACTCTGCTGCTAAACTCAGTTGAGGTCAGAGTTGTGTGGTGTGGCTCTCACAACTCCTGGCAGTTAATGTTACACAAAGGAGAAACACTGTCCTGGGCACAAACAGCTCTATCTTGCCTGCCTATGGGAAATTTTGCCAATGTTTTCTATTAGACACACAGGGGAAGGGTGGGTGGGGCAGGGTGGTCTGTGTGGAGAGTCATTGCAATCCCATAGTCATTAGGAGGAAAACAAAAAATGCATTGTTATCTAAGGCCCCATGTTAAGTACTGGCATAGGGGTGGTGTTTGGTGAAAATCCACATACAACACAAATACACTACCTACAAATCCTGTGTTTTGGGCCCTTGAACTTCTTTGAGAAGATGGCTTGCTCAAGGAGAGCCACCCTGACCCCTGGGGCAGGTACCTTGGTGTCTCTCCCCAAGTGGTTGGCTCTGGCACCAAGAAAGGGCTCCTTCTGCCAGCATTTGGGCCTTTCGCCAAGCTATGCCCACAGGGAGGGAAGCCTGCATCAATGACTCCAATTATGACTTAGGATTTGGTGAGTAGATACTCCAGCTTTCTTCTTTAAGTGGGACAATCTGAGGGTGTTCCACACTGTCAACCAAAAGTGTTCCATGGCACTGAGTGCCATTCCCCTGCAGGGGTAGCCTACTTAGTAATGTATCCTCCAGTTTCCTCCTGGGCTCTTTCTCTGGACTTCTGTCCTATGGTGCTTCCAGTAATCACTTCTAAAGAAACTGCTTGCACTCAAAACCTCTCATCAGATTTTGCTTCCAGAGAAGCAAGGCACTTCCCACCTACATTAAGTCTCCTCGTGCTTTCTTAGGGCCCTCCTACTTTATAGTGCTTATCATGATCTGTAACTATGCATTTGTTTGCATGTTTATTTAATGTCTGTTTTCTTTAGTGGAATGCAAGCTACATGAGGGCAGAGCCAATGTCAAGTTTGTTTACCTGCTAAATCTCTACACATCACCCAACCCAGGGCTTTGCACATGGTAGATGCACAATATAAATTCTGTTGAAGAAATAAATGCAAAACCCTTAAGGGAGACAGAGCTTTTTTACCTTGAGTGGTGGTTTTAAAACATGACCCCAAAGTTTTCTAACGCTCCTTCTAATGGGGCAGGGGCATCTGTTTCTCCTCCCCTTGAATCTGGATGTGCCAATGATAGTTTCAACCAAGGGTAGGACAGAACTGGGTTATAAAAGACCAAGTAGCTTCTGCCTTGAGCCCTGAGTGACTGTCATGTGAGAACTCCAATTACCCTGAGTTTGCCATGCTGTGAGGAAGCCCAAACCACATAAAGTGACAATATGTACGTGCTCAGATCAACAGTCCTGGCTGAGCTCATAACTGGAGTCACTTTAGCCCAAGTGAGTGAAGGAGTCTCCAGATGATTCCAGCCCCCAAACCTTCACGTCTTTTCAAATGACATCGCAGCAGAGAGACAAGATATCACTGCTGTGCCCTGTCCAAATTCCTAACCCATGGAAACCACAAGCATAATGAAATGATTGTTAAGCTGCTAAATTTTGGAATAATTTGTTATGAAGAAATCACTGGGACAACTTATAGTAAGTTTATTAATTTCTCATTCATTCCATCATCGTTCATTAAGCCCCTACCGTGTACCAGGTGGTGGTTATACAGAGGGGCCCAAAGTAAACATCCCTACCTTCCAGGAACTTATAGTTTAGGGGCTGCTGTTGCAACTGTATCTTGCAAAAGCCTACATGTTGCTTTTTGACAATAATGAGTAGATTTTTCAAAAACCACTTCCAGATGGTGTGGGGGAAGGGGTGCTTCCTGAGCGAGTTGCCAAGGGAAGCTCCAGAGGTAGGTGGATTAGATAACATAGACCCAGAGAGCTCTATTATTTGCTGGCTGTCAACCACAGCTGTCCTGCAAATCAACCTCGGGCTAACTACGCCCTCACACCATGGAGAGGAGAATAAGGAGAGCTGGGAGGTACCATCCCAGAGGCAGAAGGACAGGGAAATGATTCCCCACAGACCCTGGAACAGAGATGGGGTCTGTCTCTTGGAAGAAGATGTTCTTGGTTTGTTTCAGGCTGGGAGTGGGAGGACTTCGGCAATGCTGGGGCTGCTGGCTGGCACTCCAGCTCCCTTATCTGACCCCAGAGTGCAGGTTTGGAACCAAGGGTGCTCCTATGTGTCCAGGCATGCCTATCTCCTGGAATCTGGGCTTGGGAGATGAGTGTGACTTTATGCTGCTTGTATTTCTGTTCCTCCTTCAAAAATAATAAAGCTAATTTTAAAAATGTCTGCCTGTCTCAGTTCTGTTGTCCTTCCCGGGCCCAGTCATAAAGGGTATCTTTCCTGGGGGCAGCCCAGGCATTCTAGAGGCCAACTTCAGTAGGAAGGCACATTCCTGGGGGGAAGTTTGGGAGTTCAGCCTCCCCTGTCTGCCTGGAGCTTTTCCTTCCTGAAAATTTGCTTCTGTATCAAAGGAGGCCACGTAAGGGCACTGTTGAGTATGGTGAGGCCCACTGCCCCAAGAGACTGGCAGTGGAAGACGAAACAGCACTGAGAAGTTGCGAACATGGCTGGGCCTTGAAACTGCGGAGAGGTTACTTTCCCCTTGGGCTCCTTGCTCTGGTCACCACTGAGACCGTCTCACACTGTACCCCGAGTGGGCCTTCCTAGGTGATTGAGCAGCTGAGTTCAATCAAGGCCTGAGCATTAAATTTGGGCTTTGCTATTCAGCTGTTCAACAGCTATTCAGTGAGCTGTGTGCCAGGTATATCTCCAGCTGCTCATGCAGCTGTGAACAGAACAGGTGGTGCCCCCTGCCCTCATGAAGCTCACATTTTAATAAATATTTTGGAGGTAGGCAAAGACAAAATACAGAGAACTGAGAATATGGATAATTTGGCTTATAATCTTTAGCTTGATGTACCTCCCATGATGATTTCCTGGCTGGCTAACATCTCTTCTCCCCAAGCATATGCCAACTTTGAGCCTTTCTCCTGGTAGGTGCCCTTAAGAATGGTCCAGCCCCAAGACGTCTAGGCCCAAGACAGCTAGATCCAAATCCTCTGTCTAGGTCGACTAAGGTCAGTCTTCTGTACACCACTTCCCATTTTCAACCATTTCTTTTCTGAGCCGATGACAGAACAGATGATGCCATCTCCGGGGAACCCTCATCCCTTACTCCTCTCCTGCCTACCTCTACAGGATAATGTTGTCAGAGACCTTACTGGGTGGCCCACAAGAGACTGACACTGTAGTAGCAGACATAGATTGCTTCATTACCTGGAGTTTCCTTATGATACTGAAAATAGACTAATTGGGGGGGGCAGAATAACATTTACCCAAGATAAAGATTTAGGGGAGCATTGGGGTTAATAAGGACCTCAGAAACAGCACCAAACAAAAGAGCACGTTAAGACACGAATTTTTATTTGGATGGTGGGGTGCTTCTTTTGTCTCGTGGTTAATTCCGGGTGCTCCTCTCCTTCAGATTCCTGACTTCCTCTGGTAAGCCCCTCTGGATTAACCTGTCACAGTCTGTCAGTCTTGATGCCGGCAGCTTTCTGTGTCCAGGTCCAGGTGGCATTATATTATCTCCAACTTCTGAGCTGCACTGTTTATTTTCCATCGAAAATTAGACCAGGAGCCATGCCGAGGTGGGGGTTGGGATTTATTTCTTTGATGTATTTCCCATCTTCTAGTGTTTAATTTACAATATTCTCAGGGCATGCCGTCCAAAAGTTGGCAAGTTCTTAGCCAACCCATTTTGAACTCCAACCCAAATGACTGTGAATTCCCCAAGCAGCAGATAACCAACTCCTCCTGCCTGCTCCTCATCTCCCCCCATCAACATCACTCCTTCCCTTCCCAAGAACAAATTGGTGTCCTGTGGCTCTAGTGGAGGTGTGTGTCGGGGTGGGGGGAGAGAAAGAAAGAAAAAGAGAAGGAGAGACAGAGAGTGATTTGGGGACGAGGAAAGTGTTGAGGGTTTCCTATAAAACACCTTTTACCTGCTATTCTCCTCTGTGATGCAAACTGTTTCCCAGGAATTGTCTTCCTGTTTGTGTCTTCCCTCCCACGTGGCACAGCCTGCAGCTTCCCCACTCCTACAAGCTGTGGAACGGAAAGAGCATTGTTGGGAAGCAAACTGCCACAGCCCCACTGTGGGGACTCCAAGGCCCACTCAACTCCCTGAACTCAGAGCTAATCAAGGCTAGGGGCCTCCAAGACCCCTCCCAGTTCTCATGCTTTTGTTACTGTAGTTGCACTTTTAATCTGACTGCTCTGGGTGTTTTTGTGGCCTCTAAGATGCTGCCTTCCCACCCACGAGCATGGCTAACACAAAAAAGACACGCAATGCCACATGTTGGGGGCATGGAGGAACTGATACTTTTATCCATTGCTAGTGGGAGCATGGAATGGCACAGCATAGAATGGAAAAGAGTTTCCGATAAAGTTAAACACCTACGATTCAGCAATTCCACTCTTGGGCAATTACTCAAGATAAATGACAACCTATGTCCACATGAAATTCTGTACATGAATGTTCAAAGCCACTTTGTGCATGATAGCCCCAAACTGGAAACAACCCAGATGTTTATCAACAGACCAATGAACAAACAAACTGTGGTACATCCATGCAATGGCATAATACAAAGCAAGGTCCCGATGATACTTGAAACAACCTGGTATAAATCTCATAGACATGCTGGTGAACAAAAGAAGCTGCACACAAGTGAGATGTTACACACTTCTGCCAAGCGAGGACATGAGAGAAATCTTTGACCTGGAAGATGGCCCTTGCTGCACCATGCAGCACCTTGATCTCAGACTTCTAGCCTACAGAACTTTGAGCAATACATTTCTGCTGCTTATTTTAAGAAAAGGAGAAACTGCACACAGTGTGTACTGTATAATTGCATTTGTGAACCCTGAGGACTGAGAAGGGCTCCTCATGGCTAACTGGGCTCAAAAGAAAAAAAAAAAAAACAAGGCAAAGCCCAGCATCCAATATCCGCACGGGGGCCTCTCATAAAAACTGCAGTTTGGAAGAGTCTCTGGACTAGACTGCCTCCATCTGTGCAGCTAAACCGCCTGCCTGCACGGTGTTTCTGCTTCCATAGCCAACCCTTACAAAGGAGTTCTGGTGTCCTATTTCAACCAACAGGACTGAAGCTTTCCCTATCTAATCAAGCTGTGCAACTCTGACCAATCAGAGAAGCTCTATTTTTACCAATCAGGAACCAGGACTTTTGTGTATATAAGCCAGCTCCCCTCTACATCGTGGAGTGCACTTTTCACAGAAGATTGCCTTTCAGTTCCTGGAGCTGAAACACCAAAGACCTCTGGGGCTTGTGTGGGTCCAGGCAGAGCCAAGTGACCATTACAGAACGGAGGTGGCTATCTGAAAAGGTGCCTGGCCAGGGCACAGACTTAAGGGCTGCATCGTTTTCACAGCAGCCCTGTTGTAGCACTATTGAGCTGTTCCACATAAGTCCTGTTTCCACAGCTATACGGAGCTATTTGCACTAAACAAAGTTTCCTTTTTCACCACACCCCGAATTGGGAGTTCCTGTTGACGTTAAAATTGGCACCAACAACCATCAGTTGACACATTTGAGGTTCAAGAACAGGCAAAACTAATTTAGGGCAGTGGTTCTCACCCAGGGGTGAATCTCCATGCTATTCCCCATTAAGGGATTTGGCTATGCCTGGAGATATCTTTGATTGTTATACAGGGGGTGGGTCCTACTGAGCATCCAGGGCAAGGGTGTCAAACTCATTTTCACCAGAGGCTACATCAGCCTCGTGGTTGCCTTCAAAGGGCTGAATGCAACTTCAACTCCTTAACAGTTAAGGAGCAGTTACATCTATATAGTCCTGAAGTTATTTTGGCTGATCTAGGGGGTTGAGGCCAGAGATCTGTTAAACATCCTACAGTGCACAGCTTGGCCCCACTATTGTCTGGCCCTATATGTCAATCATGCCCAAGTGGAGAAACCCTGGTTTACTGTGATAGAGGTTAGACAACTGGCTACCTCTTGGGACCTGCTCACTGAAAGGGACACAAGGGAACTTTCAAGGATCCTAGAAATGTTCTGTATCTATAGTGTCTAATATGGTAGCTGCTTGCCACATGTGGCTATGTAAATTAAATGAAATACAATAGAAAATTCAGTTCCTTAGTTGCACTAGCCACATTTCAAGTGCTCTATAGCCACATATGACAGCTACAGAACATTTTCAACTTTGTAGAAAGTTGTATTAGACAGCAATGCTCTATTTCTTGAGCTGGGTGGTGTAAAAGGCACAGGGACACTTAAAATATGCACATTTTATTGCACGTAAATTTTACCTCCATGCATATAGCTCTGTGGGATGAAAAAAGTCTTTCCTGCAGGGGAGGAGTGGGAAAGCTGGTAGAGTCACAGCCCCCCTTCTGTTCTCTAGGCTGCCCCCCACCCCCTGATCAGGGGCCAGGCCTGCTTGTACATGTAGAAGCTGGGCTAGACTTTGAAGAGGGAGGGGCTGCTGAGATTCTTCAGTGGGGCCTCTCCAGGGACAGAAAGAGCCAAGGCCATTTACCCTCCAGGGAATTCCCTGGCTCCCAGTGGATTTACAAGTGGGTCAAGTGGACATGTGCAAAGAAAAGGCTCCATCCCCCCTCCCCTTTCACTAGGTAGCCTCCCGCACCGGGTGTGCAGGCTCTCCCGGCAGAAATTGCTCCATTCTCCGTCACTGCCGCCTCTCTCGCTCTTCTGCTGTGAGGGTTTTACAATAACAGCATTGTAACCACTTTGAGAAAACCAATAAAAAGGCGGTGACAAAAGAATAGCCAGCCGGCTGGAAATTGCACGCAGCAGTGAGGGCCTGGGCCTTTCGCCGCTACGTGTTTAATAGTGCTCCAGGGCTGCAGGCTGCAAAGATGCACGTGTTTATTTGGGGGATGTGCTGTCGCTTAAATAATGAATCTCGAATAAGCCTTTGGATGAATGCAGGGAGCCCTGACTCCCACTGCTGCTCAAGCCTTCTCACACAACAAGGGCCAGTAAACAGAGGTGCAATGCTCTGGTCAGACCTGGGCAGGCTGCTTGTTGCCCTGTGATGTGATGCAGAGGGAAGGGCATATTCATTCATTCATTCATTCAGCCACAAAACCTATTGACCACCTACTATGGTGATGAGCCTTGTGCTAGGCACTGAGCCATAACAAACACTTTTGGAGCCTGCTGCAGTGTACATATTGCAGAAAGTTCCAGAAGCAACTTTTGGCTGAGTTCAGTACCCATTTCCTCACTGCTGGGTCACGGCCTCCCTGTCTACTGGCTCTCATGCTCACCATCTGGCTCCAGCCCACTCCCCAGCTCCCTCAGTCCTCGCTGCTCCAAAAAGGAACACAAAGTCCTTTATGTATTTATTAATTCTCAGCCTAAAAAAATTCAGATTCACAGAAAAGTTGCAGAAATAGCACAAAGATTCCTACTATCTCCTTTACCCAAATTCTCCAAAGGTACCTATTTTACCGATTTCCTTTATTCTTTCTCTTTATATCTATAATATATATATATACACACACATACACAGATAGGTAGATAGCTATAGATATAGATATTTCTGAACTATTTGAGAATAAGTTGCAGACATGATGACCCTTCACCTCTGATACTCTGGTACAGATTTCTTAAGAAACAAGAATATTCTCTTACATAAGCACAATACAATTATCAAACTCAGGAAATTAACATTGCTATAATACTTTTATCTAATCTACAGGCATTCACATTTCTTCAATTGTCCCACTGCTGTCCTTTATAGCAAAAGAAAAAAATTCTGTTCCAAGATCCAATTGAGAATCTCATATTGCATTTCATTGTCATATCTCTTTAGTCTCCTTTAATCTAGAGCAGTTCCTCAGTTTTTAGATGAGTTTCTTGACCTTGACATTTTTAAAGCATACAGGCGAGTTATTCTGCAAAATGTTCTTCAACTTGGGTTTGTCTGATGTTTCCTCATGATTCGATTCAGGTTCTGCATGTTTGACAAGAATGTCATAGAAGCTATACTATACCCTTCTCAGTGCTTCGTATCAGGAGGCACTTGATCTTGGTTTGTTAATGTCAACGTTTGGTTAAGGGGTGTCTGCCAGTTTTCTCCCATGTAAAGTGACAACTCTTTCCTTTGTTATTTGATAGGTATCTTGTGGGCAAAGCCCTTTATTATTTTGATGGTTTTGGTCGCCAGAAGGAATGGCTAGCACCATATAGGTGGTGTAGCCCCTCACCTGCATTTCCAGCTCCCTTTAGAAGAGATGGTCCAGAAGCTTTTCCAGGACTTCAGAGTTTTATTAGTAAGGAAAGGGCTTCTGGAACCTCTCACCAGGATCCCTTCTTCACACTCCCACCCCTTCCTAACCCAGAGATCAGAATATCAATCTACAAAACAACACCAGGTCCTCCAGGTGACATGCTTCCCACAGGAACTGAACTGTTAGTTACACCACCCTGAAATAATCCCCTTTAGGCATTTCCTTTAAATTCCCTTCTCTTCTCTAATTCTCTGGCTCCCCAGTGGGTGGTAGATCAGGTGTTAATAGCACCATGTTACAGACAAGGAGCCTGAGACCCTGAGGGGTTAAACCACACTAGACAGACCTCATTGGACTTTTCTGAATTTGTCTATGATCCCCAGCCTACTCTAGAATCAGTATTTATTTGTCTTTCTTTGAAGCCGTAGAGTGCTGTGCTGTAGTGTTATAAACATCATTTAATTTCCAAAATGGCCGGCATTGCAACCAGAGTGTGTCTCATAGCTGATGATGTGGGAAGGAGCACCTTGACATTTGTGGCTGTGATTTCAAGTATCCTCGTGCAGTAGTTATAGCTTTCATCCCCCAAAGCACACAGACACTCAGAAAGAGGACAAGGAATACAAAGAAAGAGGCCAGTTGAAGACAGCCAACTTAGAAAACAGCAGGGCCCTCTTTTGAATGAGAGCAAGGACGATAGTTTTTAATTTTTTTCCAAACTGTATCTCAGATTGCCAAATAAAAGATCTCAGCATTATACTATCTGTTATAAACAACCCCTCCCTGTTAAAGTTTAAATGAATATTTGGTAGCCGTACTCCTTGCATGCTCACATACATGTATGTATGATACAGGTTCTTGGGGGTATGTGCATGCCCATGTGTGCATATACGCCTCTGTGTGTTCAGATGTGGAGAGATATTTACACACTCTGTGCTATGCAAAAATATATGAATCACAGGGGAATCTATTTAAAATATTGATATTCTCAGTTAAATCAACACCGTACAATAATGTCACTGCACGTGTGAGCTCTATTTTGAAGCCAGAGAAGGGAAACAGAGACTCTCCTGAAGTGCTGCCTGGAGTACCAGAATCGGCAACTTGCTACAATAAGCTGGAATGCCCAGAAACTACACTTGAACTAATGCCTAAAACCTGACGGAGACATACTTCATAGTTAATCTGGTTACTTGGGGTTTATTTCACAGTCAGAAGTTCTTATGATGGAAGGGGCTCCTGCTGGCTTCTCCTAGACACATGACTGAATTAATGAATGAATGAATTCAACTTACCAGAGCAGATTTAAACTGCTTACTGAAACAAAATCTGCTCATTTTTCTTCCTTCCGTTTTCTTTTAAAAGATAAATACGAGCCTCATATGGATGCTGTAAGAGTCATTAATCCTTGATAACCGACTGTTTTATCTTTTGATTAAAAAAAAGGCAGGCTGACTGACAGTGAGCTTACAACGGCAGGCTCATTAAAAACTGGGTTCAGATGTGGCCTCGCAAATAAACACCCCGCATTCCATTAAGCAGGCTGTACCCAGGAGCTAAGGCCGCTGTGCTCTGGGCTTAAAAAATGCAAGGGACAGGTAAACCGGCTTTGTCTTGCTGAACCAGCAGAAAGCGCTCAAGTTTTTTTCAAAACGAGCGCTTTCTGCGCTACTACCTGGTTGTCAAATTTTAATGGGTGCTTGTTAACAGGGACTCTGAAATATTGTGATGTATGTGACCATCGGCAGCTTTCTGGCCCGCCTTTGGGGCTGATGGCGGGGTATTTTAATAGGTACGTTCACAACCCCGGGGGAAGGCTGCTTAAGGTGGTCCTTGGAGGTCTCTAGCACGGGGAGGCCCCGGGGTGGAAGGGCCCAGACGCTGGGAAATGCGGGGCCACCAGAGCCCAGGAACAGGAACAGGGATGGAAGACTGCTGGACACCCTCCCCCCAGTGACAGGTCTGGGAGGGAGTGGGAACGAGGATATCATAGGTGGCATTTCCTTCACATGTCTGCTGGAACCCAGAGAGGCTAGGTTTAGCCCTGCCTGCCCTCGGAGCTGATTCTATTTAAAACACTCCTTGTTTCAAAGGGCGGGGTGGGGCTCTTTCGCCTTCCTTCCTCCTCTCTTCTTACCCCCTCCTTTTTCTTCTTTTTGTTTTGTATTCTTTCTCCCTGCTCTTCCTCCTCCTCCCATTTCCCTGTCCTTTCCCCTTTTCTTCCTTTCCTTCCTCCACCCCCTCTTCCCTCTTCTCCCTTCTGCTCTTCTCCTTTCTTTCTTACCCTCCTCTTCTTCCATTCCTAACCCCTCCTCCTCCTCTTTCCCCCTCTTATTACCCAATCCTTCGTTTTCCTCTCTCCTTCCCCTCCTCCACCTCATTTCCTCCTCTCCCTTTCTCCTCTCCTCCCCCACCCTCCCCTTCTACTCTTCCTCTTCCCCTCCCCCTTCTCCCTTCCCCCCTTTTCTCCCCTCTTCCCAGTCTCCTCTCCCCTCCTCCCCCTGCTTCCCCTTCCTTCTCTTCCTCCCCTCCCTTTCTTTCCTAATGCTCAGTCCAAGTCTCAGAGTATCCAAATGTCTTCTGTTGCCTGTTACTAGTAAAATGCCACTTCTCAGTCAGACTCCAGCTTGCCTGCTGCTTCTCCCTCAACCGTTCCCTCCCCCCACAGCCCCAAACACTCGTGAAGCTAAGCTTGCTTGCCCACTTCTCAAAAAAGAAGGGCTGAAGGTGGCTTCTTGGAGCTTTAATCCATGGCTGGGTCACAAACAGGAGACTTGCAGGGCTTCAGGGAAAGAAGATCTAACTACAGGGTAGGCAGCAGCCCAGTCGCTGAGTGTTCTCAGGCCAGACCAGATCTGGGCCATTCTGAGCAGGGATCTTCAGCTGGTTAGTAAGAATCACTGTTTGCAAAGAAGGCCTCAGAATCATTTCTTAGAAAGAGCCTGAATGTGCCGAGACTGGGCAGTGGTGTGTGTGGTGTATGCACACAGTAGGGGTGTGTGCTTGTATGTATGTTGTGTCTCTATGTGTGCATATGGTGGCAGTGTGTACATAATGGTGGTATGTGGTGTGTGTGGGCATACAGTGATGGTGGTGTGTGCATGTGTGATATGTGTGTGCATATGATAGTGATGGTGCGTGTGTGTGCATGTGTATGTGAGTACATACAGTGGTGGTGTGTGTATACATGGTGGTGGCAGTGGTATGTGTGCATGTGCATGCATATGTGTGTGCGCAGCACTCTTGCATCCCTGGAGAGAAGAGATGAATGCTTTGGTGGGGGAGGAAAGCGACGCTCTGCCTAGAGCTGCCAGGCACCAGCGCGCGTTCAGAAGAGGCGAGAGTGCTTTGCCAGTGGAAAGCTTATTTTGCCCAGCAGGACCAAAAATCCAATTAAAGAAAGAATGAGGGAAATGTGAAGTCTGGACAGAGCTCTGGCACCTCCCCGGCCGACTTCCTTGGCAGGAATCTCTGTGGAGGGGAAGGCCCAATGACGGCTATGGGCTATGGGGATGGCCGGTCAGAGAGGCTCCCACGCGCCATAGCCAAACACAGGGGCAGCTGCCAGCGGTCAGTCCCTGCCTGTACCCGAGGCCCAGCACTGAGGACTCCTGCAAGGACCCACCAATGGTTCTTGGTGTGGAGACCTGGACTGCCTGGCAGCAGTGGAAGCACCACCCCAGCCTGGGCTCTCGGGCCATTTGAGCCACCCACCCGCCCGTGCCTATTGACATTGGTGAGAATCGCACAGGCAGATTAAAGGCAGCATATGGCCCCCCAACTGGAAGCCAGCGGAGCTGAACCAACACTGGCAAATTGTGTTCAAACCGCATTGAGAATCCTGGCAGCTGCACCTGGCATGGGGAGCAGCCGGCGACCTGCATACAAAGGGAGTTTTATACACAGGGGGTGGCAGCAGCAGCAGTGGAGGCACTGCCACCCCCTCCTTCCTGCAGCCCACTCTCTCCTCCCCCTCCATCCAGAGCTGGGCATTAGCCCTGGGAGGCGGGGAGCTATTTGTCCAGGTTTCTGAACCTGGAGAAAGGAGAGGAGCTCCTATTTGGAGCTTCAGTGCCAGGACAAATTTATAAGCATCCTCTATGAAGCTCCCTCCATACTTATGTGCTCCCACCCCAATTTAACAATGGCCAGGTTCCCTCAGCCATGAGGAGACAGGGAGGCAGGGGACAGCAAGAAGACTGCAGGATTCCCAGCTTAGTCCATAAGGAAAAGGTGGCAGTTCATCCTTTCCAGCATCTGTGGGGGACCTCAAGTGAGGGAGCCTCCAAATGTCCCCCAGCGTCAGTGTGACATGCAGACTCCTGGGCTATCGCTTGTCTCCCTCCCTCCAGTCCTGTCTATCTAAAAAAAAAAAAAGGGAGGCAAAGATGTTTTTGTTACCTCACGCAAGATGAGGCAAACATTATGCAATTGACATATAGAAATAAGAAATTGAATGTGATGGAGTCGGGAGTGCCCAGAGACTAATGAACTTGCAATAAACCAACTGAACCAGGTGGGGACAACGTTTGCAGAGTAAACATGCAAAGTGAGCTTGGGTTCTAGCAGCTGGGTAATCCAGAGTGTGCTGCAGGTTAGGTGAACATGCTGAATGGTGAAGTCAAGTGGACAGACCCATGGGGATGTAAAATGGGGGAGGTGCAGCAGTTGGGGGTGATCTGCCTCATGGAATAGGAATGAGAGAACATCATCTCCTGGCCCCATATTCTTTCTCCAGTCTATGAGAATCTAATTATTCCTCCCCCCAAGGATGCTCCATCCTGGAGGACAGCTGCAACCACGTGAAGTCATTAAAAATGCTCCCTGGTCCCTACTTCCCTCTGGTTGGCTCTGGAGAGGGGGTCCAGGGAAGAAAAAAAATCAAATTCTTTCCACAGCGTGGTTCCCACACTCTGGAGAAGTGCTGTATGGGGCCATGATTTGGCCTGTTTCCTGGAAACTTCAGGAATCACCCTGAAGGTGGCTTCTGGCCCTCCAACCTCACAGTGATATTTTCTTCTTGTCAGGCCTCCTCTCTGACCCCGCCACAGTTAGTGGCAAGTAGAGTTATGAAGGATGGTTGGGACATCCTTGGACAATGTGAGGTGGAGACTTTGGGATGGCTGCTGGGCAGAGGAGAGGGAGACTGTCTGAAATGAGGGCGATGGGGCTGGGGTGCCACTGCCATAATGCCCCTAAGAATGAAGGGAGGGCTGTCAGATGTGCTGCTCAGTCATGGATTTAAAAGCAACCTCAGTGCCCTGTCACACTGGCCTGGATCTCAAAAGCTTCCTTCACTTGTGGCTTGGGAGAGAGTCATTTTCAAGGACAAGTCAAGGTTGTTAAGTATCTTCTATGTGCTGTGGACCATTGTATGCAAGAATTAGGCCATAGGATCCTGCAGGAGGGGTTAATCTAGTCTTTGGGTTATTTATATGAGGAAACTGACTACAGAAGGCTAACCTGCCCAAGGTAACTCAGCAGTGGTTGCTGGGGCTGATCCTGACTCTCCACCACCCCGGGCAGACTTGTGCTGGGGGTGTGGCTGCTTTTGTTGTCATCCAGCTAGCTGTGGTGGTTGGCCCTCCACAGGCAACTAGGCAGGATACCTCCTCTTCCTCTGCCCCTTCCTCTCAGAATAGAGGTCGATCACTTGTGAAAGACAACAGGCAGCTGTGGATGCCCTTTCCTGGGTCAGAGCAGAAAGGAAAAATATAGGAGTCATTTTTGCCTGCTTTTCACCACCCATTCCTCCTCCTTAAAACCCAAATTTTCAGCATATCAATGTTGATGGGGCGGGGCCCAGGAATCGGGATTTTCTCATATGGGTGGATGGACTGGGAGAGGCTGACACTTTCACAAACCAGTCTGGGGAAGAGCTGGGTGCACTCTGCTTGCTCTCCTAGACTTTGCAAAAATCCCTGAGAGGTAAGGAACTGGGCTCTGTTTTGGATCTCTATAGGAAGACTTCATGTTAAATAGAATGTTCTTTCTCTCTGGTCTTCATTTTTGAAAATGGCACTCTTGCCTGGGGGCATCCTGTGCTTTTAAATGACTGAAGTAGCTGCTAGTTTAGGCAACCAGCTTTCTTTTCTGTTTTGAAAGTTAATGTGCTTGTGCGGTCACACACTTACCTTGTAGTTGCCACAGTAATTCATGGACAAGCTGTGTGGCAGCAGTGGCCCTCAATTTGTTCGTATCTCCTTGTAGTCACCTCCTCCTGTTGTCTCCTCCCACACTGACTCTGGACTTCTCAGTGTGACTTGCTTTGGCCAATGGGGCACTATCAGACATGATTAGCAGAGGTTTGAAAAGTACCTGCACATTGGGACTTATTCTCTCAGTGTTCTTGAGACTTCTACAACTGCCAACATGTGAATGTGCCTGGTTTAGGTGGCCAGAGGTATGTGACCCAGTCACCACTGCCACCAGCTGATAAACAGCACCAGCCACCAGACAAGAGTTAGGCCCTCCTACACCAATTAGTGCTAGGTGACCAGTCAGCTGACCACAGCTACATGAATGAGCCCAGGTAGGTCCAGCCTGGCCCAGACCAAGCTGTAGACCCATAAGCTCATGAGCTGATAAAAAGTATATTTTAAATAAAATTTGTCATTGTAACCATTTTAAGTATAGAGTTTAATGGCATTAAGTATATTCACATTGTTGTACAACCATCACCACCATCAGTCTCCAGAACTTTTTCATCATTTGCAATGGTTTTTTACATAGCAAAGCTCACTGATTTACATGCCTTAAGGGTTTTCCCCACTGCCTGACTGTCTTGCAGTGATAAGCCTGCCTTTGAGGGGAGCCAGGTGGAAGGCTCAGTCTGGGCCATGGTGCTCTGGAGTGTGACCCAACCTGAGCTGAAAGAGAACACCCTCCTGGTGCCTCAGCTACAGCCACTCCCATCATAAACCAGCTATCACTTCAGCCTCACTGTGGAGCCTGCCCTCTTCACAGGAGTCAAGGATGTTTCTCTTGCCAGAAGTGTCAGATTAAACACAACACTAGGCTCCTGCCCTCAGGCATATTCCCCCCCTTATCCTGCAGGACCAAGAAGGAGTCCTCAGAAAGGACAGAGGCAGAGTCCCAGCAGGCGGTGAAGAACACAGGCAGCTCCTCTGATGAGTTCAGGCATGGGATGCACTTGGACCTGTTGTTTACTGACCCACCACCACCTGGGGTCCTGCACCTGACCTTGTGCTCAGGGATGCGCTGTGACAGCTGCTGCAGCAGCTCTGCTCTCCTTGCCACTTCCCAGCTGTGTTACTTTGAGTGAGTCACAAGCTTTCTGAGCCTTAGTGTTTTCATATGTGAAAATAAGATAATGGTAGTGCCATAGTTTAGGGTAAGGATTAGATGAGCCAGTGCTGGACATGCTAACAGATGCGTACTTAATACACATGACAGGCCAGATCCTCCCTCCCCCGCCTGACCTACCATCTTTCCTCATCTTTTGTGGGACTTTGTTAACATCAAAAATTGTGCCTTGAGAGGCATCTTCAATACTAGCTGGAGAAGCACTCATTTGTCTTTTGGATTTTCACTCTGAAGATCCATAGTTTTCTTCAGCCTTGATGTGCAGGTCAGGACTCTGGGGTGGGCTGAGAGTGTTGAAATAAATAAGGGAGGGATAAGGGAGGAGGGGGAGAGCGAGGAACTTTTGGATACTGTGGCAGACACCCCTAATATTCATTTTCTTCATCTTAGGTAATAGAACTCCTGATTTTTAGTTCGGCATGTAGTCATCTAGAATAAACAGGGTTTCACACCTGTTTTACTACAAGATATGACTAGGTGAACAAACATTGGCTTATATAATGTCATGTCCTGAGCTGTCTTCCAGGAACTTCCTTAACAGAAGTTGGGTCATACTCTTTCCCCCTCTTCTTCATTGCTCCTAACATAGACTATTGAAATGCAAATGTGATGATTGGAGCTCCAGACACCGTTTTGAAAAACAAGGACCAGTCTGCCACCCAGGTATGGCTGAGCAAAGAGCTGGATGGAACCAGAGTCCCTGTTCCAGTTCCTTTTGGTGTTGAACAAACCACTACAGAATTCAAGGCTTAAAACAGCCATTTTATTGTTCTCATAGATTATGTGGATTAGGAATTTGGGCAGGGCTTGGCTAGGCAATTCTTTCATTCTTGGTGGTTTTGACTGAGGTCACTAAGTGGTACTCAGTTGGCTGAAGGGCTGGTCTGGAAGATCCAATACAACTTCACTCACATGTCAGGAGACTGGAATGAATGACTAAAGATGAGGGCTGCCAACCAGAGCACCTACGCATGGCCTCTTCATGTGGCTTGGCGTGCTCACAGCATGGAGGCCTCAGGGTACTTGGATGTCTTCCATGAGCCCCAAGCAAAAATATTCCGGTGAACAAGGAGGAAACTGCATGGCCTTTTAGGATCTATCCTCAAAATCTCCCAGCACCACTTCTGCCAACTCTATTGGTTAAAACACTCACAAACTTGCTCAGAGTCAAGGGGAGGACAATGAGACACCCCCTCTTGATGGGAAAAACATCAGGACCACATTGCACAAGAGCATAAGATATGAGAGATACTGTTGTGGTCAGTTTTGGAAAATACCACCTGCCACTGTCGCTGAGTGTTTAGGGAGCTGAGCTGCCATGTCAGCCCCAGCCACTTAGCTTGGAATTTGAGTGGAAAATACATTTTTGACTTGTTTCAGGCACTCTTATTTTTGGTCTTTGTTGCTCAGAGCTAACCCTATGCTAATTCACAGAGATCTGCTCCGTGTGGATTTTGAGGCACTTGAGAAAAGTGAGAGACTGTTCGGCCATCCTCTGGCCTTCATGTGAATTAGTGTTTGGCTAAAATAAAGCTCCTGTTTTAACAGTGATGAACAGTACTTCCACCCCCTGCCCTGCCCTTCAAGGCCAAAATTAAGATGATATCTGTGTACATCTCAGTTGTATATGCATGCAGCAGGTCCTTGAATAACATCCTTTCATTATAACGTTGATGAGAAGCCGTGGGAACTTAACTCTTATTTATGTCAATTAGCCTATGGTAAAACTGGTTTCGATATGTCATTTCACTTAGTTGCAGAACTTTTCAGTGGTGTTAAGTAAGAACATTAAGTATGTGCATCAGAAAACCATAAGGACATTTTAGGAGATACAGACTGGAGAAGGACTCCTCCTGGTTTAAACCCAGGACACTGCTTATAGTTTTAAGGCTGTGGAAGCTTTATTCAGAGAATCCTGTCTACGGCCATACCACCCTGAACGCGCCCAATCTCGTTTGATCTCGGAAGCTAAGCAGGGCTGGGCCTGATTAGTACTTGGATGGGAGCGAATCCTGTGATGGGCCTGGGGGTTTGGAGATAAGGGACCAGGGCCTGCCCATGACGGTTGTAACCAAGGGAGCCCATGATCCTGGCAGAAGGTTGAAGAGAGTGGTCATCTTATTTTTGGTCTGAGGTTTCCAATTCCAGCGGGGTGTGTGTGTGTCCCCCAGGAGGTCAAACCCCAACACCTTCAGGGTGCCATGGGGACAGAGGCATGCTCAATGCCACAGGTTGCTTTCGGAGGCCCAGGGCTTGGAGGTCAGGTATCTTGGGTCTCTAAAGCAAGTATGTGGTGATGGTAGTGAGCAGGAATGTTTCAGAGTCTTTATCAGCCAAGGATTGAGATAAACACAACTACCAGATCACCACAGGTGAGGAATGTTCCCTTTGGTCCAGACTTGACCCAGGAGCCCAGAATCTACTGGCTTATGAGGTTCACAGGGAGTCAGGAGAGAGTAAGAGGAGCAGTTCACCATGGTGGCTCACCCGGAAAGTTCTGGAGCCAGACTGCTGAGTTGAAATTCTCACTTGCTGCTCTCTAGCTATGTGACCTTGGTCAGGTGAATTCACTGTGGCCCAGGTTCCTCATCTGTAAAATGAACCCTATCTCATTGGACATTGAGAGGACTGATTAGGAAAGTGGATATTCAACTGCTTAACCTGATGCCTCAGCCATGGCTGTTCTAGATCCAGGCAGAAGCAGAGGGGAGTCTGGGTCATCTCCTTGGACCTGTCTGGTAGTTGGGTCCCATTCTTCTGATGATGCTGGCAGAAGCATCCGAGGGCTAGCCCCACTTTATAAGCATGGTGCAAACCTCTGCTTCTATCACCTTTGCCATCACCCCATTGCCCAAAGTGAGTCACAGGTCCTAGCCAAAGGCAAGGGCTTAAGAAATACACTCCACTTGTAGTGGGGAAAACCCCCCTGCAAAAATCACACGTCAAGGGTTGTGGGTGTATAATTCTAATGCAGGGAGGGGAGAGGAATCGGAGAACAATGATCCATCTGCCACTTTATCCAACAGCCTATAATCCACTTGTTAATACCATATGAAATCTACGAGAACCAATCTCCTAGGTTCTTATGCCAGTAGTTCCAGACTGTGTGTGCGTGTGTGCACGTGCAGTGTGAAGATGGGGGGCCTATTGTCTGTTCCCACCCCCAATGAACCCCTGCCCTAACCCAAGTACCTTGTAACTTGCCGCCTTGGGCTCAATAAATATTTGTTGACTGACTGATAAATACAGGCTGACATTCACAGGGACAAAGCGAATCCCACTGAGGCTTGAACTGAATGTCAATGAGTCTGAGGATGACCTCCTTGCTCTGAGTAATGGCAAGGCCCCACTTCCAGGTTCTATCGCAGGAATGAAGTTTCTGAAGCTTCTTGCATTCCCCCTTCCCCCTTCCCCTCCACCACAACAGCCTCAAACTGGCCCACTGGTGGCTTTCTTCTGAGAAGTACAGTTTTCCCTTGATTCCCCCCACCCCGGGTAGAATGTCTGGGTCTGAAATGATGCTTCCTTTCACTATAACCTCCTGAGTTGTCTGCACTGCCCAAGTGTTTCTGGACTTCTCTGAGTCAGGCAGCCAGTGGGTAAATGTTTTCAGAGGCAGGTACCTATGTCAAGACACTGGCGGCTGTGAGTGATGGCAGGATGGCAAGATGTGTGCAAGGCACGATCCATGTGGGAGGAGTGGGGATAGACACACATGCCTGCCAGATGCTGGTGCTGTGAAACCAGGGGGTTGTGCAGGCGTGCTAGGATGGCGGGAGGTATGGGGAGTGGCTCTGTGTCGGGGAAGCAGCTGCCTCTCCACAGTCATTTAGGACCTGCAAGGTCTAGTCAAATATTATCGAAGAGCTGGCAAGAACGAAGCATGGTCCTTGTCTCAGTGCTTCCCAAGGAGGAGAGCCAAATGGGGATTCAATGGGAACCAGGACAGTTGATCAAAGTGTCAAAGGAAAGCTGCAGGCCTTAAATCCAGTGGGTAGAGTTTTATAGGTGAGGGATCTCATTTGTTTTTATTCTTACTTTAAAATAATTAATATTTCTTCCTAGTGGTCAAAGAAATCATAGCCTATTGTGGAAGATTTGAAACTAACAGAAAAGTGTAACAAAGATGATAAAAACTACCTATAATCACCACTGTTAACATTTTAACATACCTCTTTCCAGCCTGTTATAAATGTGTACACATCATAGTGGTTAAGAGTGGGGGGAGGCCCTGGCCATGTAGCTCAGTTGGTTAGAGCATTGTCTAGATATGCCAAGGTCTTGGGTTTGATTCCCAGCCAGGGCACACACAAGAATCAATGAGCCCTGGCTGGTGTAGCTCAGTGGATTGAGTGCGGGCCAGCAAACCAGAGTATCGCGGTTCAATTCCTAGTCAGGGCACATGCCTGGGTTGCAGGCCAGTTCCCAGCAGGGGACGCATGAGAGGCAACCATACATTGATATTTCTCTCCCTCTGTCCTTCCCTTCCCCTCTAAAAATAAATAAATAAAATCTTGAAAAAAAAAAGAATCAATCAATGAATGCATAAATAAGTAGAACAACAAATCAGTTTCTCTCTCTCTAAAATCAGTAAAAAATTAAATAAAGCAATAATTTTAAAAAAGGAGTGTGGGGGAGAGTCTTGCTTTATGGGTTCAAATATGTGCCCTGCAATATTAGCTGTATCATTTTAGATAAGTTATTTAACTTCTTTGTGCCTCAGGCTTCTCATCTTTAAAATGGGGATATGGATAGTACTTACCTTATGGGGATGTTGCCAGGGTATAATGACATGATCCTGTAGGTATTGGCACATAGTAAGTGCTTTAAAAATACTAGCTCTTATCAGCATATTTACATATATCACAATTTAGGTCAAACCCTCAACCCTTAAGACATTTTAAATGCTGCTTGTTTTCTCACGTAATGTTTCACTACGAACATTTTCCTGTGTCATTAAACACTCTTATAGAGCATCATTTTTAATAGGCTTCAGAATTTTGCATCCCATGGAGTCATCATAATTTATTTAGCAATTTTCTCAAGGTTTTGTAAATATAGAGAATACTGTAATGAACATCTTTGTCAAGAGCTCCTTAAATTTGTTTATAATATTTTTCTTATTATGAAAGTATGATATACTTGTTATAGAAAAAATGGAAAAATACAGAAAATTCTTTATATTAGAAAAATATAAAGGAGACAATACAAATGATCAATGAGAGAAAGAAATAAGGGGTGAAGAGATTGATAAAAGAGATTCTGACACCAGGAAGAGGTGTCCTGGGACAGTCTGTAGTCTGTCATAGAGGCTCTGCCCAGTGCCTTGACAGCATAAACAAGGCCAGTCAAATAACAACCCAAGACAATATGCGGGGCATCCTGGAGCTTTAAGTGATTAATTGCCAACTAAGCACTATGAATTTCCTAACCAGCAGTGTTTGCTTCAAGTGACCAGCTGGGACATGGAGAGTCTTTAAGGTTTTTAAAGAATGCTTTGTTCTGCTGTGTGATAGGTTTTCCAGAGTCTTTATCAGCCAGGAAGCTTTCTTTCCCAAGGGACTTTCAGACAAGGGGGCTCTAAATATCCTCAATCAGAAGGCTCCTCTCAGTCACCCCATTTTCTGGCCTTAGTAAATTTGGGGGTTTGCCTTAGAGGTTAGAACTTACTCTGACTTGAGTCCATGTCCCCAGATATCCTCCAAAAGCCCTCAATAGTCTATGCTGCTCAGATGACTCCCTTGCCCTATTGAAGGAAGTTGTAGGACAGGCTGGAAAGGGATGCACCCAACCCAGATTGAGTTCAGAGGTGGAGGGATTGCTTTGAAAAAAGAACTCTGGAACTGTCAGGAACTTCTGAAGCATTGTGACCTATGTAGTCTGGAGGACTTGAGATACAGGGGCTGTGATGGCATCTGGCAGACTGCCTACAGAATTGGCCACCAGCAACTCCCATCCCTGTGTGTGCATATTGGTTCCCCGAGCAAAAAGAAGAAAGAGTGAGTCCACTTTCCCTCTCCTTGAAACTGAACTGGCCTTGTGACTTGCTTGGGCCAATAGAAGGCAGTGTAATTGTTGCCATGTGGCATCTGAGCTGGGCCTTAAGAGGTCTGGCAGCTTCTAGTTCTGCTCCCTTGAATAGAATTGCCGGGTGAGAAGTGCGGGCTATCCTGCTGGAGAGAGAGGCCGAGTGGAAGACAACAGAGGCAGCTCAGCCAACAGCTAGCCAACTGCCAAGCACGTGAATGAGGCCATCTGGGAAGTCCCAGAGCCAGCCAAACTCCCAGCTGAATACAGTTGCATGAGTGACTCCAGCTGATGCCACGTGGAACAGAAGAACCACCTGCTGAGCAGAGCGGACCCATGAATCACGAGAAAAAGTCAATTGCTGTTTTAAGCTACTAAGTTTTGGGGTGCCTCTTAGGCAGCAGTAGATAAATAAAACATCGCTGTTTCATATTTTTGAAGGCCTGTTGCTGGAAGAGGAATGGGATTTGCCCTTGTAGACCCCAGAGACAATAGCGAGGGTGCAGCACCTTTGAGCTCAGTATAGGTGGAAACTCAGGCATTTGGAGCCATCTAATTAAGGGGATCACATGTGACCTTGGTGCACTTCCTGCAGGGAATGAAGGAAAAGCTGAGGCTGCTTGTTGGTGTGTGGAAGGGGACCTGGGGAGAGCAGATGGCTGGCATACTGTCTCACGTGGAGCTTCTGTGATTCTTTGCTCCTGTCCATATTCATTCCATCCACTGTGCCCAAAAGGAACTCGGACGCTCCACCACAAGCCCCTGGAAGACAGGACCAGCCCTTCTTCCTGTTACATCTCTGGGGGGTTGGCTTAGATATTTTTTAAAGTTCACATGCCACCTCTTTCAGAGTTTTTAATGTGACCTTGGCTTCTTTGGAACATAGATTCTTACCATCTTCTACAGTGCCAAGATTGCAAGCAAGCTCTTTAAAGAGAGGAACCCTGTTATACTGATTTCTCTATCTGCCCCAGTGCTTAGCCCAGGGCTGATGGCATAGGCATGATCTAGGGGTTTGGACTGTCAGGCAATTCACACACCTGGAGGCTGGATCTCTGCTCCATGGTCACACTGGGGAGGGATCTGCCACTGAGAAGTGGACTGGCTGGGGACAGGTTGGTGAGGACAGAGCAGCCCTGGCAGGGATCTCCTGAACCCCGCAGCCAGTGGCTGGTTTACCACGTCTGTTCTCTGTGTCTGTGGGCCCCACGAGTGTTCAGGAGGGCTTCTGTCAAGCTTGCTTTGGGGCTCAGAGAATCTTTCTCAGAGAAGCAGGATCTGTGTATACACACACACACACACACACACACACACACACACACACACTCAGCACTCAAGCACGGAGACTGCCTCAGGGGAGACACTGTCTGCAGGAACCAGACTCCACAGCCTCCTCAGGGACTCGTCATCACGTCTCTCGTCAAAGTGTCACTTGTCAGGCGAGGCTGTAGTTCAGCAGAACTCACCCCCTCGCTCACACTGAAGGAAGGGACTCTGAGGGGAGTGGGCTCCGCGGAGTTTCCAGGCAGACGCTGCTTGTCTTGTCCTTGGCAATTTCTTGGCCTGGTCCCAGAAACCCTAATGAGCCGCGGGCATGAAGACAGCCACCAAGGTAGTTATCAGAGCTGTCCATACATGGCTTCAGGAAGCAGCCCGTCCTCCACTGCGTGTGTGGCATTATTTAGTCTAATTTTCAGCAATTCCTGGAGAGTAGCAGGTTTGAGCAGGACTTGCCCTTCCCTTTTTGTAAAAAAGAAAGGAAGAAGAAAGAAAAAGGATCTTGTGTCACCTGGGCAGAGGCAGGAGGATATGGAAGTGGGGGAAGGTTTGAGGGTAAGTAGTTGGGGAATGGCCTTTAGCTTCCTGAGCCTTAGACCTGCTGTGAGGGGTCTCTGTGTAGAAACAAAGCCCTGTACCTGCTCTTGGTTCAGAAGCCTCTCATCTGACTCAGTGGGAGTCTTGTCTTCTCTGAGCAACTCTCTTCCTCTTCTGGGTCTGACCCTGCAGCACCTACACAGCTCAGAGTAGTCAAGCCTGTAGCACAGCCTTCAAATTGCTCTCCCTGGACACCTCCAAGAGAAAGGGATCTACACTTTCACACACTCCTCAAAAATATATTTCCCATGGAAGGCTTGAGTTTTGCAGTCACTAGAAAGAGAGAGATTATGCAAAAACAAAATGCTGGGCCAGACCATCCAGTGCCATCCTGGGCTGTGACCTGGCATCTGGTGCCATGTCCCCTTCCAGGCCCTCAACCCAGTCAATAGAAACCCCTAACCCCTGTCTCTTTCTGTTGATTCTTCTGTTCCCCAACCTTGTCCCCTGCACTTAGGAGTCCCTGGGCTTAAACGGGGAGCTGTTACTCATTCAGTCATGGAGCTCAACCCAGTGGTGTGTTGGAGTAGGCTCTGGCTCACAAAGAACGGAGTCCGTTATGTGCATCTCTTTCCACCTCTGTGTTCAGTGATGGCAAGTGCAGTAGCTTGAAATTGGCTACAGTAGGAGGATTTAGTTTATGGAAATTGACAAATGCTAGAAAATAAGACACATCCCACCCCAGAGCCAGTTGTTAAACATTCACCAGGACACCACTGGTTACATCTCCACAGTGGGCAGCTGAGAGGGGCACTACCAATGACAGCACCCTCTCCTCAAGGGGACCTTCATTGTGGGCAGACCCAGGCGCAGGCTCAAGCAGGCTTTAGGTGGGCTTCTCTTTCCCTCTCCTCTGCTTGCCACCCAGAAGCCTTCTCCAGAGGCAGCCTGGCTTGGCTGTTTACCTAAGTGGTTCTCAGACATTCCTAGCCCCTGGCTGCAAACATCTTTCAGTCTCTTGAGCCAAGAGCACAGATTACCTTGAAAACCAGAAAAGAAAAAAAACATTTTTTTTTTGCCTTGGGCACCTTGGACAGGCAGTCCTGGGACAGGAAGTTAAGCTGTGGTAGAGAGGGCCATCTAACACCAGAGGCACTGGATCATCAAGGGAATCAGATCATCACAGTTAGGGAAACCAAGGTTCTTAGAGAAACCAAGTCATTTGCCTGAGGTCACTCCCCTCCAGCTGGAATCCCAATCTCTTTACTCCAAATCCACTGCCGCTGGGCCACACTGTGGGAGCAGCTTCCCTGGCTTGGGTGGATCCCCACACCAGCATGTGCCCATGGACATGCAAGTATGGGCATGTGTGTGTGCTCACAAAGCCACAGAGACGAAAAAGGTAAGGCCTAGAGGGCCCTCAAGACTACTCATCCAGTTGTCCCTATGTGCTTGGCCATTGTCTCCAGGACACCTTCACCCCTACTAGCCCACAAAGAGTCATCAGTGCAGGAGATGAGGACCCG